>NC_044032.1:396607533-396922809 GCF_901765095.1 Microcaecilia unicolor | reverse complement strand
CTCCGCCACCCAAATGGTTATTTAAGCCAAACTGCACTAATTCTAGAGGACATGCCATAAAACTAACAAGTAGGAAACAAACTGGAGGACATATTTTTTCATTCAAGATGTGGAATTTGCTAGAGGATGTGGTGAAAGCATCTATCATAGCAGGGTTTAAAAAAGGTTTGGACAAATTATTAAAAGACACGTCAAGGCAGGGCGAGAAGGACGTGGAGAGGACATATATCCATAAAAAACTCATGGTGTGCCTTGAGAATTTTAGTGCCTTGTCAGTGAGATGAAAAAGGTTGAAAATCTCTGTGCTATGTGAAGTTTTTAACTAGATCCTTTTTACAAAATTCTTTAAGATGCATTACTAGACTCCGACTAAAGCTTATGGTATTAGAGTTCTCAAGTTGCCATAAACTTCTATTAACCCTGGAGTTAGCTCTAGCTCGGGAGTCAAACAAAAGACACAATAGGCTTATCATATGAAAGGCATTATTAACTAACTTCCATTTCTCCCTCAGCTTTATTTATTTATTTGCACGGTTTCAATATTGTTTCATTATTTAAATTAAACTTTATCCTTAGAAGTTTTGAAAATGGAGGCCCAATTGCATGGTTCCCTGCGGGAATGGTAAAATGCTTTGCTCCTGCAGTAAACAACAACAACAACAAAAAACCCTGCTGCAGTTACCACTCCCGTAGGTCTGGCATCTCCATGCCTGCCTTCCTCCCTCCCTCCCTCCCACAGTAGCTCTACCTTACGCAGCCAGTTGAGAAGAGAGCAATCTCCGGGGCCTTCTGACACAACTTCCTGTTTAGCGAGAATAGGATCAGAAGGCGGGACCCAGCAAAGAGAAGGCCCCGGAGCAGGTCTGTGAAGACTGCTGTTGGCCGGATACATAAGAGAGCGACTTTAGTGGGGGGAGAGAGACAAAAGTGCCAGACCCGTGGAGGGGGTGTGTGTGTACTGGAAACGCAGGAGTGGGGCTGCTGGACCTGCGAAGAGGGAGGGGTGCTGGAAATATGGGAGGGGGGGTTGAGGGAAGGGAGAGAGCTGCTGGACTGTTGAGGGGACTCACAGAAACAGAATCCAGATCAGCAATGCCCCGGGGATCGGCGCTGAAGAGGACTTCGGCTGGCGGGGATTAGGGACCCCCCCCAGCAAAAGTACCTGACGGCGGTGACGGGTTGGCGGCGACGGGAGGGGGGGAGTCGAATGTGGCGGGGGAGGGTCGGCGGCGGGGGGGGGGGGGGAGTGAAAGCAGGGCGGCCAGGGCTAAATCTGCGGGGGCCCATGCCCCCGTGGCCCCACCTAGCTACGCCCCTGGAGTAGCCTAGGCCAGCCCACTGACAGTTCTGTACATTGTCATGTGAGTGATCCTGATTTAATTTCCAAGAATGTCTTCTGGTCCTTGAGCTAGGGATGCTCTGAAGTTCACAGCCCTGACAGATTCCAGCTGTGGAAGTGATGCCACTTCCACAGCTATGGATACTGGTAAGGGGATTTAATATACTACCGCTCTGTGGTACAATCAAAGCAGTTTACAATTATTATATGCAGGTACTTTGTCCCTGGAGCAATGGAGGATTAATTGACTTGCCGTGGAAATTGAACCCAGTTCCCCTGGTTCTCAACCCACTATACTAACCACTAGGCTACTCCTCCAGATCAGGAGTAATCCTTAATATAGGACATCTTCTGTAGTGTCATTGTCTAATGCTAAATATAAAGCACTGTACAGAAAGCTGACCAATGACTTCAGAAAAGATATAAAAGAGTGTGTGTGTGGGGGGGGGGGGGGGGGGGTCAGTAATTATCGTTAACTGGAAAGTTAAAAGTAGAAGAAAACGTGAAAAACAGACACAGCCAAAAACTATGGCCAGAATGAGCAAATTGGAACATTACAGGAGTGATTTTATAAAGGAATTTTTGCATGCATAAAAGTACACTGGTAATTTTATAATGGGATGCCTAGTAAGGTTCAAATCAGCAGTCAGGTCCAGGACAGAAGAGAAGAGGAGAATGCAAACAAACAGAGAAACAGGAAGGCAGATAAAGACCATATGGACCATCCGGTCTGCCTATCCTTGCCATCTAACTCCCTTAGAGATCCTATATACTTGTTTCAAGCCTTCTTGAATTCAGATACAGTTTTCATCTCCACCACCTCCACGTGCAGCCTGATGTACAGCCACTTTCTTCTTCTTGCTGTGTGAAATTGTATGAGGGGTGGTGGGGAACCAAATAAGCTACTATTGCTGCCTCCTGGACCCTATGTAAGAATCCTGTGTGTTGAGTATGGAATACCAATTCTGCAAAAATCCTCAGTAATACAAAACAAGTGATGAACTAGAGGTAGGACACTAGCCTAGTCCACTGGTACTGCCCCAATTTTTAGGTCATGTGTGTTTATCAGAGGCATTTCACTATCTGGGGGTTATTTTGGACTCTAGGTTAAGATTTGAGCAACAAGTAGTACGTGTTGTGCAGTCAGTTTTTGTGCGCTGAGGATGTTACATACGATTAAACCATATTTTGATTCAGCTACACTGCATGCTTTTTACATTCACTGGTTATCTCTAAGATGGATTATGAAAATCTCTCTATATAAAACGCACCTCCAACGTTCTATGAAGCCTCCACAAGTCCCAACGTTCTAAATGCATGGTGGTGAAACCACAATTTGCCCACCATGAGAGTTCGCCCCGCCCTCGCGTCCAACGTGATGATGTACAGGGCAGAGCAATGGCAATGAACCAATCGCATCGCAACGCCCTCTACGTCATCTCGTTTGACGCGAGGGTGGGGCACACATCGATAAACAACACCTGGGAGACCGAAGGACGGAGCTCACCAACATCAACACCCTCGCCACCCCCTCCCACTGGAAACGCTGTGCGGCTGCTGCTGGCCCCTCCCCCATACCAGCGACAGTGCACAGTTTCAGCCCTTCGCCTCGCCCCGCCCCCCAGGGTCGCAGGCATTCCCCCCTCCCCCCCCCCCCCCCCCCCCCAGTATGCCGTTGACATTCCTGACACAAATGAATTATTCCGACTTCAAGACAAGGCGTTGGCTCTAAGGCACATCTTCTCTCGCTCTCCACTGGCACTTGCTAAGTCCACCGGTATGCGGCGAGACCGGGAGGGGCGGGACCAGGGAGACCGAGGGGCGCAGCAAGGAGAGGCTAGCGGAGGGGCGCAGCTAGGGAGAAACCAGAGAAGGGCGGAGTCCTGGAGACTAAAGGCGGAGACCTAATTGAGAGGAAAGGTTGCGTGCAGCCAAATCACAGTCTTAAAACAGGGGAAGCTGAAATGACAAAAGTCGGAAAACGAGCTAATTGCAGCTTCTAATCATCAAGCTCCAGATCTCATGCACATCGGCAACATCTCTTACTGGAGATGGAAATCTGAATCATGCTGTCTGATCTTCGGCACTGCAGAAGATCACGTTTAAAAAAAAAAAAAAAACAACAGATGGTGTTCTACAAACGAAAACTCTACAATAACTTCAAAAGCCAGCTTCAGCAGGGGGGGGAGGGAAACGCGGTACTCACACGAGAGGGGGGGGTGGAACGGGGTCCAGAAAGCAGAGGGGGAGGGTGGGTGGGGGGCCTCAACCCCCAAAGGGGGAGGGCCGGTCCTGAACCCGGGGGAAACGGGGTCCTCACACAAGAGAGGGGGGGGGTACGGGGTCATGAGACCAGAGGGTGAGGGGGGTTGGGGAGGTCCTCAGCCCTCAAAGGGGGAAGGGCGATCCTGAACCCTCAGAGGGGGAGAGACCAGGGGGTCCTGAAACCAGAGAGGGGGGGGGGCCACAGCCACTCACACACACTCACTCGGTCTCATACACTCTCTCGGTCTCACAGAGAGTCTGTGTATCATACCCATACTCTCTTCACACTCTCTCTGTCTCACACACACTGTACCTGTGTGAAGCACAAACTCTCTCACACGCACATACGCACTTGCAGACCCTCAATCTCACACACACACTCTCTCTCTTTCTCACAGACACACTCGCACCCAGACTCACTCTCTCTGACGCACACACACACTCGCACATTCACTCTCACACACTCACTCTCACACATAATCTCACATACACACACTCTCACAAACACAGCTGCACCCACTCTCACTCTGTCACACACACACACACGCACATTCACTCTCTCTCACACAGTCACTCTCACAGACACTGTAACATACACACTCAGCGGAAAACCTGCCTAGCGCCCGTTTCATCTGAGCCAGAAACGGGCCTTTTTTACTAGTGTTATATATTGAGGAACAGTGCGCTTAGTTTAGTTTCTTGGTATTTGCTGTATAGCCTTTGCTAACTTGCAGATCAAAGTGGTTTCCAATTCTAAAAACAAAAGATAAAAATCGATGGAAAAAGAACTACAAAAATAGGAAAGAACAAATCAATCGTACAAAGCGGATAAGTACAAGGAAGAAATAGAAAGAAAGAGGCAAAAGGGAGAAAAAGTGCACTGAAAAGAAGCAGGTGAGAACGTTGCAGAATTCTGGAGTTCAATTATTGGGGTGTGTTGGCTGGAAGGAGCATGTAACACCATTGTATATTCAGTTCCACTAGTTACTGGTGAAATATAGGTCATTTTATAAGATCCTGATTATGGTGTACAAAGTATTGTTTAGAGGGACCCCTTCCTATTTGAAGTCTATGATCCGCCCCTATGTGCCAGCTAGAGCTTTGAGATCCGCTGGTATTTTTTGTCAGCATTTCCAGAGTATTCACAAGCTCAGTTGACAATTACCTTATTTTGACATGCTCCTGTTCTCTTTGGAATTAAGAACGGAAGCACTGATCATTTTAAGATGAAATTAAAAAACTATTATTTTCAGAAGGCATTTGGGTTGGGTGACTGACCTTGGGCAGGGACACTTGGTGATCTGTAAAATAGGAAGAAGAGTGATAATTTGTGAGAGTATAAGTCTGATTGACTTGCTGAGTTTAAAGGGGGTTTTGACAGATTCTTGAAGGAAAGGTCCATTGAATATCATTAATTTAAATTTTTGTTTTGTTTTTGGGTTTTTGCGGGTTCTTGAGGCCTGGATTGGCCTCTGTCGGAGACAGGATGCTGGGCTTCATGGACCCTTGGTCTTTTCCTAGTATGGCAGTGCTTATGTTATTGTTCTTATGAATGGGAACGTTGATCCTTTCCTATCAATTTTGGAGTTCCTTTCTTTAAAATTATTGTTTTATTGTGAACCACTCTGACTTGTAGTAGATGGGTGGTATGTTAAGGGCCCTGTTTAACAAGGTACGCTAAATGCTAGAAATGCATTTCTATGGGTGGATCTAGGTTAGCGCGTGCTAAAACTGCTAGTGTACCTATAGCGTGGCTTAGTAAATAGGGCCCTTAGTGTTTTAAACTATTAAACTACAACATCCAGGGGGTCTTTTACCAAGCGGTGGTAAGCCCAATGCGGGTTTACCACTCGCTAAACCGGAAGTACTGCCGGGCTACCACAGCAGCCCGGCAGTAGCTCCCACCCCCAGTGTGCGCCATTTCTGGCGCTACAAAAATATTTTTATTTTTGTACAATCTGTGTTAATCCAGTGGTAATCGGCCAGTGCCACACACTGCTCGGTTACCGCTAGATTAGCATGGGAGCCCTTACCACCACCTCAATGGGTGGTGGTAAGTGCTCCCCCCCCCCCAAAAAAAAAAATGGCCACGTGGAAGTGCTTCACTTGCTGCTTGGCAGTTTCTTTATTTTTAAAAAAACAGCCTATTTTACCCAATAAGGTAAAATGGGGCATGAGCGCGTGTCAAAAACACACGTCGACATCACTGCAGGCCCCCTTTTGCCACAGCTTAGTAAAAGGACACCCCCCCCCAATGATTATCCTCCCCATCACTAAAGAGCTGGAAAGTCTTAAAGAACTAAAGGAACCTAATGCATAAAAAAAAGATGAGAAGATTGGGCATACAGGAGTGTTAGTTCATCTTCTTATATAAACTTTTATTTGTGGAGATGTGGGACAGGAAGAGGCGAGACGGTGCGATATGTTCACATAACTGGACAGGTGCAACAAGCATTCAAATGGAAACAGGAAAGTCACTTCTGAAGTCAGAACATTTCAACCTTGGCACTAATAAAGCAGAGGAAGGCTATGCCACACTGGTGCTGTCAAAAAGAGCTCCATCCAGGGAGGTTAGGTACTATTGTGTTTGTGTTTTTGCTTTGTAATAACATGGAATGAAAATCTAGGGCCCTATATTCAAACAATTTATGCTCCTAACTTTGGCAGCTATGCTCCTAAATTGGTCTCTCTGAAAATGTACTAGGACTGGCTGATTGCCTAAAATTATGGTTATCATTTCATCAACTCTTAAATTCAGGATCAAAAGGGTGGTGGATTTAGGACAACAAAAAGAAGTTAAGAGCTTAGCACTGATATTCAGCTCCAGGCTCATAAATTAGGCAAATAACTTTTGACCTACCATTCATAAGCACAACTTTTATGCTCCTAAAGTTAAATGAATTTTCAGCTGAAAACAGATTTTTAAAGGGTCCTTTTACTAAAATGCATTAAAATAATTGGCCTAACGTGGACTTTCCTGTGCACTAAGCCTATTTTTAACATAGCTGTAAAATGGAGCTTTTTTTTTCTTTCTGCAGGTCATGTGTTAGTTTTTCCATTAGTGCACGAGACCCGCAAAAAAATTAACACAGGAGCACTTATTGCCTCCTACTTAGGAGGCGCTATATGCTTGCACGTTAACTCTCCAAAAACTGGTTAGCACATGCTAATTGAAATTTGCTAACTGGTTTAATGCAAATACACCGATAGTCCACCACCTTCCAAAAAATAATTGAATAAATTCATCAATGCATACTTTTACTAAAGGGTTGCTATGCAGCAACCCGGAACTACCACCAGCCCAATGCGGGTGCCAGTGGTAGTTCCACTCTCAGTGCATCACATTTGTGGCGCTAGCAGAAATATTGAAAAACTATTCCGCAGGGGGTTACCTGGCAGTAATTGGGTAGCATTGTGAGTGCCCGGTTACCACTGGGTTAGCGCGGGAGCCCTTACTACCACCTCAATGGGTGGTGGTTGAGCGCTCCTCCCCTGAAATGGCCGCATGGCGGTTTCATTTTTGATTATTTTCACCTGCTGCAGTAAAAGGGGCCCTGGCGCATGGCAAAAACAGCTGCTGCCGCTACCACAGGGCCCCTTTTACTGCAGCTTAGTAAAAGAGTCCTTAGGTTTGGCTGAAAATAGGGTACAAAATGTAGGAAGATCAGCTGTTTTTCAATATAGGGCCCCTAGATTCCAATTTTGCTTTAAATCACATTTTTCTGTTCTTGAATAATTAATTATATGCAAATTTCTAATTTAATTTATCAATGCAGAAAGACCAAAACAAAAAGGATGTTTGCTTTTTTTGTTTCCTTTTGTTTTTTTGCATTCTATTGTTTTGTTTCATTAAAGTGCATGCTGTTTTCTTTAATGTGTTGTTCAATATCTTCTCATTTTCTTGTACCATGCAGTAGTTATGGGAAGCAAATTTCCTCTCAGATTTCATCAGAAGCAGAACATCTTGCAACAACTGTCAAATATGCATCATCATTTATATTCATACTCCACTTCCATGAATGCTAAGCACTGTTATGCTGTCTGCTTTTCATACGTTTTCTACCATTATGCTAATATGTCTCACAACTGCTCTGGTGGACACCAGCAGATTTTCTATTGTACAAACAAGTATGTCTTTACTTGGCAGGTCACTAAACAAAACATCAGAACTTCTTTTTATATATTCCCTGGCTTCAATTTTTTGCCATGTAATTTTACAATTTCTTTCTGTTGAAAAACATTACTTTGCTTCTCATATACTGCAGTGGTTCCCAAACTTGGTCCTGGAGGCACCCCAGCCAATCAGGTTTTCAGGATATCCACAATGAATATTCATGACTGAGATTTGCATGCAGTGGAGGCAGTGCATGCAAATCTCTCATAAATATTCATTGTGGATATTCTAAAAACCTGACTAGCAGAGGGGCCTCCAGGACCAGGTTTGGGAACCACTGTCATTATAGTGTTGCTACTCTTTGATTGATTCAACCTTGTCCCCCGTATCAAGAAAGATTTCCATGTGCTTCATTTCAAAATGGCTTGAAACACTTGAGGTACAATAAACACCAAATTTTACTCAGCAGTGGCATAAAAAAGACTCGGCACAGTGCTGCGTTTCGGCCTAGAAAGGTCTGCCTCAGGAGTCTTTCAAATTAATATCCAAAAAAGGAAACCAACAACAATCTTTAGGACACTGATGGAAAAACTATTCCTACTGTTCTACAGAGGAGTATTTCTCTGTCAGTGTCCAAAAGAGTCACCTGAGGTTTGAGCTTGTTTTTTCTCAAGATCATTGTTTATTGAAGTTATTGGTTTCACTTTTTGGGATATTTATTTGAAAGACTCCTGAGGCACGCCATTCTGGGCAAAAACGTAGTGCTGTGTCGAGTCTTTTTTTATGCAATAGCTGAGTATTTTATGTTTCATTTTAAAGGACTATTTTATGTGTTATATGAATTAAAATTTAAGATACTTTTAGTCCCTTTGTTTGTTGAGCCTTTTTCCATTTCCCACAATAAACACCTTAACAGCATGAATCACAAACAGCACAATCCTACTTTTGAATACATCCAAACCAGTCTAAGAAGGCGGAATGAAATGATATCTAACTTTACTTTTTTGGGACCAGATGTTTTATCAAGCATTGATATTCTTCAATTTAGTAAAAATAAAATAAAATGTAAGCAAGAAATTGGGACTTAAAATATCCCAGTAGTAATCAGTAATGAATAATGATGATGTCCAAGCTTAAATCACTACTGGCACTTGGAAATGGATTTGCAATATATGAGATTCTCCTTGACACTTTTCTTCTCACTGGTTACTGCAGAATTCTTGACAAGAGCAGCAGGCACTTTCTGCTCCTTGGACTTCTGGAAGTTTAAGATTGGGGACCACTAAGAGGTCTGGAAGTCAAGGAACTGAAAGTACTTGCTGTTTGTACGTAACCGATAGCTGAGAGAATTGGAATGGCAGGGAGAGGCGCTATTACAGTCCCTGTCACGGTTATGGCCGCGCCCTTCTGTTCAGACCTACTGTTTCTCTGTATCTAGCTCTGTGACCTCTCCAGTCTGCCTTTTTTCCTATTGTTCTTCTTCCTGTAAGCCAAGCCTCGCTTTGGTCTCCCTGCTTCTGCTTCATTTCCTACTTGTGACATCATCAGCCTACTCCTTTATAAGGACCCAGGGAGCTTTCCTACTTTGCCTTTGCAAGAGGTCTCTTAATCTTGTATTACCTGTTTAGATCATTTCCCTGCTTGGCTGTGTTCCGGAGAATCTTGCTCCTGAAGGTCTGTTCTGTGTTTCTTTGAGTCTTGTGTTTCAATGCTTTGCTTTGTTTCTGTGCATTTGCTTTAGAACCTTGATCCTGAAAGCCATACCCTGCCCTTGGTGTCTGTATCTGTTTGACTCTACCCTTGGCTCCGCTTTTAGACTAGCCCTGCTTTTGACTCTTGCTATACTTAAGTTTTGTGTTTAAGCCAAACTCTGTTCCTGTTTTCCCAGTTCTGTTTCCTGTGTGTGTAGTTCTTGTCTGTTAATTCTGAGAGTCTGTAAAAGCCAGCATCATCCCTGATTACCTCACTGCTATGCACCTGTGTCTGCTGCCTCTCAGTCTGCCTGGCCTTTACCTTTCCAGCTGTGGGTGCTGGTAAGCAGATTGCTTCTTTGTTTGTTTTCCCCTACTCTGCTTAATCCCTTGCCTGCTATGTTTGCTTCCTGGCTCTTGAGCTCTATTTCTGACAAGTTATGTTCCTGTGTGTGTTTGAGCCAGGTTCTGCTCCTGCTCTATGTTTGAGCCAGTTCTGTCCCAGTTCCCTCCTAAGCCAAGCCCATCCCAGAAGCCTGTTCCAGCCAAGCCAAGC
The DNA here is from genome assembly GCF_901765095.1 of Microcaecilia unicolor. Classification (NCBI taxonomy): domain Eukaryota; kingdom Metazoa; phylum Chordata; class Amphibia; order Gymnophiona; family Siphonopidae; genus Microcaecilia; species Microcaecilia unicolor. Next base: position 396,912,844 of record NC_044032.1, on the reverse strand, counting down.
CCGTTCCAGAAGCCTGTTCCTGTCAAGCCAAGCCCGTTCCAGAAGCCTGTTTGAGAATCCTGAATCTTGTACCAGCCAAGCCTGTTTGAGAATCCTGAACCCTGTTTGAGAATCCTGAATCCTGTTCCAGCCAAGCCTGTTCACGAATCCTGAATCCTGTTTGAGAATCCTGAATACTGTTCCAGCCAAGCCTGTTCGAGAATCCTGAACCTGCTTTGTTTATTGTCTTGCTTCTGTTATTTTTGTTGCCTAGCTCCTACCCTGTCTTGCCTGACTAGTTGTGCTTTGTCTTGTCTCAGTCTAGTCCTGTCCGGATCCAGTCCTTGCCTTGTCTATTCTGGACCCAGTTTTAATCTATTTCCATGTTTTACCTTGTCTTGCATTTCTGGGTCCCAGTTCCAGTTTTAATACAGTTCCGAGTCTTGCCTTGTCCTGTCTGGGTTCCAGTTCTGGCCCTTTGCCTTCTTTTCCTTGCCTCGTCTGGATCTGGTTCTTGTGTTGTCCATTGTGTTTAGTTACCTCTGTTCTGCCTTGTTGAATCTGTTAATTTATCCTAGTCCAGTCTGTTCTGATTCCTGCCTGTGCCAGCCCAGGTGATTTGTCTGCCAAAGCTCCGGCTTTGATCCAAGGGCTCACCATTTTTGACAGTTGTGACACTAACATACATAACATAACATAGTAGATGACGACAGATACAGGCACACATAGTAGCAACACAGGGTGGATGCAGGCTCATCAAGTTACAGCTCCCCTCAGGTCACACTGTGAATATCTAAAAACAGGACAGGATGACATTTGACTCACTACCATCAAAATCATCTTGTATACCTTTAGCACATGTGCCATGGTTGCCTAACTTTGCTTTACAGCATCCTAGTCTCTGTCAGCCTAGCAATGAAACTGAGGTCCCTACCTGGTAACATACAGTACTAGGCTGACCAACCAAAAATCTTTTTACAGGTTCACCTGTCCTACAGATGTGCTGTCACAGTAAGCAGCTTAAGATCTGCAACAGAGATGAGACTTCTAAAAGCACAGACTGAATAAAAAATGATCCAAGAAATCTTGAGAAAAGATCAAATATCTGGCAACTAAATTTCAATGGAATAAATTGCAGTCATGCATTTGGGGTCCAAAAATCTAAATGAATGGCAAACAGGGTGACCCATCTTTAGAAGCAACTCCTTCACTGTCAGCCTTGGGATCTCTGGGCTCTCAACCGCTTTTGCCAGTGGAAGTGTTGGAAACCTTTGATGAACACCGACTGGCTGCTGCTTCATCCAGAATATTAAGTTCTCAAAATTCTTCACTTGAAAAGCCCAAAGAAATGGCTTTAGAAACATTGTGGATGGTTATTGATAATTTGGAGACTGTTTAAAACAGTGGAAGATCATGACTCCAGCCTTTCTGGAACTTTCTCTGAAAATTCAACTCAGGTATTAGATCATACTAAGGGCCCTGTTTACTAAGTCGCATTATAGGCGTGTTAGCTTTTTTAACGCGTGTTAACCACGTATGTGCAGTAACCGTGTACGCACCTACAATATCCCTATAGGCGCTTACACGGTTAGCACACGCGCTAATTGTAGGCGTGTTAAAAATGCTAACGCACCTTAGTAAACAGGGCCCTAAGTGACTGGAATCTTTGGAATTGACAATTATTAACTTTGATACCTTGGAGACAGCAGTAGTGAAAGATAATTTGGTAATCCATAAGAGACTGTAGGTTATGGAAAATATGGCTACATCAAGGAATCTTTGGTTTAATTTTCCTAGAAAATCTGGACTGACTGTTGAAACTATGTTGAAAAAGGTTCTAGGTGAGTTCCCACCTGAATAATTCCCACCGGACAGTTCCCACTTACCAATTACCCTCTGGATAATCGCCACCAAGATCAATTTCCCCCTAACCAATTCTTGCCTCTCTAGCAAGGACAATGCCCCTCCATAACATTTATAATGCCAAATATATGTCTACATAGTGTATATCTAAGAAAAAAAGAATACTACCTAATGCCAGTAGTGAAATAACCAATATATAAATACAGAACAATAAGATATAACTGACTAAGGTAACTTTAATATTAAAGAAAGAAAAGAAAATCTCAAACAAAAGTCCAACAACAAAAAAATCACACACTCCTAAAAAAAAATATGTGTGAAAAAAATGTGCTATTACTAGACATCACGGGATGATCAAAGACTAACCCTCCCTGTTTATTAAGCCACGCTAGTGGCTGCCAGGCGCTAAGGCTGAAACAGCCATTCACTTTGAATGGGCTGTGTTGGCATTGCGCATAGTTTAGTAAATAGGGGGGTGAAAAACTAACAACACCCCTGGTGAATGTGCACAAATACAAAAGAGCACAATGACACATATCTTATACCACAACCCAAAAAGGAAACATGAGAACAGTGAGTGACCAGAAAGTCCCCCACGATATGGAAAAATATAAAAAAATACCTTACCTTGAAAGACTATACCGCCGAAAAGTCACTTTTATATAAAGGAACACTGTGCAGACTCAGTAAGAGCTTTAAAAAAAGATTATCGTGGTCAACAGTGCATAGTGACATGGCACTGCATTCGCTTGACCTCAAAACATTAATTATGCATACAGAGCAAAACCTACCAGGATAGCCTGACTGAGCCACGGAAAATGTAAGAATATATAATTTCAGATGGTAATTGACACCTCAAGGTGGGAAATGGTCAGGGAGGATTTGACCTAGATGGCAATTGTCGAGAGGATAATTGGTGAGTGGGAATTGTCCAGGTGGTTACTTACCGGATACCATTGAAAAAAAATCCTATATAATAATTCTCACCTCCAACATTCTATGCTTCGGACCGTGGCTCCCTGGCTGCAAGTGGTCTGCGAGGCAGACACGCACGGATGTCACTGACGTCAATACAGCTGATTCCAAGGCAAGGGGAGAAGTAGGGTAAGACGCGCAGCGTGTATCCCTACTCCTCCTACTGCCTCGGAATCAGCTGTCACCCCCCCCCGCGCTATGGCCCCCTCGAAACCCACCCCCTCCCGGTACGCCGAAAACTGCCGCCACCGCCGCCGTTGTGCTACCTTCCCTTCCCGTAGGTTCTTCAATCATCTTCTTAGAAAGTTTAACTCCGAGTTAAACTTTCTAAGAAGATGATTGAAGAACCTATGGGAAGGGAAGGTAGCACAACAACGGCAGCGGCGGTGGCGGCAATTTTCGCTGGCACGGGGGGGGGGGAACGACAGGTTCGCGGAAGGGGGGGTTCGAGGGGGCCATAGCACGGGGGGGGGGGGGGAATTGCCTGCCTAAGGCCCGTTTCCTTGCCTACAGAAACGGGCCTTTTTTACTAGTAATAAATATTCTAGATATGCCAGCTGATTCTCTTCCTTCTTTTATTGTCTCTGACTTTGCTCATTTATCATTAGGTACTTCGACTGCTACATTTCTTTGGGAAATACAGAGAGAGATGGTTCTGAAACCTATTTTAGGCATAGGAAACAGCATTTTTTGGGTTCTCAGAAATAGGTATTCCCAGACGTAGCTAGGGCTACATACAAAGAGGAGGAGGAGATATATTTTGCTACTTAGACCTAGACCTAGGATCCTACAATTAGGAGCATGCTTTCTTTTGACGTTTCCCTATAGGTGCACTATATGGTATGATAATATTAAGTACATTTTTTGAGCCTTCTCAGTTGACTTTTTTCTGAGTGATAAATCTGTTACCCCTGCTTCTAAAGATATTTCCCCAGAGGCTCAGTCTGCCCAGTTTGCTTTGAATCGTGCTACTGGTTGTAGTTGGAGCTTGATGGCTACCTTTTGTTGTAACACCTTACCCTTATTTACTTATTTATTTTTGCCTTGAGTTTTCCTCTATTTTGAAACACAGCTATGGAACGCATTGCCGCGCAACTTAAAAACGATCCATGAACTAACGAACTTCTGCAAACTACTGAAAACCCATCTCTTTAACAAAGTGTACCACAAAGATAAACCAACGTGAATACTCATAACTCCTCCACATATATTCAGAACTGTGTTACAATATATGCTTGTTATACTACTATCATGTTTTATCATTATCATGTTGCCCAAGATCCTTCTGTAACACTAAATGTATAATTTATAGTGCATTTCCACCACTCATGATGTATTGTAAGCCACATTGAGCCTGCAAATAGGTGGGAAAATGTGGAATACAAATGCAATAAATAAATAAATTGTGGACTTTAACATTAGGGCTGCTATAATTGGATTATGCGTTATATTGTTTCCTATTTTATTCCTTTATTTTCCTATATATACTCTAATAATTCTTGCTTATTCTAAACAAAAATTGCATAAAAATAAATTTTTAAAAAAAGTTCCACTACAGTCATGATTTTATAAGCTTCTATCATTATACTGGATATGGGGAGGGGAGAGAGAGAGGTTGATGTATGGAGGAGTGGGTTACGTAAGTACGTAAGTGTTGCCATACTGGGACAGACCGAAGGTCCATCAAGCCCAGTATCCTGTTTCCAACAGTGGCCAATCCAGGTCACAAGTACCTGGCAAGATCCCAAAACAGTACAATACATTTTATGCTGCTTATCCTAGAAATAAGCAGTGGATTTTCCCAAGTCCGTTTTAATAATGGCTTATGGACTTTGTGTTTAGGAAGCTATCCAAACCTTTTTTAAACCCTGCTAAGCTGTTTTTACCACATTCTCTGGCAACAAATTCCAGAGTTTAATTACACATTGAGTGAAGAAATATTTTCTCCGATTTGTTTTAAATTTACTACTTTGTAGCTTCATTGTGTGTCCCCTAGTCCTAGTATTTTTGAAAAGAGTAAATAAGCGATTCAGTATCATATCTCCCCTCAGCCATCTTTTCTCCAAGCTGAAGAGCCGTAGCTGCTTCAGCCTTTCCTCACAGGGAAGTCGTCCCATCCCCTTTATCATTTTCGTCGTCCTTCTCTGTACCTTTTCTAATTCAGATATATCTTTTTTGAGGTGCGGTGACCAAGGTATGGTCACCCAATGGAGCAATACAAAGGCAGTATAACATCTTTGTTTTTATTTTCCACTCCTTTCCTAATAATAGCTAACATTCTATTTGCTTTCTTTGCCACCGCACACTGAACAGAGGGTTTCAAAAGTATCATCAACGATGACTACAAATCCTTTTCCTGGCCGGTGACTCCTAACGCGGAACCTTGAATCACGTAGCTATAGTTCGGGTTCCTCTTTCCCATATGCTTCACTTTGCACTTGCTCACATTAAACATCATCTGACATTTGGATGCCCAGTCTCCCAGTCTCGTAAGGTCGTCTTGCAATTTTTCACAATCCTCTGGCAATTTAACAACTTTGAATAACTTTGTATCGTCGACAAATTTAATTACCTTACTAGTTATTCCCATATCTAGATCATTTATAAATATGTTAAAAAGCAGCAGCCCCAACACAGACCCCTGCAGAACCCCACTATCTACCCTTCTCCATTGTGAATACTGACCATTTAACCCTAGTCTCTGTTTTCTATCCTTTAACCAGTTTCTAATCCGCAATAGAACACTACCTCCTATCCCATGACTTTCCAATTTCCTCTGGAGTCTTTCAAATGCCTAAGTGCATCCCGTGGTAGTACATTTTAGTCTGTGGTAAGCACATGTTAGTGCTTAGGCTCCATGCAAATTTCATATCGGGAGGTAAAAGAGGACGAGATCATGAAATTCAAGAAACAATATGAACAGAGGATACGTCATAATGAAATAATCTTAAACCAGAATGACAAAGCAATTAGTAATGCTAGAGGCAAGATTCCAGCAAACTGGGCTATTCCTAGGTGGAGAAATAGGGTAGGGCTGGTTTATATCAAACAGGGTGCAGCACTTTGAAATAGGAAAAAAAGTACAGGCAATAACTCTTCTGTGATCATTTTTTGGCCCAGATATTTGGTTCAACTGCTGCTGAAAAAGCCAGTTTGAACTTTTGTTGATTTAAAACACTAACTCAGTGTTCTCTGCATGAAACACTTTTACACTGACATTTTAAAGTTCAATGAAATATGGTAAAGGAAAAAAAACAACAACTTTAAAGCATATTTATTTTTAACCTTAATATTAGTGGCTCCTGAGCATTGAACGCAAAATGCTTGGCAGCTTAGGACATTATATTCATGTAACCTTTCTGATTTCAAGTGCATCTTATTTTCTAATTCCTCTTATTTTCTATCTTAGCTTTCTATGGGCACTTTTTACTAGCTAGCGCACGCTTACTGTGGGATGCGCGGAGTAATCCTAAGCATGTGCAAACCATGTGCTAATAAATTCATTTTTTTCTGAGGGGCTATGTCTAGGGGTGGAGAGTAGATGTGACAACACAGATCAGCGCAGCTAGATTGCCGTGTGTTATCTGATTAGCGTGAGATCACCGCCTTGTGTGAATCTCTTCGTAAAAGCAGTTAATAAATCCCATTATATAAATGAGCTCTTACTGCCTACAAAATAGGTGGCAGTAAGGGCTCATGGGCTAATTTTTGGTAATGGCCACGAGCACACGACCATTAATTCAGAAAATGGAAAATCAGCCAGTTTCTGGCTGTGGTAAAAACAGCCTTAGTGCGCAGGAAAAATCTGTGTAAGGGCACGCTATGGCCACTTTTTACCACAGCATAGTAAAAGGACCCCTACATATGTTTCACCTCCTCATACACCCTATGCTTTATTTTGTATTGTGCTGACATTGCAAATAGCATACTATGCCATACTTGAATATGTTTACTGCTATAATTGCCTATTTTGACTTATTCTTGCTGTACACCACTTTGGGTGAATTTCTTTAAAAAAAAAAAAGGCGGAAAATTTGCTTTAATAAATAATTAAAATGTACAAGTTATACTTTCTGTACAGAGAATTATAGAACTTCTCCCAATGACAATATGGCAGACTGATCATCATGGCTATCACATAAGTATTCCCATATTATTTCATACCACATACCTTGACCTTTGAACCTGAGCTTGACTTGTGTCATCAGATCCTGCCAAACCACATGTCGACTCGTATTTCTTTAAACCTTCATTCCTTCTCCCTAATAAAGGAGAACAAAATATAACAAATATCAATGTAGGTTAGAAACACTAATATAATCCCAACTAAACAAAATGGGTTTTATAGGATTCAAGAGGGATTTTTAAGAGTTCCAAAAAGTATGCATCTGCTATCCTGATGTTTTGTTCCACAGCTTTTTTCTGTAGGTACTTAGTAGTATTTAGTACTGGCACTTTTTGTCGCCTGCATCACAGCCTTTGGGAAATGACAGGAGAGGAGGGGCTGGAATAGGGAGAAGAGTATTTTTCAGATGCTTTGAATGGTCTGTTAATTTCTGTAGCCCTGTTGAATTTTCCTGCCATTTTCTTTACTTGCAGCAAAATACTTTATAAAACAAAAACGTGTTGTCCTGCTACTGTACCAGATCTTAGTTACCCCATTAAGGATGGATGATCCATTTGTATCTAATTTGATGGGCAGCCTTTTCTTTTCTATGCTGAATCTAAGCATTCTTGCTATGGTTTCCAAAATCCAAGATTAAACTGGATTGGTGCCTATTCCCATTTCTGACTCAGCTAACTGAAAATGAAAATCTATCAAATTCCAAATTGATGTGGGCCAGCAAATCTGTCTATAAATATGAGTTGGTTTTAGAACTTTTTCAGCAAAGTCTAGTTTATCCTAGCATCTACCCTGCTGGCTCAGATGGCTGCTACAGCAGGCTTTGAAAGGCCTCAGCTCTCTCAGAAAATCAAACAAAAAGGAAGTCTATGCAAAATCAATTCACTTATTCTGATTCTGGTCACTGTTCTCAAATCAAAATGCAATACCCATAATATTTAACAAGATATACATGTGGGGAGTAGTTCTAACAGGGCGCCCACTCAAGGTGCTGCTTATGGCTCTTATTTTAAGCCTGTTCTATAAAGAGGAAAAGGCACTTACATTTCTTCATAGAATACTAGCAAAAGTAGCCAAAACAAGTGGCCAAAATACATTTACATGTAACGTACCTTTACTTTTAGCTACCTTCATCTAGTTGTGTCCTCCAGAGTCCCAGGCAGGTCAGGTTTTCAGGATATCCACAATGAATGCATGAGAAAATATGCATAACAAGGAGGCAGTGCATGCAAATCTATCTTCAGCATATGCACTGTGGACATCCCGAAAACCTGACTTGCCTGGAGCTCTTGATAACCAGAATTGCCTACCCCTGTGTAAGAACACATGAAAATTATAGTATTCTATAATTTACCCATGTACCTGTATGCCTGGCCCAATCTCCACTCATGCGCTCACCAACTGTCAAAGTACTGCATCATCTAATCATGACAAACACTTTTCTGCCAGCTGGTTTTCTATAAGAGGCGATTTACGTGCAACATTTGTAAAATATGCATGAACATTGCAACTCTACCTTTGTTCTGCCCAAACTATGCCCGGAGGAGCACCTACTTCCATGCAAATACAATCTCACAATTATATTCAAGCCCTGTTACAGGTGAGCCACAGATTTCACAAATGGAAAATGTTTCATAAAATTCCATCAACATGGGAAGAAACATTTAATAAATAGGCTCCTTAGATAGCTATCTAGATTCAGACTTCTCTGCATGCACAGACACAAAATCAGAATGTAAGAACATTTGTTAGATATCTACTTAATCTCAATAGCTGACTAAATTCATATTTTAAATATTAGGGATCAATAGTAAGCCAGTTGTGGTGAGCAGTTTTTTTAGCCACCAGTGGCATTATTCTCAGATATTCACTGTTGGGGCATGCAGCTGGCTAACACTTAACGTGGTTAAATACAATATTCAAAACACAACCAAAATGAAGGGGGTGGACCAGTAGTGGCTTGGCTTGGCTTGTGCTTTGCTTGCACCTCACTTTGGTGTTTTTGATGCAGTATTATTTGTGCTCAGAATTTGTGGACTCATTCATCTAAATTGTTTTGACTTCTAATGCATGTGCATTGTGGCACTGAAACGCAGACTGCGTCGTCTGTCATTTTACTGTATCTTTTAATAAATATCCTTCGTCGGAACCACTGGTCAACCCCCTTCTTTTTGGTTGTGTTTTGATTTTGCCTTTTCGACTAGGGGGTAGTTTCCGCTTTCCTTTGGATTAAATGCAATATTCAGCACTTAACTGCCTAAGTAACACCTAAGGACTGACTTAAGTAGTCCTATTTGGTCACTTAACTGAGGCACTTACGTGCCAACTCTGCCCTCGGACAGCCCACAAAGTAGTCGGCTTTTAGTTTACCAGTCTGTGGTGACTTTCAGCAGTACTAACTGAATATGTGCCACTGAATATCAACAGATAGACCAATAAGAGAGATTTAAACAGCCAGGAGCTGTTTCTGGCCAGTTAAATTATTTGAATATCAACCCCTTAGTTGCTATTGCAATTTAAAAAAAAAAAGGCAAGCACACATATTTATTGCAATCTATTAAGTAAGTAGGAGCAGAAGAATTGTTGATGGACTCATATGTTGGGTTATCCATGTGTCTCTGTGATAGCAACAATATCCATGTCTGCCTCAAACATCAGGGCTTGCAAATCCTGAATCTTCTTACTTAGACTGCAAGAATTTGTGCACATTGCTTTCCATTCATTGCTAATAAATTAGCTGTTTTGATGTTTTTTTTTTTAATATTAACTTTACCTTCCCTGCAGCTGTCAGGCTTTTTTTTTTTTGGAGGGAGTGTGACTTGAAGAATGGTCTAGAATTTGGCCACAGACTTAACGCTGCAAAACTCTGAGGGAGTGGTACAATATAGGGGGTAACTTCATTGGTTATCTGTTATATGATACCTAAATGATCATGTCTAGTATTTAAAGTTATCTATAAACTGTCCAAATCAGAAATTAGCAATTTAGGTGCATTTTTTTTTGTTTTACTAAAAGCATTAAGAAATGGCCTTTGTGTGTTTTAACACAAAACTTTCCTGCATGCAAAACCCATTCCTATCGCTGCCCAAAAATAGGCCTCCTGCTAATTTTTCCATTAGCATAACAGACCTGCAAAAATGCTAACGCAGGAGCACTTACTATTTAGGTGGTGGAAAGTGCTCCTGCATTAAAGTCTGCGTTATCTAGTTAGTGGATGCTAATACGAACATGCTAGCTGGATGCTGCTTCCATGCCCATTAAACACCCCCTTACAAAAAAAAATAGTGCATAATTAGCACACACTGACAAGCAAATTACTGCATAACACTTTAATGCACTTTGCAGTAAGCCTCTTTTCCCATGTTAAGCATGCATTAGCACATTAACACGGTTTTGTAAAAGGGTCCTTTTGTTATTAGGCATCACCCGAATAGGCCGCTTTGTTTATCTCAGCAAGACTTATTAACTGTCCCCACAGTTGGACTGGTACACAGGACACGCATTCATGCTAACGAATTTTTGGTACTGGGTCCTCATTTAGGGGCCCTTGTAGAAAGCATCGGTAAGCCCAATGTGAGCTTACTACACGCTATCCCAGAACTACTACCAGCCCAATGTGGCCGCCAGTGGTATTTCCGGCTCGAGCATGCCATTTCCAGTGCTCTAGGGGAAAAAAACCCTTTTTTTTTTTACAGTGTGGTGCTAAGCTGCCAGCAATATTAGCATCGCTGTGTGCTGCCCAGTTACCACCAGGTTACCGTGGGAGCCCTTACCATCACCTCAATGGGTGGCGTAAGTGCTCCCGACCACATAGCCACGTGGTAAGAATTATCTTACTACGTGGCCATTTTTTAGGGGGCTTTTTACCAACTGCAGTAAAAAAGGTCCTCATGTGTGGAAAAAACAACCCCCGTCACTGCTACAGGGACCTTTTTCCCGCAGCTTAGTAAAAGGACCCCTCACAGAATACCCTACCTATGGAAATACAAAAAAAAGTGATTTGTTTTCTAACATTTTGCAAAAGGGAGAAATCCTATTTATTTACTTCTACTTTTCATTATACCAGGGTTCCCAAACTTTTTCGGTTTGCAGCACCCCTCCCCCCCCCCCCCCCCCCCGGTAAACAAGGGTCTCCGTAACACCTTCTCTCGGCCACATAGGTCACCGCACAAACCACAGCCACATGGGTCTCTGCACCCCCCCCCCCCCCAGCCACATAGGTCTCCACACTCCCCCCTTTTCCCTTTATCCCCCTCCTCTCACACCAGCACACCTTCCCTAAATCCAGCATCGCTCCTACCTTCCTTCATGCAGGTCCTGGATCGCTGTCATATCCTTCTCCTTCCCCCGCCGCCGCTGCAGTGCTTGCAGTTTACATTTTCGGGCCGTCTGTGATTCACACAGGCACTCCGGGGCCTTCCCAGCCTGCCATTTCTGGCCCTCTCTGGTGCAACTTCCTGTTGCGAGGGCCAGACGCGGCAAAGGGAAGTCCCCGCAGTGCCAGTGTGAATCGCAGATGCCTGAAAATGTAAACTGCAAGAAGTGCAGCAGCAGCGGGGGAAGAAGTAGGAAGCAGCAGATGCTGGACCTGCGGGAGGGGAAAGTAGGGAGCGATGCACTGCGGCACCCCTGAGAGTTCACTACAACGCACCAGGGTGCCGCGGCGCAGAGTTTGGGAAACCGCTGCATTATACTATTTGAGGTTTTTCTTGGTTTTAATTCTGATTTATTTTGTTTTGCTATTTGGTTTGATATGTTATGCTGTTTTAAGTTGTTGGACTACAGATGTTTATTGTCTTGTTTTAAGTATTTTTTTTATATTGTTTTGTAAACTCTGGAATTCGTTGCTGGAGAACATAGTGAAGGCGGTTAGCTTGGCAGAGTTTAAAAAGGGGTTGGACGGTTTCCTAAAGGGCAAGTCCATAGACCGCTACTAAATGGATTTGGGAAAAATCCACACTTTCGGGAATAACATGTATAAAATGTTTGTACGTTTGGGTAGCTTGCCAGGTGCCCTTGACCTGGATTGGCTGCTGTCGTGGACAGGATGCTGGGCTCGATGGACCTTTGGTTTTTTCCCAGTATGGCATTACTTATGTACCATCCAGAGTGGTAACAATGTGTGGGTCTAAATTTAATTATTAATAATAACATTAGGAAAGAATGTTACAATCTGCACTGTTGATTTTTAGCACTTTGTGTTTTAAAAATACAACACTTTCACAATAAAATCATTCCTTAGCAAAATGTTTATTTGGTTCTAATGAACACTTCCTGAAGAGTAAAAATGATTATGCCCTGTTATATATCTTCCTTGTAATCAGTGCTTGAAATTGCGTGCATGATGATAGATCTCTCTGAAGTGAAATTACACCCTTGTAATCTCTATGGGTCCAAGAAATAGTAGCATTAGGTCATGTGTATGAATGCTCTTTGAAAGCATTCAGTCTTCATTATAATCCTACTGGTTCTGAAAGTTATTTTAAGAGCTCATTTATCATTCATGACTTTATATCTGAAACCAAAACAAATGCTGGAACTACACACTAAATTCCAGTGCTGGAAAGTAACATTTAATTTGCAAAATACATAACACAGTAAAACTCCCACTAAGTAGAACATTACTCACAATACCATGACTTCTCACTGTTTGCAGTTTATGAAATTTCAGAGTATGAATCTTGCCAGCAAAAAATAACATGATGCCTTGAGGAACTAGAAGCTACTTCATTATACATCTCCTTCTGGTGGCATTTTGTAAAAGTAGATCTAGGTACTTTTACATAAATAGACTTTATACGTTCTTTTAGGATGGACCTTGCTAACAGAATATATTAGCCTCATTTCATTCTCTCCCCCTTTTCCTGCACTCCATATGGTACATCACAATTGGAACAGGGATTCCGTAAACACATTGTGCATGCTCAAACTGTGATCTCAAATCAGAGTAAGAAACATGGCAGCTCACACCACAGATAAAAACACACCCTATTTTTACCTCTTCAAAATAATTATGGCCACATAGATCTAAAAGAAATACAAACGTTAGTCATAAAAACATAAGAAATGCCATGAAGGATCAGATTGATGGTTCAATGAGCTGAAGTGGCTCAAAAGGAGAGTTCTGAAGAGCCCAAAGGACTAATCAAGGTTCCACTCTGGACACGGCGTACAAAAGGGAGGCTGCAAGTGGCCTGCTCCCCGCAAGATCTGAACGATATCCGGGTGAGAAACAAGAGACATCTTCTATAGTCGGCCCCTGAAACAGGCCAAAGCCGCAACCTGAACTTTTAGAGAACCCAACACCAATACTTTCTAAATACCCGCTTGGAGAAATGCTAGGATGTGCATGATATGAACAGAGAAGGAAGAAAGTCCGCACTCAGGACACCAGACCTTGAATGTTCTCCACACCCTCACATATGCCATAGATATAGAGCATTTATGAGCCTGAAGCAAGGTAGCTGTAATGGAAATCAAGATCATTCTACATGTGTATATATTAGGATTATGCTTATTCTGTTATAGAATGTACATGATGTAGGATAATAGAATTGTATCACACTGCAGAATAATAATCACTGAAATAAGTTGCTGAAGTTAGAAAGGTTATATATACATGTCATGCTTATGATTAACTAGCTTGTTAGTAAGACACTAGTAAAAAAGGCCCGTTTCTGAAAGAAATGAAACGGGTGCTAGGAAAATGATGATCTAATTGCAATTATGTTGTTAAGGGAACCATTACCAAAAATCAGGGTATAGAATGAGTAATATTGTGTTTTTTATAAATTTGTATGTATAGTATTTAAAAAAATAGAGAGTAAGCAGAATGTAAATAACTTTAATTGCAAACATAATGCTGGTTTAGATTTTTAAAATTTCTTTATAAACAATATTTTTTGTGTAAACTTTGTCACAATGAGGGAAAAGCTTTCCTTGTTCAGGACCATCTATAACTTTAACAATTGCATCAGAAGACATACAAACTCATGCAAATGCAACATACAGTTGTCCATGTGCAAACACTGGTTTTGGTAGGAAAATGCCAACTTTTTCAAATGTGTGTCCTTGTGACTTATTAATTGTCATTGCAAAAGCCAATTTCACAGGAAAATGTTTTCTCCATCCACCCATGTCCAGCAACCCTCCTCTCCCCTGCCCTCCCCTCCCATCCACCCATACCCAGCGATTCTCTTCTCTCCCCTGCCCCCCCCCCCTCCAGCCACCCGTACCCAGAGATTCTCTTCTCTCCCCTACCACCCTCCAGCCACCCAGTGATTCTCCTCTGTCCCCTGCCCCCCCCTCCAGCCACCCAGTGATTCTCCTCTCTCCCCTGCCCCCCTCCAGCCACCCAGTGATTCTCCTCTGTCCCTTGTCCCCCCTCCAGCCACCCAGCGATTCTCCTCTCTCCCCTGCCCCCCCTCCAGCCACCCAGCGATTCTCCTCTCTCCCCTGATTACCTCCGTTGGAAGTGGTTGCGTTATTGATAGCCCTGCCCATCTCTAGCCTTCCCTTCGAGTTCGTTCCCTCAGAGTGCCGCCCTCGCGGAAAGAGGAAATGACATCAGAAGGCGGGACTCTGAGGGAACAAACTTGAAGGGAAGGCTAGAGACGGGCAGGGCTTTCAATGACGCGGCCGCTTCGACGGAGGTAATCAGGGGAGAGAGGAGAATCGCTGGGTGGCTGGAGGGTGGGCAGGGGAGAGAGGAGAATCGCTGGGTGGCTGGAGGGTGGGCAGGGGAGAGAGGAGAACCACTGGGTGGCTGGAGGGGGGCAGGGGAGATAGGAGAATCGCTGGGCTGCGCAGGCAAACAAAGGCAGTGGTGGGAGGTAGACGTCAGGCAAGCAGGCTTCTACTGTGGGAGAGTGACGTCAGGAGATGGTTACGAACGCAGTGAGAGACAGACAATGGAACGTTGCAGGAGCAAATTATTATATTAGATAGGCCACAATCATCTCAGAAGTCAGGAATGTTAATTAACTGGGAAAATGCAGGAAGAGTTCTGCCTTATCTGCAGTAGCTGGATGGGGCAAGAAAGGGGATCATTATATGTTCTTTCTTCTTCACCAGAAATATAGCACCTGTGATGGTAAAGATAACAGTATTCTTGGCTACTTAAGGTTGCAGTGAATCAGTATAGTCAGACTGTGAACTGAGTTTTTCTTGTTTGGTGGTCTCCCTACATGTAGGCTTTATTTACAATAAAGATCTTTATATGATTAAACCCAGAGTTCTGAGAGCTTCTTTGGTAAGAGGAAAGTTTTCCCTAACAGTAGCAATGACCGAATCAGAATAATCTTTTTGTCTCAACCGAGTCCTTTCAATGGCCAAGCTGTACGACCAAAGGGGCACGGATCCTCCGTGAGCATTGGACCATACTTCAGTGGGCTGTGTACCTGTGGAAGGCAGAGAAGACTCCTGTCCAGCAGCTGAATCAGGTCCACGTACCATGACCTCTGCAGCCAATCCAGGGCTACGAGATTTATTCAACCCCAGTGCAATGTGATCCGCTTCAACATGAGGCGTACCATAGGCCAAGGAGGGAAGACAAAGTAGATGTGTCTCCGGCCAGAGCTGCAGAAGGGCACTGATCCCCATCGAGTCTGGTTCTTTCCAATGGCTGAAGAACTTGGGAACTCTGGCATTCCTTTTCATTGTCATCAAGTCCAGAAGCAGAGAACCCCATCGATCCAATATCAGCTGAAAACTCCGGCTGGATAGCTCCCATTCTCCAGGATCCAAGGAGTACCCACTGAGAAAGTCCGCCTCCATATTCATGGACCCAGTGATGTGAGCTGCCAACAAGCAGAGAAGATCTTTCTCCACCCAATTCATGATGGAGACCGCTTCCACCGCCACTGGACAGCTGTGAGTCCTGCCTTGTACTACCTCCAGGGTAGCAGTCATGGACCCCAAAACCTGCATATATTCCCATATGCAAGAACCCAATGCCTCCAACAGAAGTCAAATCTGATCCTGCAGCTTGGACAGTCTGTGTTCCAGCAGAAAAAACTTGCCCTGCAAAGTGTTGACTCAAACCCTCGGGTATGCCAATGACTGGGACGGGACAAGATGACTTTTGGCAATAATAATCACTTGTCCCAGGGACTGCAAGAGCGCAATCACCCTAGACGTGGCTAACCAACTCTTCTGCACTGACTCAGCCCGAATCAACCAGTCATTGAGGTAGGGATGCACTCTGATCCCACCTTTGCGAATGAACACTGCCACTACAACCATGACCTTGGAGAAGGTCTGAGGAACCATAGTGAAATCAAAGGGAAGGGCCTGAAACTGATGCCCCAACACTGCAACCTCAGAAACCGCTGGTGCTGTGGACAAATGGGAATATAAAAAAAGGCTTCTTTGAGGTCTAGAGCCATAAGAAACTCCTGGCTGCACCACCGCCAGAATGGATCTTAGTGTTTCCATGCGGAAATGCTTGACCTTCAGTAATAGATTCAGCCCTTTGAGGTCCAACACCAGACGGTAAGAGCCACCCTTCCTGGGAACCATGAAAAAGATGGAGCAATGACCTTTGCCGCACTCTCAAGTGGGGACTGGGACTACTACCCCCAGTGGACTCGACCACCAGCCACATGGAGCAGACATGGCAAGGGTATTCCAAGAAAAAGTCTTCAACAAGAGAGGAGAACTCCAACTTGTTGCGTTCTCTGATAATGTCCAATACCCACTGATCCATAGTGACTTTGGTCTTTTCGTAAAAGAGAGCCAGCCCCCTATCCTGACCATGGAAGAGTAGACCTGCACCCTATCATTGGGAGGGTCAAGCTGCCGACCATGGTGGCAAAGTCGTACCTGAAGTGCACTTGTCAGTCCAAAAAAAGAGCATTGCTGGTACTGGGGCCGCTGAAATGACAGGACCGGTCTGGACAATACCATCTCACATCCCAGAGGCCGGCTGCACTGCCCCCAATCAAAAAGAAGTTTTCAGCTTATCCTCTGGGAGACAATGCAACTTGGAATCCCCCCAAGTCTTTTACCGGCTTTTCTAAATCCTCATTAAAAAAAAAACTTGCCTTGAACAGGCAACTTGGTCAGGTGTTTAGATGCTGCATCCACTACCCAGTGGCAGAGCCACAACAATCGACGGGAAGTGACTGACAACACAATCTGCTTGGTTGAGGTGTGCACAAGGTCATAAAGTGAATCCGCTAAGTACACAAGATTAGATTCCATCTATGGAATTGAAGAGGACAGTGAAGAGGCTGACTCCAACTCTGGTTTCTGCTCCGCCATCTGTTGTAACCAGCTAAGTCACGCCTTAGCCATGTATGAACTACAAATTGCGGTCCGGAAGACGAGAGTGGATACCTAAAAGGAGAGCTTCAAGGGGGACTCCAACTTCCAAGTTTTATATTTACCATCCCGCCACAACAATCGACGGGAAGTGACGGACAATGCAATCTGCTTGGTGGAGGTGTGCACAAGGTCATAAATTGAATCCGCTAAGTAAGCAAGATTAGATTCCATCTATGGAATCAAGGAGGACAGTGAAGAGGCCGACTCCAACTCTGGTTCCTGCTCCGCGATCTGTTGTAACCAGCTAAGTCATGTCTTAGAAGTGTATGAACTACAAATTTTGGTCCAGAGGGCGAGACTAGACACCTAAAAGGAGAGCTTCAAGGGGGACTCCAACTGGAAATAAAACACAACAAAATCAAAGAGAAAACCTAACCTCCTCACCTAAACTCAGCTCACTTCAATGGGCTCAAATCTGCTTCCCACCTCCTAAACAATATCAAATCTTCTCCAGATGCATGGGATCCAAGAAAGCACAATTATTATCTTTATACAATTACCCTCTTGCTCAGGAATCTCAAAGAAAAGCTTCCCTCTAAAGCAAGTGCCTCAGCCCTCAAGGCAAGAAAATTTTCTATGCACTTGTGCATTATATGTTACATCTAGAAAAATTTGTAACTTCTGTCCACAAAACAAGATTTCTTTTTTAAAGCAAAACAAATCTAGGCTTCCACCTCGAACCGAAATATCTAGCTCTCCCTCAGTTTAACTATCCAGACAAATTTTATTAAAAGTATAATGGCAATTAGAAATCAAAGCTGCTTCCCAGTATTTGCTTTAGAACAGGGGCACTGAAGGGAGAGTCAGTATTCTGCATAGTGTTAATGGTTCTGAATCCAAAGGTTAAGAGGACAGGTTGTAATGCTGATGTGGGTTAATATTGCCAACTTAAGACAACTTGCATCTCTTTGGAACCAAAGTGCTCAGTAGTGTAAGTAATTCTGTCTCCTATGTACTGACTCCACTCTAGCTGGGTGGAGTATTCTTTAGTGCCATTACTGGGGTAAAGCGAAGATACTTACCTGAAGCACGTATTCTCCGAGGACAGCAGGCTGATTGTTCTCACATGTGGGTCGACGTCCACGTCGGCCCAGGAATCGGCATTTTGCATGCAAAGTATAAAAAAAAGTTTTGCCAGAGCCTTCTGGCACGCCTGCAGCACGCACCGTGCATGTGCGGACTGATTTCCCGCCCGTCGCGTGACCGTGCTCCCTCAGTTAAATCAAAGAGTATAAAAAGAAGCAAATAACAACTCCAAAGGGGAGGTGGGCGGGTTTGTGAGAACAATCAGCCTACTGTCCTCGGAGAATACCTGCTACAGGTAAGTATCTTCGCTTTCTCCGAGGACAAGCAGGCTGCTTGTTCTCACATGTGGGATATCTCTAGCAACCAGGCTCACTCAAAACAACGAACACTGGTCAATTGGGCCTCGCAACGGCGAGGACATAACTTAGATTGACCTAAAACCATAAACAACTAACTGAGAGTGCAGCCTGGAACAGAATAAAAATGGGTCTAGGGGGTGGAGTTGGATTCTAAACCCCAAACAGATTCTGCAGCACTGACTGCCCAAACCAACTGTTGCTTCGGGTATCCTGTTGAAGGCAGTAGTGAGATGTAAATGTGTACACTGATGACCACGTTGCAGCCTTGCAAAACTCTTCAATGGAGGCTGACTAAGTGAGCCACTGACGCAGCCATGGCTCTAACATTATGAGCCGTGACATGGGCCTGTAGAGTCAGCCCAGCTTGGGCATAAGTGAAGGAAATGCAATCTGCTAGCCAACTGGAGATTGTGCGTTTTCCGATGGCGACTCTCCTCCTGTTGGGATCGAAAGAAACAAACAACCGGGCGGACTGTCTGAAGGGTTTTGTCCGCCCACGTAAAAGGCCAATGCTCTCTTGCAGTCAAAGGTATGCAAACTGCTTTCGCCAGGGTGGGTATGAGGACGGGGAAAAAACGTTGGCAAGACAATTGACTGGTTCAGATGGAACTCCGACACCACCTTTGGAAGGAACTTAGGGTGCGTGCAGAGGACTACTCTGTTGTGATGAAAGTTGATATAAGGTGCATGCACTACCAAGGCCTGAAGCTCACTGATCCTACGAGCTGAAGTAACAGCCACCAAGAAAACGATCTTCCAGGTCAAGTACTTCAGATGGCAGGAATTCAGTGGCTCAAAAGGAGCTTTCATCAGCTGGGTGAGAACAACGTTGAGATCCCATGACACTGGTGGAGGTTTGATCGGGGGCTTTCACAAAGCAAACAACTAAAGGCTGTCCAGAGATAGGCTTACTCTCTACATGGCGATGATAAGCACTAGTTGCACTAAGGTGAACTCTTACGGAGTTGGTCTTGAGACCAGACGCTGACAAGTGTAGAAGGTATTCAAGCAGAGTCTGTGCAGGACAAGAAAGAGAATCTAGGGCCTTGCTGTCACACCAGATGGCAAACTTCCTTCATTTGAAAGAGTAACACCTCTTCGTGGAATCTTTCCTGGAAGCAAGCAAGACTCGGGAGACACTCTCTGAAAGACCCAAGGAGGCAAATTCTGAGTCTCAACATCCAGGCTGTGATAGCCAGAGACTGGAAGTTGGGATGTAGAAGCGACCCCTCATTCTGAGTAATGAGGGTTGGAAAACACTCCAATCTCCACGGTTCTTCGGAGGACAACTCCAGAAGAAGAGGGAACCAAATCTGACGTGGCCAGAAGGGTGCAATCAGGATCATGTTTCCGCAGTCTTGTTTGAGTTTCAGCAAAGTCTTCCCTACTAGAGGTATGGGAGGATACGCATACAGAAGGCCTGTCCCCCAATGTAGGAGAAAGGCATCTGATGCTAGTCTGTCGTGGGCCTGAAGCCTGGAACAGAACTGAGGGACCTTGTGATTGATCTGAGTGGCAAAAAGATCCACCGAGGGGGTGCCCCACGTGCAGAACATCTTGCAGACTACACCCATGTTCAGTGACCACTCGTGAGGTTGCATTATCCTGCTCAACCTGTCGGCCAGACTGTTGTTTACGCCTGCCAGATAAGTGGCTTGGAGAAACATGCCGTGATGGTGAACCCAAAGCCACATCTGGACGGCTTCCTGACACAGAGGGCGAGATCCGGTGCCCCCCTGCTTGTTTGTGTAAAACATGGCAACCTGATTGTCTGTCTGAACTAAGATTACTCGGTTGGACAGCTGATCTCTGAAAGCCTTTAGAGCGTTCCAGATCGCTCTTAATTCCAGGAGATTGATCTGCAGACCTGTTTCCTGAAAGGACCTGGCTCCCTGAGTGTGGAGCCCATCTACATGAGCTACCCACCCCAGGAGAGATGCATCAGTCGTCAGCACTTTTCGTGGCTAAGGAACTTGGAATGGTCGCCCCATGGTCAAATTGGATCAAATCGTCCACCACTGAAGAAAATTCCGAAAGTTGGTGGGCAGTTGGATTACATCCCCTAGATCCACCGCAGCTTGAAACATGGTACTGAAAGTGCCGTGTTTCCAGCCGAAATCGAAGACACTTCCTGTGAGCTGGAAGTATTGAGATGTGTGTGTAAGCATCCTTTAAGTCCAGAGAACATAGCCAATCGCTTTTCTGAATCATGGTAAGAAGGGTGCCTAGGGAAACCATCCTGAACTTTTCTCGGATAAGAAATTTGTTCAGGGCCCTCAGGTCTAGGATGGGACACATCCCCTCTGTTTTCTCTTGCACAAGGAAGTTCCTGGAGTAGAATCCCAGCCCCTCTTCCCCTGGTGGAACGGGTTCGACTGCATGGGCCTATAGAAGGGCGGAGAGGTCCTCTGCAAGTACCTGCTTGTGCTGGGAGCTGTAGGACTGAGCTCCTGGTGGGCAATTTGGAGGCTTGGATTGCAGATTGAGGATGTATCCTAACCAGACAATTTGAAGAACCCACCGGTTGGAGGTTATAAGAGGCCACCTTTGGTGAAAAAACATTAACCTCCCCCCAACTGGCAAGTCGTCCAGTATGGACACGTTTACTGAGGCTATGCTTAACTGGAGCCAGTCAAAAGCTCGTCTCTTGCTTTTGCTGGGGAGCCGCAGTGGCCTTAGGCGCACGCTGTTGACGAGAACGAGCGCGCTGGGACTGAGCCTGGACAGGTTGCCGAGAAGCAGGAGTGTACCTACGCCTAGCATATGAATAGGGAGCACTCCTCTTCCCTCCAAAAAACCTCCTAGATGAGGAGGTAATAGCAGAAGACGCCCGGTGGGAGAGAGAATCCATACCATCATTGTGCTTCTTGATCTGGTCAACTAGATCCTCTACTTTCTCACCAAAAAGGTTATCCCCCCGGCAAAGAACATCCGCCATCTGCTGCTTGACCAAATGATCCAGGTCAGAGACACGCAGCCATGAGAGTCTGCGCATCACTATACCTTGGGCAGCGATCCTAGATGCTATATCAAAAGTGTCGAACATACCCCTGGCCAGGAATTTTCGACACGCCTTCTGCTGCCTGACCACCTGGCGAAAAGGCTCGGCCTGCTCCAAAGGGAGTGCATCAACCAAGCTAGACAGTTGCCTCACCAAGTTCCGCAAGTGGACGCTCGTGAAGAGCTGGTATGTCTGGATCCTGGCAGCGAGCATAGCGGCCTGATAGGTCTTCCTCCCAAAAGAGTCCAAGGTTCTAGAGTCTCTGCCTTGGGGGCGTCGAGGTATAGTCCCTAGTGCTCTTGGCTCTTTTGAGGGCAAAGTCCACCACCATGGAATTGTGAGGTAGCTGAGACCTTATCAATCCAGGTTCACTGTGGATCCGATATTAGGATTCAGTTTTTTTGGGGGATCACGGGATTAGACAGAAGGAATGACTAGTTTCGCATAAGGACTTCCTTCAGTACATTATGCAAAGGAGCTGTTGCAGCCTCTCTAGGTGGAAAAGGATAATCCAGGACCTCGAGCATCTCAGCCCTGGGCTCATCCTCAACCTCCATAGGGAAGGGAATAGCCGCAGCCATTTCCCAGACAAAGGAGATAAAGGATAGACTCTCCGGTGGAGAAAGTCTCCTTTCTGGTGGAGGGGAAGGTTCAGAGGGAATCCCATAGAACTCGTCAGAAGAAAAGTACCTGGGATCTTCCTCTTCTTCCCACGAACTGTAATAAGACCAGGTCCCTTGTGTCGCCTGAGAAGCTTCAGGAGCCAGAACTACCCTATCCAGAATCCATCAGGGAGGTGGGCGGGAGTCAAAACCAGCCAGAGACACTTTATCCGGGAGCAGGTCTCAGCAGGGGCAGAGAGAGAAAGTCAATCTCGCCATGGGCCAGCAGGGGGAGCGTGAGCCAGGAGGACCAGTTCCCTTGGATAAAGAATCAATATAAAATCCCCGTCACCTGTGAGGGGAGGAGGCCTGCATTCCTCAAGACTTTGAGGGACCGGAGCTTTGAGGGAGATCGGGGGGGGGGGGGGGGGGGGTGAAGAGAGAGAGGAGATGGAATGGAAGCAGAGCCTACAGCCTTCCCAAGCTGTTGCACTGCATTCAGAGGAACAAATGGACACAGAATGAGTAAAGATAAGCTTCTTGAACTGTATTTGGAGAGAGAAGTGTGGGGGTGGCCATAGACTGATTGTTATGGTGCAGAGGGGGAAGCACTGTTACAGCAGGGAACCAAAGTGCTAAGGTTTTGGGCTGAGGAAAAAAAAGGTGAACTGCACTTTAAGGAAACTGTAACCTTGAATTGTAAAGCAAAAGTGACTGAACTTTAGAAAAAGGGAAAAGAGAACTGTCCTAAAGCATTTTTTCTGTTGGAGGAGAGGATATTTTCTCTGGGGATTAACTGACTGGCTGGCTGGCTGAGGGATCTAAGTTTCAAACCCAAACTCCTTTTTTGTCCCTTTTCTAGGGGCAGGAGAACTGTGTTATGTGCATCTTTTTTTTTTGGGGGGGGGGGGGGGGATTTTTTGATGACACCAGTTAATGTGTGAACTAAAATAAGAGGATCTTCTGGTTTAACCGAGTGTGGAGGTATTGTGTGTTAGCAGAAGTCCTTCCGATTGTGAGCTGAGCCCAGGAGGAAAAGACCCCGCAAGGCTGAGCCTGCCTTTATGCTGAGGAGTGACGTCTTCGATGGCGGTGTCGAGAAGCCAACATCCGCCTGGACTGCAGTGAAGCTTCCTCTACCGACGTCGAAGGGGCGTCGACCTGGTTCGCAGGCGGCACCAAATTCAGAGACCTCACCACAGGCCGCTGCAGCAGATGGTACGGAAAGCGCAAGCACCCCCAACACCGAAGCAGACTGGCGCAGCAATCATTTCAGAAGCTTTGGAAGCAGGGCCCTGATGTGCTCGTCGAGAGCCACCGTCGGACAAGGCCGCAGGGTCGGTAAAGGAGCCGGTGGTAGAATCTGTTGAGGCTCAGGAGCAGGCACCGGGCTGAATGCATCCTCACCTCCTGAATAGAGGGGGAGCGATCCGCTCGGCGCGAAGCTTCTCGAATGTGGCATTCCCGGCACCGTGTGTCGAAGGAGAACAATGACGGTGCTTCTTCGCCTTCGCTCGACGCCCCTCATCGAGACTCCTTGGCACCGATGAGGAGGACGTGGAATCCTCACGCCTCCTCAGGTCCGGGTCCGACGAAGGTCGGTCTCAGGGGGCCTGCATAACAGGAGGCCTCGAGGCAGGTGGAGACCCACTCGATGCCTCACTGCTCCCAGCGTGAACTGGTCTTTCAGCAGCCATTACCTCCGCTCCCGACATCGATGCCGACGCCGCTGACCTCGGTACCTATGTCGAAGGACCGGACCGAGCCCCAAAAAGCTTTTCTCGCTGGGCTTCTCGAGACGTTTGGGTCTGTTTCTTCATACGAAGACACAGACTACAAGCGGCTGGGCTATGGTCGGGCCAAAGGCATTGGATACATCAGGCATGGGTATCGGTACCTGAGATGGTCCGGTTGCACCGAGTACAACGTTTGAAGCTGCTGGGAGTCTTCGATGACATGGAAGGAAAAACGGATTTGGCGAAATCAAAAGACTCGATTCTGCCTGTTAAAAGAAAAAGGCATAAAAATAAGGGGAAAAAAAGCCGGCCACGTCGAAAAAGAACGGAAACTTCAAAAGGGAGAAAAACTAAGAAAAGTAAAGGAACTCTACTTTTTTTTTTTTTTTTTTTTTTAGAAACGATAATAAAAGAAAAAAAAATCGAAAACAAAAAATGAAGACTCTCTCTTCGTCCTGTGAGGAACAGTGAAAAACAACACCGCACCTCAACGCGGAGAAAAAACAACTGAGGGAACGTGCTCACGCGACGGGCAGGAAATCAGTCCGCACATGTGCGGTGTACACACGCCAGAAGGCTCTGGCAAAACTTTTTAAATATTTTGCTTGCAAAATGCCAATTCCTGGGCCGACACAGATGTCGACCCACATGTGAGAACAAGCAGGCTGCTTGTCCTCGGAGAAACACTGTTACCTGTAGACTGGAAGAGTAATTTATTCCACATGGAGCAGACTCTTGTGTAACTAGACCCTGTGCAATCCAAAATGGAGCCCACCATTCTGTGAAAATTGGGAACAGAATGTTCCAAGCAGGGGTCTTGCCATGTTGATCCAAACACTTCTGAATGTACGAGTGGTGAAAATTTCTATTAAATTGTCTACTTAAAAAATACATATATATCAAAATATCAACTTGCTTAGGGATATTTAAAACCTCACTGAACTATTTCAACAAGATTTCTAAAGACATCAAGCAAATGTTTGGGAAACTAAAGAATCAAAGATTGTTTACCTTCAAAGAATTCTCCACAGCCTCCAATTTATAATGGAAAGCGAAGTAACTACATACGCACTTCCTGACTGTAAAAAAAGAAGTTGAGGTTTCACAGTCTGACTTGCTTCTCTAAAGAGCAAAATATATAGACTATGTCCTGTAGCTTTGTCAGAGTTTCATAACTGGGCCACTGCTCCTCAAATCATCCCTGAGGTTCTGGATCTGGACAGATATCTGAGTAAATATCCTACAATTCAGAAGACCCTGGGACACTTTGCACGTTCAATGAAGGTAACACAACCTTAGGAATAACTATCTCCAAAGAACCTAGGAACAATGAAAGTCTACTGCACCCTCCTCCTGTCTTAGACACTACACCACATCTAAAGACAACAAATTATTCAAGGAGGCCAATGAAGGAGGGGACCTCTTGGAACAACTCAAAGCATCTTCCTGAGGAAGACAGAGACCTCATGTTAATCTCTTAAGACAAACCAATCATTATCTATTTATCCAAGGGGCCTTTAACAATCGGGGTTCAAGCAACTATATGCTTAATTTTAATTTTCCTTTTACCCATCATTAAAGCAGTCCAGAGAGTCAAAAATGTTACAGACAAGTCCAATGATCTTTTACTCCTCTGATGCTATGAAGGGGCTCCAAAAGGGCATTACCTTTCAGGCGTTACTGACTGATATTTTAAAGCCCTTCTCATTTAAACAGCAAAGCTCCATAAGAAGCTACTTAAAAAAAAGGTTTGGACAAGTTCCTGATGGAAAAGTCCATAATCTGCTATTGAGGTAGACAAGGGGAAAGACACTGCTTATCTGGGGTCCGTAACATAAAATCTTGCTACTCTTTGGGATTCTGCCAGGTACTTGTGACCTGGACTGGAAACTGTTGGAAGTAGGATACTAGGCTAGGTGGACTGTTGGGCTGCCCCAGGGTGGCTATTCTTACATACTCATATGATTGATGCCTTTTGTTTTCTTTAACACTACACTGCATTAGGGTTGCTTCTGGTTTGGAGGGAATTGAACACTATTTAAATATTTTGCAGTGCAGTGCTTGTGAGATTTTTCTTTCCTCTTTACATTTTGCACAGATTGTCACCGCATGTCTTGGTTTGATCCTGTATGTTATTCTGTGAGGTTTCTAATTTTGCTCTCTTTATTATATAATTCAATTTTAAATGGTCTGTCTTAAGAGAAGCTCTTTAACTTACATCTGTGCTGAAGCGTTTGTGCTGTAGAACCACCTTTCAAGGATGCCTTTGCCTCAGGCTTGTGCAAGAATGCAGAAGACGCTGCGGACCTGGAAATCTTCAAGGAGGTCAAGCCAATTTAGAGGACTGCTGACAATGCTCCTTTGTGACTGGATTTTTGGAAGGTAATATAACAAGTTGCCTATGTGTGAAGGCCTAATTCAATCCTAATTCAATCCTATTTTATGAATACACATAGGCGCCTAGGTGTGTTTATAACAAATGGGAAGCAGTAGGTATTTCACCTACACTGACATTTACACCTGCTCAGGAGCATAAATTTTTACATGTAAAGTACAGGTGTACACTTTTCTTTTCTAAACTTTATTGAAAATGCCTAAATTTCCATGCGGTTTATAGAATACGCCGAGTGCTCTTCTGTGTGACTAAATTTATTCGCAGGCAGTTACGCCAAGTAAAACTTGGTGTAAATGCAGACGCCTAAATTAAGCACAGACCGGGTGTATTATATAACAACACGCGTACATTTTAGAAATATCCACAACCCAACCATTCCATGCCCCCTTTTCAACTATATGACTTAGAATTTCCGTGTATCACGTTACAGAATACGACAGTTGTGCGAATAAATTCTAATTAAGAGTCAATAATTGCTTGTTAATTGGCAATTATCGGCACTGACTGGCTTAACTAAGCTGCGTGCGCAAATCTAGAATACGGCTGGATTTGTGTGCGCAACTTAAGTCACGTTATATAGAACCCAGGGAAAATTGCATAAACTATGTGCCATCTTGTCACCGCACATACTTTTATGCATGGAATCCCTGGTGTCATTTTATAAAAAGCCTTTAAGCTTGAAAAAATTCTTTATAGAATTAGTGCTTTGAAGTCACTATGAATGAAGATTGTGCACTCTAGTAGTGTGCTTGGTAGAAGTTGCCTCTGAATCAGCTGATCTCTGTGAAGATAATGCTATTCTTTTCTCCTCAGCAAGCAGGTGTCTCCTCTACTTTATTGTAATTGTGCAGTTGCTTCAGTTGGTCCTTCTGGGCTTGCAGAGACATCCTCCAATAATGCATGCAGTCAGCCCAATTATGCTCTGAGTACAGATAGATCCAGAATCTGGAGTATCAAAGTTCTGGATCTTTTTCCCACACTGAAGACAAGCCTGGAACCCTTAGTTCATCTAGGCCATTTTACAGAAGAAAACAAGCTACACAAATTAAGTAAGAATACAACAAAAAACACTTCAACAGAGTATCCATTCATCAGAGCAGAGAGAAACAAAACTGAGGTCTTGAACAGAATGTTAAAAATAGGAAGAGCCATGCATGCTGAAAACTTTACATTTAGTTTTGAGCTCTGGGAAAGCTATTCCTATCTGGCACAATATACGATGATATCACCCACTTGTGTGCCAAACCCAAGTCTGCTTGTCAAAAGGAAAATATATTTTTCATTATCCGAATTCACTTTAAGTGCAGCAGAAAAGTGAAATGTGCGTGTTGATTTTTACAAAAACTGCTGTTGAAGTATTAAACTGCCAATTGTGCACTAATGCTATTATTGAAGTGAGTTCTATTATTATGAAACAAAGACTCTCTTCTGTCAGCTTTCAATACTTTTGAACAGCTCAGGATAGCATAAAATCAAAGCATTCTGCAAAACTTTTCTCTAAGTTTATCTTTGCATTACTAAAACTCTCCATTGCTCTAGTAGTTCAATATTTAAGGTGTGATTCGCTATGCTTTCCCCCTATAGACACTGAATACAGGAGAAAAGCCTTGGTACATCAAGGCCTTAGGGGCTAATTCTATAAGGAGCCACTTTGTTGTAGGTGGCAAGAAAGCACATAAGGGGTGGTATTTTAGTCGTTTATATGCATAATTGCCCTCTTATTGGGACTAGAGGAAAAATATGCACCATGATTTGAGGGTATGTTGCCAGTGTGCACATGCATGGGCAGAGTTTGGACAAACATGGGTGGGAACACAAAGTATGTAAGTTACAGGATACTATAAATTTACATGCCTGTATGCCTTCACGGCTTTACTGTTCTGTCATAAAATTGCCCCCAATTTCTTTAAAATCCATTAAATCTCACATTAGGTGCTTCCACATTTTCCAAGTGTGTCGAACAATTACTGAATTTCTTACCTTGTCTACAATCAGGATCAGAAGAAATAACAGTTGGACTTTCACTGGTGCTGCTATAGGCATCGCTGTGGGAAGATCTGTGCACTCGTGTAGGTTCTAAAATAGTTTAAAAGGGGGGGAGTGGGATTACAAAACCAGTTTCAATAGGAAAACACCACCCAAAATTCAACTCCCGCTGTGGTGAAAGATGTAAGTAACCAAAGCATTGCTTGGCCAGTGGCTTATTATTTTCTGGGACATTGTGCATCAGATCCTCTCTCCTTATGCTTTTCAGACAGACCCTAGCAGAAGTGGTAATGTGACTGTGGCAGAGTATGATCATTAACCACAGCAACACAACCAGTCCCACAAATGACAATGAAATGGCATTAAGATGAGGTGCCAGAGACATGACTCTGTCTTAATATGGTTACCACAAGATTTTGAGACACAAAAATGGACTGAAAAAAAAAAAGCAAGTTAATTACCGAAATGAGTCAGATCACTAGGACCCAGAACAGATTCATGATGTATTTCATTGTTATCTGTTTTTGTTTTTTTTTGGTACAGTAGCTAAGTTACCTGTTAACAATAAAACATAAGATAATTAAATAGACAGCCCAGGTGAGCCTTGCAATCCAAATCCAATCTAAGCCTAAATGGATAAAATCTGTAGGATGCTGAAACTCTAGCAAATAATATACTTTTATAACTGTGTTTACATAGGTAAATATTCATCATATGATAGTACAAAACAATTGCATAAGGTGAGATGGTTATGAAAGCACAAGCATGGATACTATGAAAAGAAATTAGAGACTATCAGCGTAACTATGCAATGGAATAAATTATGAGCACTACATTTATCAATTATGTTTAAGCACTACTTAGCAACACCTTAAATAATGTATTGTCTGTTTAGAAACACATTTGTCCACAAACCAAAGTCCAAATCTAAGACCTTGAACTTATCCTTATGTTGTTATATATTGAAGCAGAATTTAGAACACCTAGTCAGTACGTTGCATTTAGATATTCATTTCTCATTTATCTTAGGACAGGATATGCTGATATACGGCCTGTTCTGAAATACATGGGAAATTGATGTCCAAGTGCTGGCTATATCCAACATGAACATCCATTTTACAAACTGAAATGTCCAAATTATGAACAGGGCAAAACAATGGCCATGGACATCATTGTAGCAACATAGGCACGTCCATATTAGAACATGGCCACAAAGATATCCACGTGGAGAAGTAGTCTAATAGTAAGAGCAGCCAAGAGAACCAGAGGATGTAGATTTGAATCCCACTATGGCTCTGTGAAATTTTTTTTTTTTTTTTTAACTGTGAGCCCTCCAGGGACTGAAAAATACTTACCCTGACTTCCTCCAGTGGACAGCTGCTCAATTAGAGCATTTTTCTGTAACCTGGACATGCCAGGTCTAAACACATATGTCCATTTGTTTGGACACAGATGTCATTCCCCATCTGAAATTAGAGTTGGGCATCCATATTTTGGTACCGCCCTGGTCCCACCAAAAACATACCCAGACCATGCCCTTTACTTTGATTCACTAGGTACGTTAGCCATTCTCTCCTTCTCCTTTGTATAGGTAGAAAGGATGCAGAGGGGTCTCAACTCTCTTAACACCCAATAGGTCATCAATTATAATTTGTTCTGGTTCCTGTGAACTTCCACTTCACTCCTTACACTTGGTTATAGCAGTCTGGTTGACACAGCAAGTAGGCTCCCTATTGCTAGGACCTATATTGTTAAGGCTTTGGCTGGAAGGCTCTCCCCTAATAGCAAGGATCGATGGCTAGGGAGAATCAGAAAAAAAAACCAATGATATAGTTGCAGTAGGGAGTCACTATTTTATAGTCAGAGGAGGTTTCCTGCTGCCACCAGATCCTCCCAGTGATTACACTAGACATTCCTATGTCCTTTCAGCTTCTGTCCCTGTCCAACCCCAGTCTGTCTGTCTACTACTGAGGTCAGAGCAGAAGAATTA
Source organism: Microcaecilia unicolor (assembly GCF_901765095.1). Classification (NCBI taxonomy): domain Eukaryota; kingdom Metazoa; phylum Chordata; class Amphibia; order Gymnophiona; family Siphonopidae; genus Microcaecilia; species Microcaecilia unicolor. Next base: position 396,882,483 of record NC_044032.1, on the reverse strand, counting down.
TTCTAGTGGTTTAAAGTAGAGGCACTGGGAATTCAAGCAAGCATCCCATACTACAGAATTCACAAAGTCCCTGCATGTGTATCTCTGTTGTCTGTTCTGTTTGTGTCTATGTGGGGTAGTTTGCAGGGATACTTGTGAGAGAGCAGAGACAGTATGCAAGGTGGTGATGCAGTAGCAGGGATATCTTTTGAGGGTGGGGTAATTTTTGGGGTCTTGGGGCAGTTGCAGGGGGATAGTTTGTGTGAGGGGGGATAGATTTTGGGGATGGAACAGTTTAGGGAGTTGAGAAAGAGAATAGGAAGAAGCATTTTAAATGGTGCAATTTGTATGTAAGTTTCTATGCCATAGAAGCTGAAACTCATCCCATAGAAATGCAAAGAGCCATTTTTGTTTGGGGGGGGGGGGCATTTCCTGGAGTCCCCCAGTCAGATCAGGCTCAATTCTGAACTCAATGGAGTAGATATTCAGCCAGCGGCGGTCAACATTTTGCCGACTGTTACTGGCTTTATTCCCAGATATTCAATGCGGGGCCATGTTCTGGCTCAGCCACTGAATATCCGGGCATACACAGCCAGCTAAAACATAACTGGTTAAGTATGATATTCCGCATGTAACCAGTCACGATGAACCGCATAAAACTAAGTTACTTACTTGTAGAAAGTGTTCTCCAAGGACAGTAGGCATATATTCACACATGTGGGAAATGTCATGAAGCCCGGTGCGGACGCTGTCAAGTGCACCGTCACTCTCAATCTTTAAGGCAGTGCTCCCACCGCACATGCATGGGTGCATTCTTGCCTGGTACTCAAGCACAGGATCAACAGTACGAGGTTCTTTCTCCTTTTTCAATTTGAAAGGTATGGCTTGAGCTACCTCACGGACAAAGCCAAGAAAAAATATACTCTTTGGAAGAGATCTTCATCTCTCAGATGGCAAAGAAGGATCAGATGGAATGACATGGGATTCCTCAGCTGAGAAGTCCTGTGAGCCTTAATCCATCTCCAGGTCTGGGTTCGACTCTTCAAAGCACTGCTCATGGAAAGTGCATGGCGCAGAGTGTTGACTTCAGCATCGACTCTGCGTCGAGGCAGATGAGTCTCCGAAGTTAGAGAAAGTTCCTCTGGTGATGTCAATGCATGAATCAGTCGGGTTCATGCTGCATCAGATAGTCGACACCAAGGCGACATGCAAGACCTCTCCTGTGACTGTCTCTCTGATATACTGATAGGCTAGGCTGAGGCTGGCACAAGCAACCTGTAAGGCTGTATAAATTGCGAATGCAGTAGCCCTGAAAGTTCTTCCTTGAGCATAGCTCAGATCTCCTCATGAAGAGTAGGCATCGGTACTGGCTGAGAAAACAGTGTGGACACATCCTGAATTATAGCCTGTGTAGGCATAGGAGATCTTGAAGACCTCCACGGCTCTCAGTAAGAAATAAGCTGGAGGAGGAGAGCAATCACTGCAGCATGGACACTTCCCATGAATTGAGGATGCTGATACAGGGGAGGTATAAGCCAAGTGCCTGGAAGGAGAACGATGGTGATGCTTCTTAGATCCCTTGATGCACGCAGGACTTATAACAAGGATGTAAAGTCCTTACAGATATGCGGTATCGAGTAAGATGTTGGGACCTTCTCGATGCTGCATCAGTGCACTCGATGTCGATGCTGACGCAGCTTCTACTCAATGAGGATACTGATATTGATGTAGAACCAAACAGTTTTGCATGCTGGACTCTGTGGGCTTTAACGGTCCTCGCTTGCCTGTAAAAGCAGAGGCTACAATATATGCCCCGGTGCTAAGGACTCAAGCACTGAATATATCAGTTATGGGGGTCTGTGCTATTGCACTGAGTACACTTCTTAAAGCCATTCAGCACCCTCTTTGACATGGAGGGAAAAACGGCTGACACTAGGTCAAAAGGCTCTTTGACCTGGAGAGCTGGAGTAGTCGCATACTCAAAAATAGTTGATGCTGCCCAGGCAAAAGAAGGGCTTAGAGGCCCAAAAAGGCTGAAAGTTGAAAAATAAAAATAATTGAAAAAAAATGTATAAATTTGAACTTAAAACTGAAAAAAGGAAGAATATGAAGAAAAAATATCCCAAAAAAGGGAGGAACCAAAAAGGCAAACGTTTGATGCGCCGAGGAGAGATTAAAACGTCAACCTCTCTGCTCCGCTGGTCCCACACTAGAGCGTCAGGCAGGAAAGCACCCATGCGTGCGTGGTGGGGGCACTGCCTCAAAGATTTAAAGTGACAGTGCATATGGGAATGTCCACCCCAGACTCCATGGATGACATAACCACATGTGAGAATATACCTGCTTGTCCTCGGAGAAAGATAGAGCAGTGTTTTATGCAGTCGGTTATCTTAGAAAGGTACAGGCTAAATACTGGCATTTAACTGGCTGAATGCCAACTCCACCCCCGGAACATCCACGTGGTAGCTGATTTTGGCTTAGGCACTAACTGGCCATTTTCAGCAGCACTATCTGGTTGTGCCACACTGAATATGCCAGGTTAGCTCCTGATAAGCAATTTAAATGGTCAAGAGCCATTTCTGGCCATTTCAATCACTTTGAATATTGACCTCAATGAGTCTTTTTAGAGGGTTTTCCTGCATGTCAAGTTTCATTTCATTCTCTTAAATTTTCAGAGCATTATTTTTTCCTCTAGATAAACACCAGACAGACAGACATTCTTGACCCCTTTTGTATAATTCTTTCCAATTTCCATTGGGTTGGAAAGAATATAGAGTCAATGATCTCATCAAGTGTGAACATTGGCTTTATAATTTGTTTATAAGGGTCTTTTTATTTAAATAATTGATAGGGTGGATGCAAATGGGAAACTAGATTCAGAATTTTAAATGGCATGTAGTATCACTAAAGTTTCCAGGATTAAAACCTAGGGCTCTATTTACTACGCCACGCTGTATGCACGCTATTGCGCTAATGCTAGAAACACCCATAGGAATACCTGTGGAAAATTCACAGGTCAGCATTAAACCAGAAAGGTAGGAGAGCATCAATGCCTATTTTAAATAAAAGTCAACATGCATAATTCATTAAGGCACAATGCATATGCAAATTATGGGCCCTGTTTACTAAGGCACAGTAGTGTTGTTAACGCGCCTACAATTAGCGTGCGCACTAACTGTGTAGGCGCCTATAGGCGTACATGGTTAATGAGCGTTAAAGAGGCTAATGCGCCTATAACGTGGCTTAGTAAACAGGGCCCTACATCTGTGATTGTCTGCCGTTGTACAATAACCGGTTATGTTGATGTTGGTTAGCTGCGTAAGTATTTAACTAGCTATATATATAACCTGTTATATATTTAACCAGTTTTTAAAAGTAATAATAAAGAGCAAAGTCTCAAAAATATAAAAATATATATTTAAAAAAATATATACACACATTTGTGCTGATTTTTTTTTTTAAGGGGCACGTTTGTGCCAGAGAGTGGGCTTTCCTGCTCTAACCAGTTAGCGCATCTATATTACCATGCACTAAATGGTTAGCACACAGATAATGCAGGAACCCTTACCACCTAACAAAATAGGAGGCAGTAAGTGATCCTGCAGTAATTTCTAAAAATGGCTGTGTGCTAAAGGAAACATTAGTTCATGGCCGTTATTACAAAATTGGGTTTTTTAGAGTCAGCGGTACAAATGGCTTTAGCGTGTGGGAAAGACCCATATAAAGGTGCGATAAGACCTATTTTTACTGTAGCTTAGTAAACGCATCCCTTTGTGAGCTAGCTGTAAGGCAAAATATTTCATTCTGTTCAGTTTCCCGTATCACTCGTAGGAAGTTTCCATTTTGATTTGTTTAGCGTTTTTTAAACTTTTCATTTCAGAAGACTATTTGTGAACTATATGCAGAATTGAAAAATAGTAAACACTTCAAAGAGAGCACACTATTCGCAGAGAGTGTGTACTCTTCATGACATGAAAACACCCCTACATTTTGGGATTTTTTTTCCTGTCATGTTGGGCTAAAGACTACACAAAACACTGTCATTTCAAACAAATGCACATCCCTAGAGTTAGCTGGCTAAACCTCTCCTTTTGAAAACTTCTCCCCCAACTACCCCTACAACAAGAGGCTAATTATCCCCCACCTAAATTCACAAGGTGGCTAAACTTAACCATTGAAACTCTGAGAAGTCCTAGGGATGGAAAAAAAAGTTAGCAAGCTAGTGTTACTTTTCAGGGATAGACAATTTAACTTAGGACATGTAGCATTTAGTGCACTCTAATGTGCATTAGCGAATATTAAGCTTTAGTAAAAGGACCTCATATTTTATATCTAAGGGCCATATACTTAGTGCATGCTAATGTCCATTAGCACATACTAACCTTTAGTAAACGGGACCCTTAAGTAGCTAAAACTAGGTCCACAGCTACTGTGACTTATCTAATTGGATATTCATGTACTCCTGGGCAAACCTCTCACCCCCATCAGCACAATTCTCTTCTACCTTCCCCTAACTGACCATCCAGCTTATTTTCGAAAGTGATGGGCGCCCATATTTCGACCCAAATCGGGAGATGGGCGCCCATCTCGCAAAGGCGCCCAAATCGGTATAATCGAAAGCCAATTTTGGGCGCCTTCAACTGCAGTCTGTCGCAGAAACGGCCAAAGTTGACGGGGGTGTGTCATAGGCGTGGTGAAGGCGGGACTGGGGCGTGGTTATCGGCCGAGGCGAGATGGGCGCCTTCGGCCGATAATGGAAAAAAAAGGGTGTTTTTAGCGCAAATTTAGGTCACTTTTTTGGACCCTTTTTTTTTCACGAACAAGTCCCAAAAAAGTGCCCAAAATGAGACCACCGGATGGAATCGGGCATGACCTCCCCTGACTCCCCCAGTGGTCACTAACCCACTCCCACAAAAAAAAAAAAAGACCTTTAAAAACTTTTTTCCCAGCCTGTATGCCAGCCTCAAATGTCATACCCAGCTCCATCACAGCAGTATCTATGTCCCTGGAGCAGTTGTTAGTAGGTGCAGTGGACTTTAGGCAGGTGGACCCAGGCCCATCCCCCCCCCCCCCACCTATTACACTTGTGCTGGTAAATGGGAGCGCTCCAAACTGCCCCCAAAACCCACTGTACCCACACCTAGGTGTCCCCCTTCAGCCATAAGTGCTATGGTAATGGTGTAGAGTTGTGGGCAGTGGGTTTTGGGGGGGATTTGGGGGGGGGCTCAGCACACAAGGGAAGGGAGCTATGGACTTGGGAGGTATTTTAATTTTTTTTTAATTGTTACAAGTGCCCCCTAGGGTGCCCGGTTGGTGTCCTGGCATGTGAGGAGGACCAGTGCACTACGAATCCTGGCCCCTCCAACAACCAAATGCCTTGGATTTGGTCGTTTTTGAGCTGGGCGCCTTCGGTTTCCACTATCGCTGAAAAACAATATCGCCCAGCTCAAATCGGCACAAATCCGATGCATCTGCCCAGCACAAACCGTATTATCCCCCCAAAAAATGGACACCCATCTTTTTCGAAAATATGGTCTGTCCCGCCCCTTCACGTACCTGTACTCAGAGATAGATGCAGGGGCGTATCTGGACTCCGGCGGTAGGGGGGGCCAGAGCCAGAGGGAGGGGGCACATTTTAGCGCGCCCCCCCCCCCCGCCGCCGCCGCCGCCGCCGAGCCCCCACCGCCACCAATGACTTAGTCTCTCCACCCCCCTCCCGCCGCCAACCCTCCCCCGCTGCCGTTCTTACTTTTGCTGGCGGGGGACCCCAACCCCCGCCAGCCGAGGTCTGCTTCCACCTGCCGCTGCCTTCAAACCTTCTTCTTCAGCCGGCGGGGGACCCCAAACCCCCGCCAGCCGCCCCGCGCTGTTTAAAATTCATCTTCGGCCTCCGTGGCCGTGCTGCTGGGATAGGCGGCGCTGTTGAAATCCACTTCGGAGTCTGACGTCGCAGCACGTACAACGTACAACGACGTCAGACTCCGAAGTGGATTTCAACAGCGCCGCCTATCCCAGCAGCACGGCCACGGAGGCCGAAGATGAATTTTAAACAGCGCGGGGCGGCTGGCGGGGGTTTGGGGTCCCCCGCCGGCTGAAGAAGAAGTTTTGAAGGCAGCGGCAGGTGGAAGCAGACCTCGGCTGGCGGGGGTTGGGGTCCCCCGCCAGCAAAAGTAAGAACGGGCACGGGGGAGGGTTGATGGCGGTAGGGGGGGCCAGGGCAAAATCTGCGGGGGCCCAGGCCCCTGAGGCCCCACGCAGATACGCCCCTGGATAGATGTCCATGGAGATGGGCGTTCGCGTTCGATTATGCCCCTCCATGCCAACCTCTGACAACCATTATGGTTTCTCCATTCCTCTCTCCTTCCCCTCCTCCCTCCAAAGCAAATTACTCTATATTCAGTATCTCTTTCTCAACTCCACAAGATGACAGCCAAGAAGTGTTGGCTCAGGTGCTTTGAAAATGAATGTAGAGCTAGCATAGGCCTTGCAGAGCAGTCAGAAATGGATGGATAAGCATCTGGTATTCCTCCTGCCAGGCTCTGGAGGAAGGATCAAGAGGACAATGAGAAGAATGGAGAGGCTTTACCGGTAACTTTGTGGGAGATCGACATTTGTGCACTTGTCCACTAATCTCACTTGTCTGTTGAAAGTGACAGCCCAATTCAAATACTGTCCCGCTTACCTCTTTAAAATTTTGTCAAGTGATTTGAACCATTCATGTAGGCAGGGCCGGTCTTAACAATCGCAAGGCCCTGAACAGACCAATTTCATGGGTCCCCCTCCCTCCCCTAGCTCTGCCCCACCTAGCTCCGCCCCTTATTAACAAGATGTGTTTCAATTTTTTTTTTATTTCAAATTAAGACAAATCAAGCAAAACTTGTACCGAAAACTAATTCAAATAAGCACAATGCTATCACAGGAAACCTTTGGGTTTAAAAAGCAAAACCATGTACATGTAAGGACTGGATAAATGAATTAAAACAAATGCCCTTAATATGAAATACTTGGTAGCACTAATGAAACAGTGATTGAATATTCACATAGCAAGCAGCCTGAGCCAACAGATTTATTTTCCACTGAACATAATTAACTTTGTATGAACTTGGCTGCTAATAGTGTGTTGAACTGGACAATGTTGGCACATTTAGACTGACTGGACAGTACTGCACAAAAGAAACCTTTCCCTCATTATTCAATACCTTCCCTGTGATATATAGTAGTAATAAAAAAAAGGTGCATTTTTATAATATACCACTGCATCGCACAAAGTAAAAGGAGCAAGTTCCCATATGCCATCTTTTTTTTTCTTTTGATGTAGGCACAGGAAAAAAGAAATGTTAAATGCTCCCAGGTTTCAACCTAATTCATGTTTAATGTGGGATATAAATGCCATAAATAAGTAAATAGATAGATAGAAACACTGAATGTTGAGCACTTGATTCTCATAACATTATGTCTGTTTAGTGGCCCTTTTACCAGGAGAAAAAAAATCTCTGCATGAATATAACAGTACTAGGGTGTACCTTTAACCAGACCATCCAAATGACACACTGATTACGATTTATAACAAATTACTATGCTACCTATAAAAAGTTATTCCGTTATGATACATCCTGTGTGTACAATCCGTATGCACAAGCAGAATGTTTGAAAATCTAAGTGAGATTAAATAAAAATTCCACCAACAATAAAGAAAGACAACATGGATGTAGCAGCTCATACATAGGTTTGCTTGCTTAGTTTGAGTGCACAGGAATTCGGCTGTGCGAATAAGGGGAAAAGTACCCTTCCTTCCTCCCACCCACATATATATTCCAGACCTCCTCCCCGCTCCCCCGAGCCGCAGGGTGCCTTCTCGGCACCTACGTGAAGACAACCCGGTGGTCTAGTGGATTCTTCTGGGCAGGAAAGATCCCCAGTCATTTCTACCTGCTGCCGCATCTTCTTTAAAATGGCTGCTGAGCCTTTCAATGGCGGCCTCGCAAGACTTCAGCGAAAGTCTCATGAGGCTGCTGCTGGAAGTCTTGGCAGCCATTTTTAAAAACCAATGCGGCAGCAAGAGGGTCAGCGGTAGCGGGCAGGAAAGACTGGGGATCTTTCCTGCCCCAAAAAATCCACTAGACTACCAGGGTGACTTGAGGTATGTGCCAGGAGAGCACCCTGCAGCTCGGGGGAGGAGAAGCAAAAATTAGATTGCCATACATTCCCCCCGCTCTCATGCAGCTCTCTAAACAGGAGAGGAGACTGCAATAGCAGGGAGTGGAAGGGAGATGCCAAGGCCACTGTGGGGCCCCTGGGAGTGCAAGCCTCTGTGCGAACGCCTCAGTAGCGAGGCCGCCACTGGAAGTCTTGGCAACCATTTTTAGAAAGTGATGCGGCAGCAAAAGGGTCTGCGGCACTGGGCAGGAAAGACAGGGAATCTTTCCTATCCCAAAGAATCCACTAGACCACCAGGGTGCTTCAGGTATGTGCCAGGAGGGCACCCTGAGGCTTGGGAGAGGAGAGGCAAAGCTTAGAACACCATGCATGCTCCCCACTCCCATGCAGCTTTCTAAACAGGAGAGGAGACGGCAATAGCAGGGAGCGGGAGGGAGATGCCAAGGCCACCGTGGGGCCCCTAGGAGCACGAGGCCCTGTGCAACCGCCCCTGTCGTCCCTGCCTAAGACCAACCCCTCTCAAATCAACGCAGGACAGCTGAATAGAATAATATTTTATATTTACTCTTACAGCCTTGTCTATATACCTCTCTTCACTACTTCCAAAAGTGCCATGGTCCTACCCCACTGCTGCTCCTGTAATACAAGGGTGTGCAATCTGTGGCCCGCCATTTAATTTTATGCAGCCCCAAAGACCATGGGATGTATACACAGAAAACATCATTAACTAGAGTTTTGGTGACTTTTAAATACTGTATTTCACAAATATTTTCAGAATAACCACTCTAGCAGCTTGTTTCCATCATTTTTAGTTACATTTTTAATGATTTATTTATCATACGACATCTACGGTGCTCTATGCATTTCCAGTTCCAACATTACATAAAGTTGCAGCCTGCTAGGGGTAGTACTGCCATTCATATGGCCCTCTGTGTATAAAGATTGCCCAACCCTGCTATAATATCTTGAGCTCATTCTTTACCACACTGACTTAGTTCCTAGCCAGGATATTTGGCCCCAGGTAGCATATGTTGTCAGCCTTCCTGCCATTCAACAAAAAGCACTGATGAAAGGAAAGCACAGAAAAATGGAAATATTTTTACCTGTCATGTTTATCATGTTTGAGGTAAATAAGAGAGATATGTATCAAATTCTGTTCCTTGGCTGACCTAATTTACCATCACCTTGTCTGTAGTTGTATTGGATTTTTCATTCTATTTCTCAGTGGCCCCACCCTGCATTCACATAACTTTTCAAAAACATCGCCTTTGGAAAATCACCTCAGAAACAAACTCATATTGTTACTAGCAAACATTAGCAGTTGTTTTCAGGTGTGCAAGTTGTAAATTGGAAAGACATGATTTTAAATGCTCTTAATTGTAAAACAAACTCTTTAACAAAATGCAATTTATGAAAGTAAAGATATGCAAGCCCAGACAAGTAAAAGACAACAAGAACCTCCCATCCAGTTGCATCAAGAGGTATTAAAGAACCACATTTGTCTTACGCAGAACATATGACTCAAAGTACAGAAAGACTGGTTTTCAAAAATAACAGTATGTTGTATAATCGCTGGCTCTGAGGAAGAAAAAAAAGAGAGAATGAGTATAGATCTGTGAATGTGTCAGTGAGAGCATGTAATAGTGTTTGCCCATACGAGGAAGAGTGTATGTAGAATAGAACGGAAAATACAGGAGGCAAAGCGAACATATGGATGCTGAGGAAAAAAGGGATGACTTTTCCAAGAGATAAGGATCAAATTTAATTCAGATTTAAATGGTTCAGTTGAGGCACAATATACTTCAGTGGTGTAAAGTGGCAGGCCTTCATTGGCAATACATACCAGAGATAATTAAAACTTGCGATATGATGCGTCCTCTAAACCATATGATCCCAACAAGCGGTACATGTACCCCAAGGGGTATGTGGGACATCCATAGGGGGTATGTGGTACCCAATGTCCAACTGCTGCCTTTCCACCACTTCCTCCCACCACTTGCACCATCTCTGCCACCACTTGCTCGCCAGCCTGGCTGCAGCTTTCCCATGTCAGTAGTGACAAGAAATGATGGAAACTGTGTCTTTCCCTGCTGCCTACCCATTCACTCATCCACTGCCTGACACTGTGGCTCCATGCAAACCAAAATGAGGCACAGGGCCATAACCATGTGAGTGCCGTTGGTGGCTCATACTTGTCCTGCCTCCTGTGATATAACTTCCTGTTTTGGAGGGGCAGGACGGGCAACAGCCACCATTGGCATGCACAAGGTTATAGTCCCAAACCTCATTTTGGTTTGCTCATGGCCACGATGTGGGGAGGCAACGGCTGAGTGAATGATTAAGCGGCAGAGAAGGGAAGATGCGGCTTCCATTTCTTCTTGCCACTGTAGACAGGGGAAAGCAGCAGCCCGAAAGACGAGCAAGTGGCGGCACGGAGGGGAAGGCAGTGGTGGAGGGAACGGGTCAGTGAAGGAATGAGTGACTGGGTAGGATGAGGGAAAGAGAGAGAGAGGGGGCAATGATGGTAGTAGAAGTACATATGTACATAAGTATTGCCATACTCGGAAAGACCAAAGGTCCATCAAGCCCAGCATCCTGTTTCCAACAGTGGCAAATCCAGATCACAAATACCTGGATTGGACAAAGAGAGGGAAATGGGTGATGGTGGTGGTTGATTGAGGGGGGCTAGAGAGAGAAAACTGGATGGAGTGAGGGAAAGAGATGAGGTGAAACTGAATTGTAAGGGACTGGAGGAAAGAGAGCCAAGAAAATGATGGAGGGGAGAGAGACGGAGGGGTGATACTAGATGTGAGAGAAAGAGAAAAAAAACTGTGGCAATGTTGGATGGTGGGAGGAAAGAGAGATGGGGCAACACTGGATGATGGCAGGAGAGACAGAGGGGCAGTGCTAAATGGGGGGGGGGGGAGGGCTGATTTTGGATAGTGGGGAGACAGAGAGGAGATGCTGCATGGTGGGGGGGGGGGGGGGGAGAGAGGAGATACTGCATGGCTGAGAGGAGGTACATAGAGAGGAGATGCTCCATGGTTGGGGGGGGGGGGGTGGTGAGAGACACAGAGAGGGGAAATATTGGGAAGAGGGAAAGACAGGGTTACAAAAAAGAGAGATGGATGATGGACATAGAGAGAGAAGAAATGTCAAGTGGACAGAAGAGCCTGGAAAGAAAGTTAAGAGAAGACAGAGCTAAGCTTAGACCAGATACTGGGACTGTGATTAGAAAAATAAAATGGCCAGACAACAAAGATAGAAAAAGTAATTTTATTTTCTATTTTATGTTAGTTTTTGGAATGTTCATTTGCTAGAGCTGATCAGAGCTCAGGGGTACTCAGGTGAAATTTCTTTGACTTAGGGGGTACTTGGCTTGAAGAAGTTGGGAAACACTGCTCTAAACTGGCTTTGTTATCAGTATTTGCAGAATGTATTTCCTGGGGGTTGCCAAGGGGTAGAAAGTAATTTGCCAATCCCTTTCTCCTATGTGGAGGATAATTTTATAATTGGCCACCTACATTTCATGTGCCGGAAGGCGCCCGTTTGTCTTTATAAAATACTAGCATAAATCCTGTAGAGATCACACCTGCTTGAAAGCAGGTGTATATGTTCACATGTCGATTACTGAAGTACATGCATAAATTAAGGTATTTTGTAACCTAGGTGTGTATATAACAACTCTATCAATGGCCACCCAGACCACTCTCAGCAATGCCTACTATAAAGGCTTGTGTGTACATGCCATCATTTGTATTTTTATGACTGGTGGTATTTTAAAAGATGCATTTTATATGCTTATATGTGTCCATCTCTGGGAAAAGGTGGCTAAAGCCACCAGAAACAGAACACAAAAAAAGAAGTTCTGTGGTTGGGAGGCAGGGACAGTGCTGGGCAGACTTATACAGTCTGTGCCAGAGCCGGTGGTGGGAGGCAGGGCTGGTGGTGGGAGGCGGGGATAGTGCTGGGCAGACTTATACGGTCTGTGCCAGAGCCGGTGGTTGGGAGGAGGGGCTGGTGGTTGGGAGGTGGGGATAGTGCTGGGCAGACTTATACGGTCTGTGCCCTGAAGAGCACAGGTACAAATCAAAGTAGGGTATGCACAAAAAGTAGCACATATGAGTTATCTTGTTGGGCAGACTGGATGGACCGTGCAGGTCTTTTTCTGCCGTCATCTACTATATTACTATGTTAGAGCAAACAATTTGTGATACAACAGCCCAAACCCGACCCTTTATGTGAAAAAAGAAAAAAAGTTACAGAAGTTCAAATATGTAACTTTTTCAGACTGCTTATGAACTTATGACATGAAAAATCAGCCACTTTCAACAAAATCCTAACATACATATAGCAAACCAAACATACAACAGTAGGACTGATTCAAACTGTTTGAAGTGGAGTGGAGGAGTAGCCTAGTGGTTAGTGCAGCGGACTCTGATCCTGGGGAACTGGGTTCAATTCCCACTGCAGCTCCTTGTGACTCTGGGCAAGTCACTTAACCCTCCATTGTCCCAGGTACAAATAAGTACCTGTATATAATATGTAAACCGCTTTGAATGTAGTTGGAAAAACCACAGAAAGGAGGTATACAAGTCCCATTCCCATACATAGAAACCACAGCTCAGGCACATGCAATCTAATCTAATACAGACATTTGTTAACCGACTATTCCAAATAGGTCCTAAGCAGTATACAGCGGTAAAAAATAAAAAAGCTACAGCATACAACATGGTTTCAGTACAAACTTACAGCAATTTTCAAAAAGCATTCTCTAACAAAAATGTATTTAAAAGAAGTGTTTAAAGTTTTTCCAAAAGACTGTAAGAAGCTTCTGACTTAACTTCTAGAGGCAAGAAGTTCCAAATAGAAGTGGCTTGAAAAGAAAAGGAATTATCCAATTGTCTCTTGGATAAAAACACCTTTTACCAAAAGATAGTAAACAGTGATCACTGGCTCTATAGGTGCACTTTGATAATGGTCTGTTCAGTAAGTCATATAAAAGGGATACAGCTTGCCCAAAAAGAGATTTATATAACAGACAAGAAATTTTATGTGAAATTCTAGCTTTTAATGGCAACCAATGAAATCTGAGAAACAGAGGTATAACCCTATCACACTTGTTATATTTGAAAAATCAATTTCACAGTGGTGTTTTGCAAAACACAGACAAATACAGAACAAGGGATCACAATTTAGAAATAGAAATATAAAGACAAAACCTCAACTTAGAATCCTAACAGGCTTATTTTCGAAAGAGAAGGGCGCCCATCTTCTGAAACTGGAAGTGCTGACCCAGCACCGCTAAATCTGAGAAATCTGTGATGGGGCTGCCAAATGGGAATGTGTAGGTAAGCTTCCCTCAAATCGAGAGCCGTCAAAAACTCGCCTGGTTGAACAGCAGCAATAACTGCCCTTCATGTCTCCATGCGGAAGTGACAAACCCGCAAAAACTGGTTTACTTTTCTGAGATCGAGAATAGGCCGAAAAGCCCCTCCCTTCTTTGGAACCACAAAGAAGATGGAATACCAACCTGTGCGCCTTTCGAGAGGAGGAACAGGCACGATAGCCCCTATCCTTAGCAGGTCTCGCAAACACTGCAGAACCGCTGTCCTCATGGCCCACAGTACACAGCGGGACTACTGACGTCGGTGCCGGGCAAGATGGTGGAGGCTATTATTAAGAATAAAATTGCAGAGCATATACAAAAACATGGACTGATGAGACAAAGTCAGCACGGATTTAGTGAAGGGAAGTCTTGCCTCACCAATCTAATGCATTTTTTTGAGGGGGTAAGCAAACATGTGGACAATGGGGAGCCGGTTGATATTGTATATCTGGATTTTCAGAAGGCGTTTGACAAAGTGCCGCACGAAAGACTCCTGAAGAAATTGCAGAGTCATGGAATCGGAGGTAGGGTATTATTATGGATTAAGAACTGGTTGAAAGATAGGAAGCAGAGAGTAGGATTGCGTGGCCAGTATTCTCAGTGGAGGAGGGTAGTTAGTGGGGTCCCGCAGGGGTCTGTGCTGGGTCCGTTGCTTTTAATGTATTTATAAATGACCTAGAGATGGGAATAACTAGTGAGGTAATTAAATTCGCCGATGACACAAAATTATTCAGGGTCGTCAAGTCGCAGGAGGAATGTGAACGATTACAGGAGGACCTTGCGAGACTGGGAGAATGGGCGTGCAAGTGGCAGATGAAGTTCAATGTTGACAAGTGCAAAGTGATGCATGTGGGTAAGAGGAACCCGAATTATAGCTACGTCTTGCAAGGTTCCGCGTTAGGAGTTACGGATCAAGAAAGGGATCTGGGTGTCGTCGTCGATGATACGCTGAAACCTTCTGCTCAGTGTGATGCTGCGGCTAGGAAAGCGAATAGAATGTTGGGTGTTATTAGGAAGGGTATGGAGTCCAGGTGTGCGGATGTTATAATGCCGTTGTATCGCTCCATGGTGCGACCGCACCTGGAGTATTGTGTTCAGTACTGGTCTCCGTATCTCAAAAAAGATATAGTAGAATTGGAAAAGGTACAGCGAAGGGCGACGAAAATGATAGTGGGGATGGGACGACTTTCCTATGAAGAGAGGCTGAGAAGGCTAGGGCTTTTCAGCTTGGAGAAGAGACGGCTGAGGGGAGATATGATAGAAGTGTATAAAATAATGAGTGGAATGGATCGGGTGGATGTGAAGCGACTGTTCACGCTGTCCAAAAATACTAGGACTAGAGGGCATGAGTTGAAGCTACAGTGTGGTAAATTTAAAACGAATCGGAGAAAATTTTTCTTCACCCAACGTGTAATTAGACTCTGGAATTCGTTGCCGGAGAACGTGGTACGGGCGGTTAGCTTGACGGAGTTTAAAAATGGGTTAGATAGATTCCTAAAGGACAAGTCCATAGACCGCTATTAAATGGACTTGGAAAAATTCCGCATTTTTAGGTATAACTTGTCTGGAATGTTTTTACGTTTGGGGAGCGTGCCAGGTGCCCTTGACCTGGATTGGCCACTGTCGGTGACAGGATGCTGGGCTAGATGGACCTTTGGTCTTTCCCAGTGTGGCACTACTTATGTACTTATGTACAGAAAAAAGTCTGTGACGGGAGAGAAGAATTCTAGCTTGTAACCTTCTCGCAATCACATCGAAGACCCACTGGTCCGAAGTAATTCTGTCCCACTCTGGAACAAACAGAGAAAGCCGACAACCGATCTGCTCTCCTCCCGAGTGGACCTGCGCCCCATCATTGGGAGGCCTGAGAAGGATCCCCCCTGACGACAGGGGGGGGTCCAGCCGGACGCTTCTCGTTGCGAAAGGAAGAACACTGCCCAAAACGAGGACGCTGAAAGGCTGCGTTGGAAAGCCCCGGGCGATACCGTCGCGTCTCTCTGAAACGTGACCTCGAGGCTCCCTGCCTGGAAGTAGACTTGGGTGTATCCTCCGGAAGATGCTGAGATTTGGAATCCCTCAAATCTTTAACAATCTTTTCTAGGTCTTCCCCAAAAAGCAATCTTTCTCGGAAAGGCAATTTAATGAGCCGTTGCTTAGAGGCCATATCTGCGGCCCAATGACGGAGCCACAGAAGACGCCGAGAGGAAATGGTCTAGGCCATGAGTTTGGCCGAAGCATGGACCAAATTATACAAGGCATCCGCCAAGTATGCCAGCCCAATATCCATCTGAGGAGTTGCCGGCATATCAGACTCCGAAATCGAATCCATGACAGAATGTCGCCTACTGAGACAAGCTCTAGCCGCATAAGAACTACAAACAGAAGCTTGAAGTGTCAAAGCGGCCACCTCAAATGCACATTTTAAAGAGACCTCTAGCCGTCTGTCTTGCATATCCTTAAGTGCCACACCACCTTCCACTGGAAGAGTAGTCTTCTTAGTGACCGCCGTCACCAGAGCATCCACCCTAGGTAGAGCAAACTACTCTAAATGGTCCGCTGAAACTGGATACAGTCTGGCCATAGCCCTGACTGAGTGACTTCAGAACGTTGTCTTCAGAACGTTGAGGGTGAGTTTTATTATAGTAGATTTATGAAATGCAAAAATCTTTTAGAAGACTAATACTTTTCCTTTTATATTAGTTTGGTCTCCTGAGGAAGCATCAGTGAAACATGGCCAATGTTGAGACCAAATTCACTTGGGACGAATGAAGGATCAAGGAGAAGAGCACAGAGTAGCACCGGCATGGATTTAGAGGAAAGAAACGTTGTCGTGCGAGTTGCAGAAGCAGATCCTCAATACTTTAAGAGCAGTGCAAGCAGCACTTCTCTTAATAGCAGAAGGTTCTTTTTGAGAATTGAAATATTATTATGGGACTTTATGAAGTCTGTCTTTTCAGATATATGCTTTTTGAGGATACTTTATATATATTGACTCACATGGAGAACAGATTTTCTGCACGTGGATGACTTATATCCTCTTTGGAACGCAACTGTAGAATGCACTGGCAGCTCGAGAAGGAACTGACTTGGTTCCAGTCTTTAAGATAACTACAGGTTTCTACAATCTTTCATTTAAGAACAATTATAGCTGTTGATGCAATGATTATCATCCGTTAACCATCACGTTCCATTGTTAGAATGATGGAGATGCACTGAGCACTATTTTCACATATTTTAAGTATTAGTTTTCATAATAAGTGTGCAATAGTAGATTCATATGAAATCATTAAGAGAAATTAAACTGCTGAACTGTATGCATGCCTCAAGAAAGTACACATTTACTTTCGTAAGCAGGACTCTCAAAAGCAGACCAAATAAAGTACTTCTACCATTACTGTACACTGCCTTGAGGGACCCTTTTACTAAGCAGCGGTAAGCCCACTATGGGCTTACCGTGTGGCATTCTAACTACCGCCGGCCCAACGCCGACGCCAGCAGTAGGTCCACCCCCAGCACAAGGCATTTCTGACACTAGGGAAAATAAGTCCCTATTTTTTTTTTTACTGCAGCAGTTATCTGGCAGTAATCGGGCAGTAAATGGTGCCGCCTTGTTACTGTCAGGTTAGCGTGAGAGCCCTTACCGCCACCTCAGTGGGTGGCGGTAAGTGCTCCCCCCCACATGGCCACGTGGTAAGTGCAATCTTACTGAATAGCCATTTCTTTTTTCAGCCTTATCTGCTGCGGTAAAAAGGGCCTCAGCGCACGGCAAAAATGGCCACCACCACTAGGGCAATACCCTTTTACTGCAGCTTAGTAAAAGGGCTGCTGAGTGAATTCCTTCAAAAAGGTGGTAAATAAATCCTAATAAATAAATAGGCATTTTATAGCCCACCGTTTTTTTGCTTGCATATGTAGTCCAAACACTTGATCATTACTGACTGATCCAGTTAATAAGATTACAGTACTAACTGACGCAGAGGATAACAAGAAGTTCAACCCAGAAGTAAAGTGAATCATATTATATGATCTGCAAGTGTATATTGATCTTAAAAAAAAAAAAGAATCCTGTCAGAGTCCTCATGTCCTCATTAACACTGACCATCTGACGTGGACTGGACATCAAACACAAAAATGTTTTATTTAGATTTAACACACTTTTTTTCAGTGACAGTTTAATATGAGCTAAGTCCAGATACTTTAGGTATTTCTCTGTCCCAGAAGGCTTAGGGCCCTGTCTACTAAGCCAAAATGTAGTCATGCAAACTTTTTAGTGTGCACTAAAAATTAGCATGCTAACTCTAGAGACACCCATAGGAATATAATGGGTGTCTCCATCATTAGCACATGCTAATTTTTTGCACGCGCTAAAAAGTTAGAATGCCTTCAGTGCAGCTTAGTAAACAAGGCCCAATCTAAATTCATACCCGATGCAAAGACAGGTGAGTGGTTTTTGCAAGATGCTTCAGTAGAAGTGGGATTTGAACCCTGGCTTCCCAAGTTCTAACACAAAGCCATCTCTGAAACCTTCTTTCCCTTCAGAAAGTAGGCTAAAAATGAGTCATTGCCGATCACCACTTAAGGGGTCCTTTTACTAAGCCGCATAAGCGTCTAGGGGCACCCAAATGAAGTTACCACCCGACTACCGCGTGGCTCTTGCAGTAATTTCATTTTTGGCGCGCGTCCAATACACACATCTGAAAAATATTTTTTTATTTTCGGACACGCGTAATGGACGCGCGCCAAGTGGCATTTGGCGTGCAAAGGTCATTACCGCCTGGTTACTGCGTGAGTCTTTACTGCTAGGTCAATGGCTGGCGGTAAGGTCTCAGACCCAAAATGGACGCACGGCAATTTTCATTTTGCCACACGTCCATTTTCGGCAAAAATTTTAAAAAGGCCTTTTTTACAGGTGTGCTACAACATGAATCGTCGCGCACCCAAAACCCACGCCTACACTACCACAAGCCATTTTTCAGAGTGCCTTTGTAAAAGGACCCCTTATAGAGGTAACTTTTAAGCTCAAGTTGCTTCTTTGCAAGGAAGTAAATGCACAAAATTACATCTTTCTCACATTCCTTTGGGGCAAAAGAGCAGATTCATGAATTTGAATAACTCTGACAGTTTTCCATGGGGGTGGCGTACCACATAACAGTCTTTTTGTTCCAAAGATGTCTGGCGTCAGATGATAAACTCTTGCTCATCAGTGAGATTCCTCTTACTTTTCCTGTTGTGAAAGAGTCATGCATGCACAGTGTATAGCAGCAAGGCCTCTACAGGGCAAAACAACATTGCTGCAAACAGTGGCCTGCACTTGAACTTGTTTGATTTACCTATAATATTACTATATGTACATCTTACTTCAGTATTTAATACACCTAGGGGAAAATTCTACAAATGGTACTCAAAATTCAGCACCCAAAAAAAACAGCACGGAACTGTATACTATTAACAGGCGTTCTAGGATCGGTGCCCTTTACAGAACAGCGCATAGCACTGGAGGTGCGAGGAGTTACACCAACTGAAACCAGATGTAAATCCTGATGTACAAGTTGGGTGTAGATCCCCGAATTATGTAACACTGCGCACATGGTCTCACATTCGAGTATACACCACAGCCTTATTTCAGCTCGATTTGGGACTTAGAAATTAAAAGCTCAAAGCTATTTAGA
This sequence comes from Microcaecilia unicolor, assembly GCF_901765095.1. Classification (NCBI taxonomy): domain Eukaryota; kingdom Metazoa; phylum Chordata; class Amphibia; order Gymnophiona; family Siphonopidae; genus Microcaecilia; species Microcaecilia unicolor. The sequence continues at coordinate 396,863,289 of NC_044032.1, read as the reverse complement.
CAGATTTGGGAATAAATATAAATTCCTTTCTAGGCAAAACAGAATAAACCAAATGTATGTATGTTTTAGACCAAATCTGGTTTAGAATACCCTAATATATTATCAGTTTAATTGCAGTGGCACAATTGTGTAGTTGCAAAACACACAGCTACTTTTAAACATGCAAACGTCTTCAGTAATTTTTAATAAGGAACTTACTCAGGCATTTTCTCTTTGAAAATTAACTAAAGTATGCACACAATCAGAGCGATTCTAGAATGGGGCAACCAGTAGGAGCCTATTCTATAAAGGAATATAGGCACCTACTTTCCTTTATAAAATACAAGCTTAACAAGGTATATTCATGCCTCATGGTTAGGTGCAAAAATACGAGCCATAGCGCTGGTGTGTTAGCATCTAACTGCTAAACATATGTGCACAAGTTACTGTATTGTATAAGTTACCCCAGTGGTTCCCAAATTTTTTCAGGTCATGGTCAAGCAATTTTTCACAGCACCCCTCTCCCAACCACACAGGTCTCCCCAACCAGGTCTCCACCCCCCCAGCCACACAGGTCTACCTCCCCCACTACACAGGTCTCTATCGCCCCCCCCCCCCCCCGCCACATATCATGTCTAATATTTCTCCCTCTCTCCCCCATGCACCATCTCTCCCTACCCTCAAAGCCTATGTCCAACATTTCTCCCTCTCTGGCCCTCTCCCCTCTCTATGCAGCATCTCTCCCTCCCTTTGACCCCCATATACAATGAAGAAGGGTGCTGGATATTTTACTGATCAGTACTAAACTGGTATAAATAACACATACCGTCCACACTCATTGCTTCCCTCAGAACCTGTAGTTTCTTCTGTCTCTCTCTAATCCTGTCCAAGGCACTTTGTATCGCTGAAGAAGAGGATAGATCAGATATTTGTTGCATCCGATCCAGTTTTTGTGGGCCAAAGGCATCTAACGCCATGCTCCCATCTGAATATCTGGCTTCTTTGTTCCTGGGAAAAACTGAGGTCCGCACAGATATTGCTTCAGATTTATAACCATGCCTATGAGGGTCTCCAGAAAGAAAATCTCTATTGGCTGCTTTGTCCGATATGCACAGCAGATCTGCAGAAGAAGCCCAAATCCTTCTCTTGGTGGCATGTTCTCCACTTTGGTTGTTTTTACTTTCCAAATAGTTTGCCCTGAACTTGTAAGGACAGTAGGCATCCATAGTGTCCTCTTGTCCCGAGTTGTAGTCAGAGGAAGTGCAGTGAGAAGCATCTTCCACGCCTTGCACTCCAGTTGTGGCAAGAAATCCCATAGATTTACTGAGCCCTTTGTTCAGGAAGGAATGCTGTGAGACCAGAGGCTTGCACTCTTCCAACCTATCAAGAGGTATACTTCTCCCTGCAATGAGAACAACATATCATAGAAAAATTAGTGCAAACACCAAGAAAACATCAAAACACCAAAATTACATCCTCTTAACAAATAGCAATATCTTCTACAGCAGTGGTTCCCAAACCCGGTCCTGGAGGCACCCCAGCCAGTAAGGTTTTCAGGACATCCAAAATGAATATTCATTAGAGATTTGCATGCAGTGGAGACAGTGCATGCAAACCTCTCGTTCATGAATATTCATTGTGGATATCCTGAAAACCTGACTGACTGGGGTGCCTCCAGGACCGGGTTTGAGAACCACTGTTCTACAGGGTAGTCTTTATGCAGGAATCCATGGCAAATTTATACGAAAACTCTAAAAGCCAGTAAAGTCCAAATATGTTGCAAATGGAACATAAGGAATGAAATTTCTATAGGCACAAAAATACCCAAAAGTTATGATGCCAAAATGAACAATAAACTGCTCTACTGATCAGTAACTTTGAGTTATATCTTTTTTCCTGCATCATTTTATTCCTAAGCATTAGCATAAACTATCAGGCAACAATTTTAAAACAAACAAGGTGAAATTTGTTCTTACCTACTAATTTCCTTTTCTTGAATCCTATTAGACCAGTCTAGACTAGAGGGTTGAGCCTCAAAACCAGCAGATGGAGGCAGAGAATACTGACTTTCAGTGACATTGTTGCCACTAAAAGGATTGGTACTATCCTGGAATTCTCCAGCATGCTCTTGCCAAAGCTGATGACAATACCCTTTGTAACAAACAATAATACAAAATCCAACAGTAAGAAGAACATAAACAAAATTCAGGGAGAAGTATAGTCTAATACAGAGCTTAATCGTACCTGCAGGAGCTCCACCTCCTATCAGATCTATCACAGGAAACAAAAACAAGTGAATCTGATAGAGTAGGACCTAGACTGGTCTAGCAAGACTCAAGGAAAGGAAATTAGCAGGTAATAACAAATTTCACCTTCCTTACCCTCCTGCTAGGCCAGTCCAGACTAATGGGACATGTCCAAGCTTTACTATCCTGGTTGGGATGACAATGCCCCCCCTAAAGACCACCTGTCCAAAGCTGCTGCCCTCTTTCACAAGTTCATTCAATCTGTACTGCTCAACAGAACAACGTAGCAAAGACCAAGTCACCACTCTGCAAATTTCAACTGGTGATACCACCTGAGCCTTCTACCCAAGAAGTTACCTGTGCTCTTGTCAAGTTGTGCTGGTAACTCCTTCTTCTGCAACAGGTTAGTTGATCTAATCCTTCCCTTGATCCATGGAGCCAGCAAAGCTGCCTGCCTATAGATAACACTGCAGAGGAATAACCCTTCCATGACAGATTGCACCTTTCAGGGGCCAGGACATATGCCAGAAGGGATCTGGATCTTTCAAGAGGATGGAGCCTAGCTTCAGGAAACCAGGTCCCTTAAGAAGTCTAAGCAGATGTACCATCATGAGATTCACTAGGTCAGCATACCATGGACACTATTGCCAATCTGGTGCCACCAGGTTCACCAGGAAGGGATTCTGCACAATCCTGCGCACCATGCTCTCAATGGAAATACATACATTAGTTATTCTTGTGGCCACTGCTAAAGTAGCACATAGATGCCCTGGGAGCCTTGTTCCCTTCAACGACTAAAAAGCTTGGGAAGGGGCTTTAGTGTTCCACTGAGAAGCCATGAGATTGAACACCAGCAGGCCCCAACACTCCATTACTAGATGAAAGTTTTGATTCCCCAACTCCCACTCCCCTGGGTCTAGCATGGCTTGACTGAGGATATCCACCTGTAAGTTCTACATGGCTGCAATGTACGCTGCTGAGACGGATACTGGGTACCTCTTCTGTCCACTGAAACAGTAGTTAATCTCTGCTTGCTGATGTAGGCAACTGTTGTCACACTGTCTAACAACACTCATACTGAAATCCCTCCAACTGGAGACGAAAGGCCAAATGTGCCAGTCAAACCACCTGGGCCTCTTAATCTGTTCATGGGCCAGATCTCCTGGTTCATCCATGTTCTCTGCACTACTTAGCCCTGACGCTGTAAGCACCACCTATGCAGGTCCTCCAAAAATATTTTCCTGAGCAGCCACTGAGGACATCGCCACCACTGCATTGCATTTCATATCGCCGACAGAAGCTGAAGCTGAGCACTGTAATCCTGGCAAGAAGGGAACACTGCAGGGGATGCATCTGTATCCCCACCCATAGGGCCATATCCAAGGTTGCTGTCATGGATCCCAACATCTGGGAGTAATCCCAGGCTCTTGGAGCAAACTGCACCACTAAAAGACTGCAGCTTTAAAACTAACCTCTCCATCTGGTTTTCAGTAAGGAACATCTTCCCTCTTTGTCGAATCACACTCCTAGGTACTCCAAGGACCGAGAGGGAATGAGCAAGCCTGCTCTTGGCATAATGGATCACCCAGCCTTGACTTTCCAGCAGCTGGACTACTCTCTTGGCCTCAATCCTCTAAAGCGACTCAGATCAGCTAATTATCCAGATAGGGATGAACCTTGATCCCTTCCCTGTGTAAAAACATCACTACTAGTACTGTTAGTACATTTGAAAAAAGTTCTATGCACTGTGCCAGTCCAAAAGGCATCACTGAAACTAAAATGCTTATCCATGACACAGAACCATAGAAACCTCAGGTGGTCCGGACGAATCAAAATGTGCAGATTGAGGCAGGTAAAGAAATCCCTGGGCCCGACTCCTGCGATCATAAACTGCAAAGTTTCCATGCAAAGAAACCTCTGAACCAGCAGTGCAACATTGATGCCTTTGAGGTCCAGAATTAAGAAGAATGCTCTCCTTTTTTTGGGTACCAGGAAGTAAATGAAATAGTGGGCTCCATCCCTATCAGAGTAAGTGGTTCGACAGCTCCCAGCTGCTGGAGATTTGTCAAACTCTTGATCATACCTTTCTCTTGGTGTCTGATCCACAGAGAGAATCACCACTCTGCAAATTTCAACTGGTCAACAATTATCAACAATTATCTCCAGTTCAGAAAATAACTAAAAATGTATCTATTTAAGAAAGCTTATGATTAATCTCTAACGTCACTAATGTTCCTTAATCATTAATTACATGTAATCGAATATCACTACGTAATACCTCTTGTGAATTGTAAGCCACATTGAACCAAAACTTGTTTTTTGATAATTGTGGGATATCAGATTGCATAAATAAATAAAATAAATAAGTCATAAAGGTGTTAGAAAGGGGCTCAATGAACTCCAAAGCATATCCTCGCTACACCATCTCCAGCATCCACTGATCCAAGGTAAGGTTGGCCCATTCTGAGATAAACTGGCTCAGATGGCCTGGCTCTCAATGGAAAATTGTAGTTCCCATCACTGAGGAGCCTTCCCCATCCCTGGGCTTATAGATTGCAAGCTCTGTTGAGCAGGGACTGTCTTTTCATGTTAATTTGTACAGCACTGCGTAAGTCTAGTAGCGCTATAGAAATGTTTAATAGTAGTAGTAATAGTAGTACCCTGAAAAGGCTAGCTCTTCTTGAACCATCCTGAAGCACAGCCCAATGGGTCTGAGGACTGCCTGCTCAAACAGAAGTGGCCCCAGTCCTTGAGGCAAGATTAGCCTGACAAAACCCCTGGTGGAAGACCTGGAACTGTCCTCAGGCAACCTCTGCAATCTTGCTTTGCCCAAGTCCTTAACCAGCATCTCTAGGTCCTCTCTGAAAAATCCAGAGTCTACTTAATTAGGAACTAAAACAAAAACAAAAAAAATCCCCAAAACTTTAAAATACGTTACTATAGAATGTTAAGGAGCATAGCTGATTATCTCTTGTTCTAGACAATTTAAGGATTATTAATTGTCAGAATTTTACTGGCAAGTCCACATAATTTTGATTTCTTTTGTTTATAGATAAATAGTGACTAAATATTTATCAAAAGTGGATTCCAGAAAAACCTCAAAATAGCACAGTGTTTCTTTCTCTCACAGCAGTCTATGACACCATCCGGCATACTGTTCTATTTGATAAGTTGGCTGAAACTCTTCCTGTTTGGTTTGTCAAAATAATGGAACTCCCAATTACAATTGCTAATTCAGGATGCATGTGGGACGAATGGATTGCCTGAAGCAGTGATGTTTTCTCCAGCACTTTTGCAGTTATACACTAAATCTCCCAGGTATCTAATCCAGAAGATTCATTTTTTGCAGATGACATATGCTTTGGCTCACAAGCATACAACTTCCCAGACTTGAAAGAGAGTCTAAATGCTGATATGGCCACAATTCAACAATACTGTCAAACCTGCCAAAGTACTCCACATTCTAGCAAAAACTGTTGTGTTCCATCTATATCATTAAATGCATCAAAACAAAATATGAATTTTTTTCTTTGGTCAAACACTGCACTATTAACCAAACACAGTGTACCTCATGGTCACTAAAGACCACACCCTCGCTTTCAAAAAAACATATATCAAAGTTGGCAATTAAAATAATATCAAGTAACAAAATGGTCTCAGAAATGGCTGGAAAAAATAGTGCATATTCTCAAAGACAATAAAATGAGCACTCTGGAGCTCTGTTACTCAATGGTGGAATGCTGTGCATCAGACTGGGCCCATGTATATTTTGTAATGGCATTCTGCGACTTATTGATACCCAGTAGCTACCATTGCTGAGTAATATTACCCCACCAGATCTTTGTTATTGGAGAATCACAGCTAGTTTACTTGCTTGCATCCAAGATATCCAAGCACTTCACCATTTACAAACCCCTTCAAAGATGCTTGATATCAAGAAATCCAAAACCTTTCAACCCAAACCTGGCCATTGAAAAGTCTGTGGCACAAGAGATGGTTAAAAAACTAACAAATGGCAGTACAATATATCAAAAACCTGGTTAACAAAAACTATTCAACTAAAAAATAGCCAAGTAAAATAAATTATATAAATAATTAAATAAAAAAAATAACAATATATTCAATTACAAAAATGATCAATATTCAATAAAATTAATCCTCAGATATAAAGGCTCTGAACATACATAAAGTACTGAAAACAGTGTGAGAGGGTGATTTCAAAACCATCATAGCAAATTATTGAAACCACATACATAAGTCTTCTATGAATAATAATCACTCAATAAAAAAATTCTAGAAATAACTTATTTTGTCACTGCTTCTGAGATTCCATAGTAATGGTGGATGAGAAAATACCACCATAATTTAATTTTTCTCACATTATAGTCATATTGAAATGTATTTCTGGGAAAAGCACTTAGGGGATCTTTTACAAAGGTGGGCTAACGTTTTCAGCTGCCGCTAAACTCCGAGAGGTCCATTATACTTCTATGGGCGTCTCAGCATTTAGCACTAGCTGATTTTTAGCACGAGCTAAAAAAACTAGCGCACCTTAATAAAACACCCCTTAGTGCTCTCTCTTTCAGAAATATTATTTCAGTTTCCCCATGAAGACGACCATGGATGAAACTCAGATCTGTGTTAGGAAACAACTAATACATTTCAATATGGTTACAGCATGAGAAAAAGTTTTAAATCATGGTGGTATATTCTCATCAACATTACTGTGAAACCTCAAAAGCAGTGACAAGAAAAGTAATTTCTAGAGGTTTTCTTTTTATTGAGTGATTATTTTTAATAGCAGACTTATGTAGTGCAGTCTTTTCTTTCTTTTTTGTGGTCCTTATGTGGTTTCAATAATGTGTTATGATGGTTTTGAAATCACCCTCTCATGCTGCTTTTAGGAGGTTTGATATTCATCAAGCACTTTATTTACTAATTTACACATTGCTCGTATACAGTGAAACCTCGGTTTTCGTTGACTTCGGTTATCGTCGGTTTCGGTTTCCGTTGATTTTTTAAGTGAAAATTTTGTCTCGGATTTCGTTGGTTGCCTCGGTTTTCACTGCTAATTTTGCGAAAACAAAGGGCAACCCACGCGTTCTCCTGCTCATTGGATTTACATTGATTCATATGGAAATAATTGCCTCGGTTTTCATCTGTTTCGGTTTTCATTGATTGTTTTCGGACGGATTATCAACGAAAACTGAGGTATCACTGTATTTTATTATACTTAAGTATTTTGAGAGTGTTTAGATATTTAAGGATTTGAGTTTTTGAATATTATTGATCATCATTTTTTAATTTATTATATTATTATTTTTGAATTAAAAGTAAAGATCAACCATGAACACATGCAACTCTAAACTTGTACAAGATCCAGCGAGTCAACAACCTTCCACATTGGGTCATGGCTAATCTGCTTTCAATTAGGCTGTGGCCAGAAGAAGCATAGCCAGCCAGCCAATTTTGGGTGGGCCTGAGCTCAAAGTGGGTGGGCATGAAATTTTCTCTCCATCCCCATCCTTCTGCTCTCCACATCCTCTCAACTCAAAATATAAATCAGATCAGATATTTGTTGCATCTGATCCAGTTTTTGTGGGTAGTAGCAGTGTCCCTGTGTTGCCGATGCTGGCACCCTCAGCAGGGTGTTGGTATCAGCAACTCAGGGATGCTGCTGCTGACTGCTAAGCGTGGTAAAAGGGAGTTCTGGCCAATTTTGGAGGTATCCTCAGGTGCTGGGTTTTGGGGATACTCGTCAGAAGCAAGGGTCAGAGTCAGTGTTAGACATACTGGAGGAGATTCTATATATGGCACCTAAAAAAATCAGCGCTGAAATCAGTGATGACTAAGCATATTCTATAATCAGCACCTAGATTTAGGAGCCAATTACAGAATATACTGTTGATATTTCAGCGCCGATATCTGCACACATCCATTTACGCTAATGAAAACCTGGTGTAAATCTCTGCGCGTAGATTTAGGCGAACTGGGCCATATTTTATAACTAGGTGTCTAAATTTTGGAATGCCCATTTCCCGGCCCATAACCATGCCCCTTTTTGCCTCCATGCGTTAGAAGTTCGGCACACATCATTACAGAATATGCTTAGTGAGTTTTGCACCTAAATTCTAATTGGTGCCAATTAGTGCTCATTGTTGGTTAAGAGTGCTGTTATCAGTGCTTATTAGCTTGTTAAGGCAATTAAGTTACACGCGGTTACAGAATCTGTGCCGATTTTGGAGTCTAAATGTAAGCGTACTAAATAGAATCTGGGGGACTGTAGCCCAGGGAAGAATTTAAGGAGGGGGCGCCCCATTCCCCTCTCCTCCCTGCCTACCCCCCCACCCCGATCTCCCCACCTGCTATTACTATTATTTATTTATTTATTTTTATTACATTTTTACCCAGCGCTTTCCCACTCATGGCAGGCTCAATGCGGTTTACATATTATATACAGATACTTATTTGTACCTGGGGCAATGGAGGGTTAAGTGACTTGCCCAGAGTCACAAGGAGCTACCTGTGCCTGCAGTGGGAATCGAACCCAGTTCCGCAGGACCAAACTCCACCACGCTAACCACTAGGCCACTCCTCCAACTATCACACAATGACAAATCCTCACCAAACACAGAACAAAAGAACATGAATTAGAAATAAAAATAAGTAGGAAAAAATTGAACTGGGAAACCCAAGAAATTAAAATTGGTATGTGCTGCAAAGCTGGAGAAATAAAACAGAAAACCATTTCCTTCTACACTGAACACGGTACAAAGATATCTGCAGTACACATTTTCCAAAGGTAAAATATTCCACTCAATAAATTCAAAATAATTTTTTTTTTTACTTTTGTTGTCTGAAGATTTTATTTTTCCTTCATGTTGGTCCCAGTTTCTCTTTTCTGCTTTCTTTTCTGTCTTCTGCTAATTCTCCTTCCAGTGGGTACTGCTCATTTGTCTTTTCTTCTTTCTCATCTCTTCCTGCCTTGTTCTATTCTCTCACTGCACCTGTCTCTGATATATTGATATTTCATTTTTATTCTTGTCTGCCTCTGTCCACTCAAATTTCACTTTCTCTCACCCATCTCCTCCACCAACCTATCAACTTCTCATCTCCTCCTTTCACCCCTAGTTTTCACATTTCCCATCTAACACCTTCCTCAGCTTCCTATTTCCTTCCATCAATACCCTATTAGCACATTTCTACCTTCCATACTCACTATCCTCCTCTCACTTATCTTCTTGTAACACTCCCCCCCCCCACCGGCCTCGCCCACAGATCCACCATTCCAAGCATTCTTTTTCCACGCTTGTACCCCAGCTTCTCATCCTCTCTCCCCCCAACCTCATAGCCTGACATCTCCCTGTCCCTCAGCATCTTCCTTTCCCATTTGTCTTCCTTCCTGACACCTCCATCGTCAAGCATCTGTCTTTCTTCCCCAACCCCACATGGTCCAATGTTTCTCCCTCTTTTTTTCCTGCTGTCCTTTCCCCCTTCACCGTGGTCCAGCATATCTCCCTCTCTCTTTCCTCTCCCCATGTCCTGGTGGTCCAACATCCTCGCTCCGTCTTCCAAGCATCTCTCCCTCTTTCATCCTTCAAGTCCTCCCATCTCACATTTCTTCCTCTACTCCTCTCTGGAGTTTAACTTCTCTTCCTCCCTCTCATTGTCCACCCTCACTTCAACCATTGTCCGCCATCTCTCTCTCTCTATCTCTATGTATCTCTCTCCCTTCCACCCTCAGCATCTACCCCCCCCCCCCCTTTCACTCACACTGCCTGCAACTGACCCAAAGCCTTCACTGTACCACATTCTACTCCTGAAGACACAGGAAGTTGAATCGGAGGGTGTGGGATGCAGAGGAGGGAAGACATCAGGGTTGGCCGCAGACAGTGAATCACTGCAGGCAACCCCTCTGAACAAAAAACCACGTATTAAGGGAGATGGACCTGGGGGTTCTCTGTAGCCATAGGGCCCAGGGCAACTGCCCTATTGTCCTACTCCCTCCAACGCCGGCACTGAAAAGGGTGCACTGATGCTGAGTGGGCCTGAGATCAAAGTGGACTTTTGCTTGTCATAAGATCTGGACCGGGCAACGCAGCCTGCATTACAACTTGTGAGAATATAAGGCCTGCTGTCTTCAGTGGATACCTGCTACAGGTAAGTATTTTCGCTTTATTTCTGGTTCATCTTTTACCTGCTCAACAAGTTAGTGCCTATGCCACTGGTAGCCAGTGCACATTTGACAAATGGTATTGGGGCTTCAGAGGTGATCTGCATTGCCTCTGCAGAGTTAACCAGACAATAGAACACATTGTCAATATAAGTTCACTCACATGTCTGTCTGGTGGTAATGAGGCTTTGCATTGATCTTAGCTGAGTGAAAAGAACATGCTAAGAAGAAATCACCTTTGGTAAGGCAATTTTATGGACCATGTATAAAACAATTTTACATTTATGAAACATAAGGTTTGTGGCTATCCTAACCAAATATCTAGTTTCTCTACATCACGTAAGGAATAGTGACTTAAAACTAGGACTGCTGAATTTTGGCCAGTCAAGAGCAGGAAGATAGTCTGAACACTTGCCTACTACCTGCACTAATAATCTAGATTTTCTTTTTTTTTTTTCTTTTTTTTAATTATTGTTTATTACAGCACTGAATACAACACACATAATAAGCACAGAATTTAAAAGCAAGTTGTCTCACATGTTAAGACTTGGAGACTTGCCTGCAACACCCTTTTAATTACAGTGGTTTTACCTGTGGGAAGTCCTTTTCCTCTCAGCCTATCTCGAATAGCCTGACTTCGATCAATCTGAGGTTTTTTGTCACCACTGTCTGGGAGATGATCAATCTAAAAAATAGACAGACATAAATGTGGCACATTAATTCAACAAAATATCATAAAATGTGGAATATTTATATACACAGAAGAAAAGATTAACAAATAAAAACAAAAATATTTTACTGAACTAGCTTAATATTATTTCTTGACTTCTCATTTCAGAACAAACATTTAGGTGGAAACAACACAGAGGAAGGGCTTGAGTGGTACAAACTACAGCAGGTAAAAGATGAACCAGCAATAAAGCGAAGATACCTGTAGCAGGTATTCTCCAAAGACAGAAGACCTTATATTCTCACAAGTGTTAATGCAGGCCACGTTGCCCAGTCTAGAGCTTTTGACAAGAATAAGAACAGCTTTGTGGAGTGAGAGACACACTCCACCGCACATGTGCGAGTGCCATCCCGCCCCATCACACGAACATGGTCTCCTCAGCTGAATATAACAGCAAAAAGTAAAAATAATAAAGGAGTGAAGGGAAATCTTGCCTCACCAATCTGTTTCTTTAAAGGGGTGAAAAAACATGTGGATAAAGGTGAGCAGGTCGATATTGTGTATCTGGATTTTCAAAAGGCGTTTGACAAAGTACATCATGAAAAACTCCAGAAGAATTTGGAGGGTCATAGGATAGGAAGTAATATCCTATTGTGGATTAAAAAATGGTTAAAAGAAAACAGTGAGTAGAGTTAAATAGTCAGTATTCTCAATGGAGAAGGGTAGATAGTGAGTCTGTGTTGGGACCGCTGCTTTTTAAATGATCTAGAGATGGGAGTGACTAGTGAGGTGATTAAATTTGTTGATGACACAAAGTTAGTCAAGGTTGTTAAATCGCAAAAGGATTGTAAAAAATTACAAGAGGCCCTTACGGGAGGCTGGGCTTCTAAATGGCAGATGATGTTTAATGTGAGCAAGTGCAAAGTGATGCATGTGGAAAAGAGGAACCCAAATTATAGCTACGTAATGTTCCACATTAGGATCACCGACCAGGAAAGGGATCTAGGCATCATCGTCAATGATACATTGAAACCCTCTGCTCAGTGTGCGGCTGCAGCTAAGAAAGCAAATAGAATGTTAGGCATTATTAAGAAAGGAATGGAAAACAAAATGAGGATGTTATAATGCCTTTGTATCATTCCATGGTGCGACTGCACCTTGAATATTGTGTTCAATTCTGGTCACCGCATCTCAAAAAAGGTATAGTGGAATTAGAAAAGGTACAGAGAAGGGCGACAAAAGCGATAAAGGGAATGGAACGACTTCCCTATGGGGAAAGGCTAAAGTAGCTAGGGCTTTTCCACTTGGAGAAAAGATGGCTGAGGGGAGATATGATAGAGGTCTATAAAATAATGAGTAGAGTAGAACAGGTAGATGTGTATCGCTTGTTTACTGTTTCCAAAAATACTAGGTCTAGGGGGCATGCAATGAAGCTACAAAGTAGTAAATTTAAAACGAATCGGAGAAAATATTTCTTCATTCAGCGTGTAATTAAACTCTAGAATTCATTACCAGAGAATTTAGTAAAAGCAGTTAGCTTAGCAGAGTTTAAAAAAAGGTTTGGATGGATTCCTAAAGGAAAAGTCCATAGACCATTATTAAAATGGATTTGGGGAAAGTCCACTGCTTATTTCTAGGATATACAACCAATCAATAGTAGAGTTCGAATAGTGCCAGATGGTCACAAGATTGATTTGTTTTAGGGAAGTCTCATACAGTCACTAGGCAATTCTTTTACCATTCAACCACTGAATGGTAAAAGAATTGCCTAGTGACTGTACGGGACTTCCCTAAAACAAATCAATCTTGTGACCATCTGGCACTATTCAAACTCTACTATTGATTGCTTGTATATCGGTTATATGTTTAGTAGATTAACGCCACCACAATTTTGACAGTATTTCTAGGATAAGTGGCATAAAATGTATTGTAGTGTTTTGGGATCTTGCCAGGAACTTGTGACCTGGATTGGCCACTGTTGGAAGCAGGATGCTGGGCTTGATGGACCTTCGGTCTGTCCCAGTATGGCAATACTTATGTACTTATAAGAACTCCAAGGGGAGGTGGGAGGGATTGTGAGGCTTGCTGTCCCTGGACAATACCTGCTACAGGTAAAATCTTCACTTTCTCCAACGACAAGCATGCCTATTTATTCTCACAAGTGGGGAATCCCTAGCATCCAGGCTCACCAAAAACAACAAACATCGGTGAACTGGGCATCGCAACGGCAGGGACAGGTTAACTCAGATTAACCTGAAACTATATACAAACTGAATGAGAGTGCAGCCTGGAACAGAATAAAATGAACCTAGGAAGTTGGAGTTGGATTCTACACGCCAAACAGATTCTGCAACATTGTCTGCCTGAACCAACTATCACGTCGGATATCCTGCTCAAGGCAGTAGTGCGATGTGAATGAGTGGACTGAAGACCAAGTTGCAACCTTGCAAATTCTTCAATGGAAGCTGGCCTCAAGTGGGCTACCGATGCAGCCATGGCTCTGACATTGTGAGCCTTGACATGACCCTCTAGAGCCAGCCAGGCCTGGGCATAAGTGAAGGAAATGCAATCTGCTAGACAATTAGAAAGGTGCATTTCCCGATGGCGACCCCCCACCCTGTTGGGATCAAAAGAAACAAAAAGTTGGGCGGACTGTCTGTGGGGCCTGGTCCGCTCCATGTAAAAGGTCAATGCAATCCAAGGAGTGCAAGGAACTTTTGCCAGAATGGGCATGAGGTTGGGGAAAGAATGTTGGCAAGACAATCAACTGGTTCAGATGGAACTCCAACACCACTTTCGGCAGGAACTTAAGGTGCATGTGAAGGACTACTCTGTTGTGATGAAACTTACGAAGTTGCCCTCCTGCTTGTTGGTATAATATATAGCAACCTGATTGTCTGTTTCAATGAGTAAAATTTCATGAGATAGCCAATCTCTGTAAGCCTTTAGAACGTTACAGATCACCCAGAGCTCCATGAGATTGATCTGAAGATTCATTTCCTAGGTGGACCAAACACCATGGGTGTGAAGCCCATCTATACATGTGCCCCTCCAGCCCAGGAGAAATGCATCCATCGTCAGCACCTTTTGTGGCTGAAGAATTTGGAATGGAAGTCCTAGTCAAATTGGATCGAATGGTCCACCACTGAAGAGAATGTACAAGCTCTGGGACACTTGGATAACATTTTCCAAGCTCCCGTAGCTTGACACCACTGAGAAGTCAGGATCCATTGGGTTGATCTCATGTGAAGACGTGTCATAGGTGTAACATACACTGTGGAAGCCATGTGGCCCCAAGAGTGTTCGCTCTCATCTCCAGAAGGTAGGCTCAAACCTTCTGTGTGTCAAGCAGGTCTCCTAAGAATGCCAATCGATGGGCAGGGTGAATATGGGACTTGGGGTAGTTTAAAACAAACCCTAGTAGCTTGAGCACACTAATAGTCCTCTGCATGGACTCCTGAGCACCGTCCTCGGAGGTGCTCTTCACTAGCCAATTGTTGAGATATGGGAACATATGGACTCCTAATCTGCATAGCAATGCTGCAACTACCACTAGACACTTGGTGAAGACCCTGGGATCTGACGCGAGGCTAAAAGGCAACACGAGGTACTGAAAAATGCCCAGGGAAACCATCCTGAACTTCTCTCAGACTAGGTCCAGGATGGGATGCATTCCACTGTTTTCATTTGCACAAGGAAGTACCTGGAATAGAATCCCTGCCCTTCCTCCCTTGGTGGAACGGGCTCAACCACATGGCCCTACAGAAGGGCTAAGAGTTCCGCTGCAAGTACCTGCCTGTGCCGAGACCTGAATAAGTGAGCTCTCAGTGGGCAATTTGGAGGATTCTGATACGAACTGAGGGCGTATCCGAGATGGATTATTTGAAGAACCCACTGGTCAGAAGTGATAAGGGCTACCTTTCAGGAAAAAATTTGCGCCTCCCCCGACCAGCAAGTTGTCCGGGACAGACACGTACTGTGGCTATGCTCTGCTGAAGCCTTTCAAAAGCTGATCCCTTGCTTTGCTTGAGGAGCAGCAGGGACCTTGGGTACACTGCTGACATGAATGAGTGAGTTGGGGCTGAGCCTGAGCAGGCTGGCGAGCCAAGGGGGTTGTACCTACACTTTTGATAGTAATAGGGACTCCTCCTTGGCTTGCCAAAAGTCCTCCTAGCTGAGGAGGTAGATGCAGAAGGCACCCGGTGGGAGAGAGAAGAGATGGCATCTGTATGTTTCTCAATTTGGTCTGCGACCTCCTCCACATTCTCTCCAAAAAGGTTATCACCCCCGGCATGGGGCATCCACCAACTGCTGCTGAACAGAATGTTTCAAGCCAGAAACACACAACCATGAGATTCTGTGCACTGCTGTACTCTGGGAAGAGATCCTGGATGCCGCATTAAAAGTGTCATAAGTGCCCCTGGCCAAGTACTTTCGACACGCCTTCTGCTGCTTGGCCAACTGGTGAAGAGACTTGGCCTGCTCCGGAGAGAGTGTCTCAGCCCAACTTGGACACAGAGTTTCGCAAGTAGACACGGGAAGAACTGGTAGGATTGTATTCAGATGAGCATCAAGGCCTGGAACATCTTTTTTTTTTTTTATTATTATTTCTTTATTCATATATTTCCATATATCATCACAATACGTGAATATGCAATCGGCATTTATACAAAAGGCAAAAATAAAAAATAAAGAGAAATATCATTAACAGCATTTCTGTCCACAAGTTTAGGAAATTTTGGAATCCAAGAATTTAGAATTTAAAGTAAAACATATAGCAATAATTAAGGACTAGTGGTTGCAACCTCTGGTTCAGACTCCAGCCTGCATTTAGGGAGGGCACACAACATTCAATTCCACTCTAGCATCTAGAAATTGTTTTAACTGTTTTGGGTCTACAAATTGAAACTGTTTACCCTCAAGCATTACATTACAATAACAAGGAAAAAGTAATATAAAAGTTGCTCCCAGTGCTACCACCCTAGGGCGGAGTTCCAAAAAGGCCCTCCGTCTCATCTGTGTAGGCCTTGAGAGATCAGGAAAAATACGAATTTTTGAGCCCAAAAACAGATTTTCTAAGTGTCTCAAGGAAAGCCTTAATACGGCATTCCTATCAGGCTCCAGCACAAAAGTAACAAGTAGAGTCAACCTCTGAGTAATTATCTCCAATGAACTTTCAAGGAAAGAAGTAAGATCCATTCCTTCCCCTGCTATCGGGGGATTTTCTTCCACCACTCCTGATGTAATAAGCCCGAGTAAGGAGAGGCAGTGAGTCCTTGTCCATTCCAAGAATATCAATCATATATTTTTTAAACATGTCCAAAGGCCTGGAACATCTTTATCCCAAAAGAATCCAGGTTCTAGCTTCTCTGCCTCGGGGAGGGGGGGGGGGGGCAGAGGCGCAAGCACCCCCGGTGCCAATGCACACCATTGCATAAGGCCATCAAGCAGCGCAGGAAGCAAGGCCCGGATGCGCTCATCAAGGGCCGACATCTGGAAAAGCAGGGGCTCTGGTTGAGAGACAGGTTGCAGGACTGTCGACATTGATAGTTGTACTAGGCTACGATGAAATCAAAACATTTAAAAAAACAAGGATGTAGAGAAAGCCTTTTTGTGGCCACCAAGAAGGGATTCTCTAGCAATCCTGTGCCTTTCTTTTTTCTTTTTATGAAGGACTGTAGCTTTAGTAATCAGAAAACTCAGCGCAGAAAAAGAAAGCATGGTTAGGACCAAAAAAAAATCAAAGAATGAGAGAATGAGAACAGAGATTTGATAGAGAGCTCAAATAAATATTCCCTATCAGAATAGCAATTATTTACTTACGAATTTTGGTGAAATATGGGGGGAAAATGGGCGCGGATAGAGCTGATCAGACTCTTTTCCCTTCTCTTACATGATACAGGACAATTCCTGATCTCCACTGCAGTAGCTAGAAACAGCAAATACAAAACTTGGGACAATCATTAAAAATAGATTTCTGTAAATTAAACTACAATCTTCTCTCTGACGAGCAGACAGAAGTTTTAGTAGATGTTGTGGGTCACAATTTGTACTAGGCTGCGCAATTTGGTTTGCTATTCGCTAAAACACCTACGAATTCTATCAAATATTATAGAAAAAATTGTACAGGAATTATAGAGAAGTAAAAGTCTTTTTAATTACTCACCCACCATCACAGCATCAGACATCAGTTTCAAGTTATAACAAACTTACAAAATCTAACATCAGTACCTCTGGTAATTATAAGTAATTAGACTAATTAGATAAAGAAGAAAAAGAAGGACGAAAGTTTGTTCCTCATACAAAGGTCACAGAACAGAGAGAAAGCAGAGAAAAGAAAGAAAGAAAAAGATTTATAGCTATAGAGAATTAGATTCTACCAGGTACGAAGTAGACCCCTTTGAAAAAGCATAGACCATTGGACGGATCTGAAACTCTCTCTCCAAGCCTAGTTTTTCAGAGTTCCTTTGTCTGCAGCGTGGTTTTATAGGCTGTTGTGAGCATCCACCTCTCCTCTACACTGGACCAATCATAGGTGCTGCATATGGGCTGGAGACTTGTAATTGGAACTTTCATATGTGCTGGAAGCTTGCAATTGGTCCTTGCCATTCCTCTTCTCAGTAACTTATTTTCATAACAGGATATACCAGGTATCTGAGTTGCCTTAGCAACATGAGACCCCATCAGAGCATGTGACCAGCCAGAAATTCCTTCATGTGGCTGATAGGAAAAAGAGAGATGGGGGATGGGAAGTAGTGCAGTATACCTGAAATAAAACTTTATAGCTTATAGCTAAAAATTATAGACATACTGGAGCCAGCTGGTGGCTGCTGACAGAACAGCACATTGGTACCTCCTGTATGGAGGGAGAGCGGTTCTCCTGGCACCGCCACTTCTTGGGTGCTGAATCCCTTGACACCCCGGAACTCCCAGCACCATGCGTCGAGGAGAATCAATGACAATCCTTCTTGGCCTTAGCCCGAAGCTTGTCACGGAGGCTCATCGGTGGTGACAAGGATGATGTTGAATCCTTACCTCGCCTTGGGGGTGTCCGATGATGGACGGTCCTCCAGGGGCTCTGCATAGTAGTAGGCCTCGAGACAGGTGGAGATCCACTCGATGCACCACTGCTCCCAACGCTGGTGCAATGCTCGGCATATGCTCCCAACACCGGTGCAATGCTCGGCATATGCTCCCGATATCGGTGCAATGCTCAATGTTGATGCCGATGACAAGGAACCGGACTTGGCTCCAAAATGTTTCTCGCGTTGAGCCTCTCTGGAAAGTTGCGTCCTTTTCTTCATACGAAGACAAAGGATGCAGTTTGCAAGGCTATGGTTGGGCCCTAATGCTGGAGACATCAAGAATGGGTGTCTGTTCCAGAGATCATCCGATTGCACTGGGTACAGCACTTGAAGCCACTGGATAAATTAAAGGAAGTGATGGTGCCGGAAAAAGGGGCAAGGCACCCAAAACAATTAGGAAGTAAACCCAACAGAGGCCAAGGCTCAAAAGTGGCCTTGTGACAACAAAAAAATAAGAAAACTTTGGCAAAAAAAACCCCTAAGAAAATAAAGGGAAGGAAAAAGAAAATTCAGCAAACGAAAGCACCGCCGAAAAGGAGAAGAAATACTACTACTACTTATTCATTTCTATAGCGCTACTAGACGTACGCAGCGCTGTACACTTGAACTCCGAAAGGCACAAAAAAAGCTCTTGGACCGAGCTGTGTGTGGAGACGGATGGTGAAAAAGCACACCCACTCCTCACCACTGTAAAAAAGCAACTGAGGTGACCACGTTGACGCAGCGGGCGGGAAGGCACTCGCACATTCACGGTGCAGCATTTCTCACACTCCACAAAGCTCTTCTTATGCTCGTCATAAGATCTAGACCGGGCAGCGCGGCCTGCGTTACCACTTGTGAGAATAAATAGGCCTACTTGTCCTTGGAGAAAAGCCATACTTACATGTGTACCACACATTAAAGAAAATGTCACACTCCTTCTACAAGGACTGTCTGAACATCAATTTAACTGCATAAATCATTATGGACAATTTACTACTTGTACTGAAGCTTTGCTTCTAGCATACAATAACAGACAAGTTAGGGCACATTTCCCCAGATTCTATATACGGCACCCCAAATTGGCACCAATCCCAGGTTTGCACCCAACTAAATTGGCTAAGGAGCCAATTAGTACCAGTAATTGGGTGTTAACTGGCGAAAAGTGGCACCAATTTGAATTTGTGAACACACTTTGCTAGGCAATATTCTACTACTACTACTTATCATTTCTATAGCGCTACTAGATGTATGCAGCGCTGTACACTTAAACATGAAGAGACAGACCCTGCTCGACAGAGCTTACAATCTAATTAGGACAGACAAACAGGACAAATAAGTGATAAGGGAATAACTAAGGATGGGATGATAAAAAAGGGTACTGAACAAGTGAGTAAGGGTTAGGAATTAAAAGCAGCATCAAAAAGGTGGGCTTTTAGCCTAGATTTGAAGACAGCCAGAGATGGAGCTATAACAATGTGCGCCCAAATCCCATAGCGCACAACCCAAAAGGGGGCTTGGACATGGGATGTGCTTGGGCAGGTCAGGGGCTTTCCTAAAATTTGCACACAGTGTTATAGAATACCAAGGATCCGCACCCAAATTCGGCACCGGGAATTACATCTGGTTTCAGCAGGCATAAATTTGAGAGCCAAAATCAGCACTCAATGCTATTCTATAGTAACATCTTTGAGTGCCCATTATAGAACACCACTGGAATGCTGATCTTTTATAGTGTCCATTTTTATGATGCCGGTTTTTGAGCGTCATATTGAATGTAGGCCATTAAATGCAAAACCTCTATGTCAACTGTTTGGGGAACTCCCAGCAGGATGGAGAAGATAATCACACAGTTAATGCAGAGTAATGATCACTATGGTGCGCTAACGGTATAACTGACTGTACGGTACATACAGAAACAGGGAAATGCCCTCTATGAAATATAGGTAAGAACCAAACAGAAGAAGAGAGTGACACAATACTCTCAGCCCAGGAGAATTCCAATGTAGATAGTTTATTAGGCACCAAGCAAGTAAGAACCAGAAAATGGCAGCGCTGAAATCCCACCAAAAGAAAACAAAAAGAAAGCACTGTTGTCACAATGACAATGCTGATCGATGGAAAAATTACTTCTTTACCTGCAGAAATACCTTTTAAAACTATCCCCATGTATATTTGTAAATTGTATTTTAATAGGTATTTCATTTGTTATAATTATTTGTTTTTAATATGTTATAAGTTGTGTTGGTAAGGTGAAATACAAGTATAAAGAATAGAATGGTGATCATTAAAGGTGACAGACACTAAATGGTGAGAATCGCAGCTCATGACACAGGTTCCACTCAAAAAATGTATTAAGATTTGGTTTCCTTCTGATTTCTAGTTTATTAAAAAAATAATAATAATACAGAGCAACCAATATGCCAATAGAGTAGATTGTGAATTAAGCTCTGTTTTTGTGCATTTCATTTCCTGTTTGGCCTTCTTCTTTATTGGGGAAGTATGATAAAATGTGAGATTAAGCTTAAGGGATCCCTCCCCCTGAAGCTGGACACCCTAACAGCGTTCATACTGCCCTTACCAAGTCTGGGTCCCTGGGACTGGGAAAAGCCTCAAGCAACAGGCCAACATATTGCTTAGACAGACAGGCTCCAAGAGTCTTCTGGGGCCACAGAATATGGCGGAAGCTATGCTGCAGCCAAAGCCTTTTGCTGTGAAAGGTTTGGAAGCAGCATTAGGGTAGAATACCACACCGCAAAAGGAAGGAGGACTGATTTTGAATCTGGCAGAAAGAAATCCTGGTAAAGGTGACTTGGGTGTCGGGGGCCTGGTGGAAGAATGTTTAGCCCTCAAAAGGAAGATCTGTTAGTGGGAATTCCTGCGCTGTAGCCTTTAAAATGGCTGGAAGAGATCACTATGGATTCAATCTGTTCAACTCTTGAAGCTCTACTTAAGGTATGTATCTTCCTTTATAACAGTTTCTTTGGGGCACTTATCTTTTATTAAAGATCTGATGCCCCGATGATCAATTCCCCGGGCTGATCTAAAACAGTGCCCTAAAAATAGCGCTGGAACAACGAAGGGAATTAACTCCCCAATGATCAATGCTAATAACATGCAAATTTAAGTGCATTATTAGCATTGATTATGTCAAACACAGGGGCTGGAGGTCCGTGGAAGCCCCAGATCCCCCTCCAAAAGCAAGGCCTTGGTGGCCTAGTACCCCCCCCCCCCCAAAAGCTCCTACACCCCACCCCTGGATGGCGACATGGGAGGTTGAAGGTCCGGTGGACATCCAGCCCCCTGACATGAGGGCACGTGGGCTGGAGGTCCGGTGGATCTCCAGCCATCCCTAACCCCAAAAAATATACCTGGTGGCCCAAGTGGGCTACAGACCCAACTCCCTCCACACCATCCCTGGTGGTGTAGTGGCCAACCCGCAACCCCTGGTACTCCACATTGGAGCACTTTCCAGCAATGCCTTCAAAATGGTGCACCCTGTCCAGTGCATCCTGGGGTGCACTGGGTGGGGCTTCCTTACCATATAAGGGAGTTTCTGTACTATATGGCTATTTTACAACAAACTCCACAGAAGTCAGGTGACTGCATTGTAATAGTTTTTTCTTCAGATAGCCTTGATCTGACTGCAATGTAGGAGAGGTCCAAAGATACAACAGCCTATAGAGCAACATTATTTGTGTTTTTTATATTTCTTCAAGATAGGCATTATTGCATTTGTATTTAAGAGCATCAGATTTATCCTTTATGGGAGGGAAATTCAAATTTTCTCGATGTGTCAAGATGGACACTGGATAGAAGGAGAAAAATCCTGGCCTTGTATTTCATTTATAAATAAACCATTTATATCAAAACGTAATCTATAATGGGGCCAAATTTCAACTTCATTTCCCATGTAAAAGTGTGGTTAGGTTGGGAAAACAAAGCATACCACTTCTTTGAACCCTCACAGTTACATCTTATTTTGGATGGTAGAGGAGCTTCATAAACAGCTCCATGATCAAAATTACTACTGGAAGACATCTGTTAGATGTGAGGGCTTCTACTGTTCTTTTAATTTGTTTAATGGATCCAGCTTCCCCTGGGTTTTGTTCCTGGCACTCCCTAATTGTGGGCTATTAAGCTCTACTTTGTTTTGAGTATTAGTATATGCGTATGTGAGATAGATAGATAGATAGATAGATAGATAGATAGATAGATAGATAGATAGATAGATAGATAGATAGATAGATAGATAGACAGACAGACAGACAGACAGACAGACGCACATACAAAACTGTTCTTTGTTGAATTTGTAAAATACAATGAGAAATGTACAGAAACTAAGATACTTAAAAAATCTGTAAAAGCCAGACTACCTCTGGGAAAAGATGATTGCACAATACAGTGCACATAGGTATTAAAACCTGTTCATCCAGTCTGAAAGGCTTCTCTGATTTCTTGCAGCTGATAACCTACTGTCATACTATCAATTGACTTTTTAATTCAGGTTTCCCTGAGAACTCTGTGCCAGTATTCTACTCATTTACATGTGTTCTTGGTGCCTAAATGTGGATGTCCTCCTTATAGAGTTGCGTACACCACTTTAGACAACTAGCTGAATCAGGAATAAGCTTTTATAGAAAAATAAAGATAACTCTACTGGGGTTAAAAGGTGGTTATATTACTGCCCTTAGTCATGCTAGTAGTGAACTTAGCTTGTGATCCCATTAGGGACAGAGAAAGTACCTGCATATATTTTATTTATTGCATTTGTATCCCACATTATCCCACCTTTTTGCAGGCTCAATGTGGCTTACAATACATCATGGGTACTGGAAAACATCATGGGTACTGGAAATAGAAGTGAATATACATTAGGTAATATAATATCTGTAAACCATCTTGGTTGTATCACAGAAAAGCAGTATATCAAATTATGACCCTATATCCTTTATTTGGCAGTTTTAATATGAAGTCAGCACTTTAGAAAATAACAGCTTGGTTTATATATAAAAGTCACGACCACTGATTTTGAAGACTGCACTTGCCTCTGTCATTTCCATAATAAAAATACAGCATATCTGTTAGCTTCCTGCAACTTTCCATCAACCACAAGTGAATAATTCAGCAAAATTGAAGTATTTGATCAACTATCTTCTTTACATTCAGATAAATGTAAACAGTCGTTATTCTCAAATGCCAGTGGCCTTCAGATCTCCAGACAAGGAAAGCTAAGTTAAGAACATTTCTTCACTTCAAGACCCGGAGGCCAGTGGCAGCCTCCATTGAACCTAGGTACAGCTCCCTGACTCTCTTCCCTGAATATACACACTCAACCCCTACATTTATTTTGTTTTGTTTAAGCACTGCCTCTGGAACAATTACTGAGTTTTGCTTGGGAATGATGTAGTTCTCAATGAATTTGAGCTACTCAGAGTCTATTCTCATAAACTATGCAAGACATGAATTAATCTGGGTACAGCATGGCTCAAACTCACCTAGAACCACATATTGCTGAAAGAAAATAAAAAGAGTAGCTATTCCAGAGGTAGCATCAGCAGCAAAACTCTGTGAAAGTTGAGGGAACATTAACCAACTGAGTGGAGATCTGGCTGGGAGTAAAGGGAAAAGAATAATGAGAGATGAAACTGGCTAAGATAATTACATAAGTACATTAAGTGTTGCCATACTGGGACAGACTGAAGGTCCATCAAACCCAGCATCCTGTTTCCAACAGTGGCCAATCCAGGTCACAAGGATCTGGCAAGATCCCTAAACACTGCAATACATTTTATGCTACTTATCCTAGAAATAAGCAGTGGATTTTAAGTCCATCTTAATAATTGCTATCCAAACCTTTTTTAAACCCCGCTAACCTAACTGGTTTTACTACATTCTGTGGCAACGAATCCCATAGTTTAATTACACACTGAGTAAAGTAATACTTTCTCCAATTCATTTTAAATTTACTACTTTATAGCTTCATTACGTGCCCCCTAGTGCTAGTATTTTTGGAAAGAGTAAACAAGCGATTCATGTCTACCTATTCCACTCCACTCATTATTTTATAGACCTCTATCATATTTCCCCTTCAGCCATCTATTCTCCAAGCTGAAGAGCCCTAGGTGCTTTAGCTTTTCCTCATAGGGAAGTCATCCCATCCCCTTTATCATTTTCATCACCCTTCTCTGTACCTCTTCTAATTCCACTATATCTTTTTTTAGATGCAGTGACCAGAACTACAGATAATATTTGAGGTGCTGTCACACCATGGAGTGATACAAAGGCATTATAACGTCCTCATTTTTGCTTTCTATTCCTTTCCTAACATTCTATTTGCTTTCTTAGCCGCCACTGCCACACACTAAGCAGAGGGTTTCAACGTATCGTTAACAATGATGCCTAGATCCCTTTCCTCGTCGGTAACTCCTAATGTGGAACTTTGCATCATGTAGCTATAGTTCAGGTTCCTCTT
Source organism: Microcaecilia unicolor (assembly GCF_901765095.1). Lineage (NCBI taxonomy): Eukaryota > Metazoa > Chordata > Amphibia > Gymnophiona > Siphonopidae > Microcaecilia > Microcaecilia unicolor. The sequence continues at coordinate 396,838,682 of NC_044032.1, read as the reverse complement.
TCCCACATGCATCACTTTGCACTTGTTCACATTAAATATCATCTGCCATTTGGATGCCCAGTCTCCCAGTCTTGTAAGGTTCTCTTGTAATTTTTCACAATCCTCTTGAGATTTAACAATTTTGAATAACTTTGTGTTGTTCGCAAATTTAATTACCTCCCATCTCTAGATCATTTATAAATATATTAAAAAGCAGTAGTCCCAGCACAGATCCCTGGGGAATCCCATTATCTACCCTTCTCCATTGAGAATACTGACCATTTAACTTTACCCTACTCTCTGTTTTCTATCTTTTAACCAAACACACCACATCGAAACACAACTTAAAGTACTAGGAATCATTCTTGACAAACATCTAGCACTGAACAATCAAATAGCAGCAGTAACATCAAAATGCTTCAGAACACTATGGAAACTGAGAAGAATAGACAATCTTTCCGGATACGGGTCCAATCAATTATACTATCGCAACTAGACTACTGCAATGCAGCATACATAGGGTGCAAGAAAAACACACTAAAATAGCTGAAAACAGCATAAAACACGGCAGCAAGACTGATTTTCAAGAAATCAAAAGACAAAAGAGCAACCCTACTGCTTGAAACACTACACTGGCTACCAGTCAAGGCAAGAATATTTTTCAAAGCGACCACCCTTCAAGATATTATTTGGAATGGCACCCAAATATATGCTTAACATGATTGAACTATCCTCAAAAAATGCCAGCCCAGGAAACAGAAACTAAACTAGTACATCTACCTAACTGCAAAAACACCATCTATGGAACTTTCTACACAGGAGAATTTAGCTACCAGGGTTCCACGGTGGAACTCAAACAAAAACCATAAGCAGCATCACAAATCTCCTCCAATTCAGAAAAGAAATGAAAACCTACCTCTTCAAACACTTCTACAGCTAATCACAATGATATTGTCGCCTTCCTTTCAAATCCACCTCTTTAAAAACTATATGAAAAAACATCACCAAAACTCTACAACAAACAAAAAAGCTGCCACTACCTTTTGCTCTTCAAATCTATCTCTTCAAAAACTTTATGAATATCCACACGAACTATAGATGCCCTTTCTACATTGCACACTATTGTAACTCCATCTAAATTGTAAGCCACTTTGAACTGTGGGATACAAGAATGCATAAATAAATAAATAAACCAACCAACCAGTTTTTAATCCACATTAGAACACTTCTTCCTACTCTAAGACTCTCCAATTTCCTCTGAAGTCTTTCATGAGGTACTCTGTCAAATGCCGTTTGAAAATCCAGTTACATAATATTGATCAGATCAACTTTATCCACATGTTTGTTCACCCCTTCAAAGAAACGTAATAGATTGGTGAGGCAAGATTTCCCTTCACTAAATCCATGTTGGCTTTGTCTCATTAATCCATGCTTTTGAATATGCTCTGTAATTTTATTCTTCACAATAGTCTCTACCATTTTGCCCGGCACCAACATCAAGCTCACCAGTCTATAATTTCCCGGATCACCTCTGGAACCTTTTTAAAAAACTGGCATTACATTGGCCATCCTCCAATCTTCTGGTACCATGCTTGATTTTAAAGATAAATTACATATTACTAATAATAGTTCTGCAAGTTCGTTTTTCAATTCTATCAGTACTCTGGGATGAATACGATCCAGTATTTGTTACTCTTCAATTTGTCAAATTGCGTCATTACATCCTCCAGGTTTACAGAGATTTCATTCAGTTTTTCAGACTTGATAGCTTTAAATACCATTTCTGGCATGGGTGTCTCTCCCAAATCTTCCTCAGTGAAGACCGAAGCAAAGAATTCATTTAATCTCTCTGCTATGGTTTTGTCTTCCCTGAGTGTCCCTTTTACCCCTCGATCATCTAGCGGTCCAACTGATTCTTTTGCCAGCTTCTTGCTTTTAATATACTTTAAAAAAAATTTTACTATGTGTTTTTGACTGCAATGGGGGGGAGGGGCAAGATGAGCTCAGAGAGAGATCAAGTCTAATGTATCAGAGTTCAATGTAGTGACATGTTGATCTGAGTATGCTTGTCCAGCTAACCTGGATGTTTCATTGTAGGGTGACCTCCCTTTGTATCGTTGCCTACGTTGCTGGGCACCAGCCACCTTGTCCAGAAATGCCTCTGATCTCACACTAAAGTCTTTTTCCAGTGTGGCTCCTGCTTAAAAAGTACTTAAGATCACTGCTATTGTGAGAAAAGTAGGTGCCTACTTTCCTTTACAGAATAGGCTCCAAATAGGCATCCCCCCCCCCTTCACAGAATTACCCACACAGCGGGAGACTCTACATACGATGCCTAAAGAATCGGTGCTGAAATTAGTGCCAACTAAACATATTCTATCATCAGAATATGCTTAGTTGCTATTTAAGGGCTTAAATCTACGGGCATCCATTTACACCAACAAAAACATGGCGTAAATCTTGGTGCATAGATTTAGGAACACTGGGCCATATTCTATAAATAGGCACCTACATTTCATAATGCCCACAAAACACCCATTTCCCCAACCATAACCACGCCCCATTTTGCCTGCGTGTATTAGAAGTTGGACGCACATTGTTACAGAGTACTCTTAGTGAGTTGTGCACCTAAATGCAAATCAGTGCCAATTAGTGCTCATTATTGCTTATTAAGTGCTGTTATCAGCGCTCAGTAGCTAGTTAAGCTTGTTAAATCACGTGCATTGTTATAGAATTTGCACCAATTTTGCCGGAGATCTCTAGGAATGCTATATAGAATCCGGGGGATAATGCAAAAGCATTTTTTTTAAATCAAGCAAATAAGTAACAAACTTATGCAATAAATAATGCAACAGTTATCTCGTTTCAGACATTTCTGAAAGAGAAACATTTTTAGATGTTTCCGAAATGAAAAATAAGAGGGTTGACATTTAACATTTAAGGACAGCGTATTCCAAATATATACCACCAGAAAAAAAAAAAGAAAAAAAATATCCCACACTCCTTTAAAGCAAAGGCCTGCAGAGCAAGGAAAAATTACTAAATTACTATCACAGGACCAAAATGTTCTTTTGTGGTTGTGATGCACTAATTAAATTCACCAGGTATATTGAAGCTTGGAGGAAGAAAATCTGAAATACTAAGCATACTATTTTAAACATTAGGCGTGCTTGGAAAAGAAGCCAGTGGAGTTTTATCAGCAAAGGTGTCACACTGTGCAAATAGTGATGTTTAGAAAGCTGTTATGGATGCAGAGATGGAAAGGGGGCATTGTGGGGACATTGCAAGGGAATATGATATATATGCTGCGCTTATAGTCATGTACATGAAATTACTCTCTTCACCGCCAGATTTTAGGGTGTGCATGCCTATATTTTGTGCAGTGGTTACAGTAAATTTATTACTTGCATTCCTGTGCAAAATTTAGATGATGTAATAACAGGACAGTTACTTAATCAGAATGTAATTAACTTGACATAATTGGATATGCAGAAAGTCTTCCCGAGAACCTCTGTACCAATCAACAAAGAAATAACTTGGAAGCCATGTCTCATTATAAACTTCTAATTTTAAGATGATTAAAAAGTTCATATAGATTCCTCAATATTAAGCATGCACAGGAACCAGAACACTGTAACTCAGACATCAAGGATACCTCATGGTCTTAGGATATGAGGTCACAAAATTGCAGAAGGGATAGCAGAGAAAATATCAACAACCATATGTGGTTTTCCATTGTGTGCTACTATAAATACAGAATATGGTGTGCTTAAAAGTGTCAGACATGCAACTGACAGGACCACAACTAGGTAAGGACAGTCATGGGCTGTCAAACTAAATAAATGGTATCAGAAGCCTGTCAACTTCTTGAAGAGAACTGGTACACATTATGGACCTGATTTTGTAACAGGCCATCTATGTGAGACTTATTTAATTTAAGCCTAGTTTGTAAAGATCTGCCTTTAGACTTAGATCCCTCTCACCCACCCCTCTACCCACCCACCCCTAGGGTGATAGGTCTTATATACCCTCCCAAGCAACCTAATCTGCCTGCAGATAACTGCTCTGTCTCTGTGTTCAGGCTCTTCACCTCCTTTCCTCCCACATTTTTCAAACATAGTGGGTGTGACTTGTTCTTACTGGGCAGTGCCTACCTGCCTGCTGCCTACCATTCCAGTTTTAAGCCTCTAATCCAGCTCTGCCGTTCTATCTATCGCTTAACACCTCAGTCACTACATATATACCCGTAACACCTCAGTTACTACTTATGGCCCCTTTACACATTCTCTTCCTTGCCCTGTCCCTTCCTAATCTTTTTCCCCTCCCCCTACCGCTGTCTACCACTGGAACTCACTGCCCACCCATGTCCTCTCCCATCTTGCTCACTACTGCAATACCCTACTCACCCCCGTCCCTCACCACCTCACCATCTCTCCTGTCCCCCTCCTCCTTCCTAGCTCTCAACCTTCAACACTTCCTTCCTGCCATTAACCCATCCCCATTCCTCCTAAGCGCATCCCGTCTTCGTCGCCTTCGTCGCCCTACCTCCCCCACCCTCCTCCGCACTCTCTTGCTCCTCCTCCTGCTATCCGCAGGAGACATCAATCCCAATCCAGGTCCCCCACACCTGTCCTCGTCCTATCCATGCAAACGTTTCCGGGATGTTTCCAATCTCATATCTATTCCCCTCCTCCCCCCCTCTTCCCTCCCCTTCTCATGTGCACTGTGGAATGCCCACTCGGTCTGCAACAAACTTCCCTTCACCCACGATCTCTTCATCTCTCATTCCCTTCACCTGCTTGCCCTAACTGAAACCTGGCTCTCCCCTGACGACTCTGCCTCAGTTGCGGCTCTATGCCATGGAGGCTATCTCTTCTCCCATACTCCCCGCCTAGTTGGCCGCGGAGGAGGCGTCGGGTTACTACTCTCGCCCTCCTGTAGCTTCCAACCCCTCCTCCTACCACAGTCTCACTGCTTCTCATCCTTTGAAGTCCACTCCATCCGTCTATTCTACCCGTTGCCACTCAGAGTGGCAGTCATTTACCGCCCCCCTGATAAATCCCTCCCTTCCTTCCTCACCGACTTCGATGCCTGGCTTTCTGTTTTTCTTGAACCCTCATCTCCATCCCTCATTCTCGGAGACTTCAACATACACGTTGATGACCTGTCCAACTCTCACGCTTCTAAGTTCCTCACTCTAACATCCTCCTTCAACCTCCAGCTATGTTCCACCACCCCTACTCACCGTGATGGCCATTGCCTTGACCTCGTCCTCTCCTCTTCCGGCTCACCCTCCAATTTCCACACCTCAGCTCTTCCTGTCTCTGATCATCACCTGATCACCTTCACACTTCTTCACCCTCCCCCTCAGCCCCGCCCAACATTAACCACTACTTCCAGGAATCTCCAGATTATTGACCCTCCCACCTTATCATCTAGTATTTCTAATCTCCTCCCCTCCATCATGTCCTCCGAGTCTGTTGACGAGGCTGTCTCCGCTTACAATGCCACTCTCTCCTCTGCTCTGGACACCCTTGCACCATCCACCTCCCGTCCCATAAGGCGTACTAATCCCCAGCCCTGGCTGACCCCTTGCATCCGTTACCTTCGCTCCTGCGCCCGATCTGCTGAACGCCTCTGGAGGAAATCTCGCACCCATTCAGATTTCCTTCACTACAAATTCATGCTATCCTCCTTTCAGTCCTCACTATTCCTTGCCAAACAGGACTATTACACCCAATTGACTAATTCTCTCAGCTCTAACCCTCGTCGTCTCTTCGCCACCCTTAACTCCCTCCTCAAAGTGCCATCCGCTCCCACCCCCCCGTCACTCTCTCCTCAATCACTGGCTGACTACTTCCGCGACAAGGTGCAAAAGATCAACCTTGAGTTCACTACCAAGCCACCTCCTCCTCTTCACCCTTCAACCCTCTCCCTCAACCAACCAACCCAGACCTCCTTCTCCTCCTTTCCTGATATCTCCGAGGAGGAAACCGCCTGCCTTCTTTCCTCCTCAAAATGCACCACTTGTTCCTCTGATCCCATCCCCACCAACTTACTTAACACCATCTCTCCTACTATCACCCCCTCCATCTGTCATATCCTCAACCTCTCTCTCTCCACTGCAACTGTCCCCGACACCTTCAAGCATGCTGTAGTCACGCCACTCCTCAAAAAACCATCACTAGACCCTACCTGTCCCTCCAACTACAGCCCCATCTCCCTCCTACCCTTCCTCTCCAAGACACTTGAGCGCGCAGTCCACAGCCGCTGCCTTGATTTTCTCTCCTCTCATGCCATCCTTGATCCGCTTCAATCCGGTTTTCGCCCTCTTCACTCGACAGAAACAGCACTTTCTAAAGTCTGTAATGACCTGTTCCTTGCCAAATCCAGAGGCCACTACTCTATCCTCATCCTCCTGGATCTATCCGCCGCTTTTGACACTGTCAATCATGACTTACTTCTTGCCACACTGTCCTCATTTGGGTTCCAGGGCTCTGTCCTCTCCTGGTTCTCCTCCTATCTCTCCCACCGCACCTTCAAAGTTCACTCTCATGGATCTTCCTCCACCCCCATCCCCTTATCTGTTGGTGTTCCCCAGGGATCGGTCCTTGGACCCCTTCTCTTCTCAATCTACACCTCTTCCCTGGGCTCCCTGATCTCATCTCATGGTTTCCAGTATCATCTCTATGCTGATGACACCCAACTGTATCTCTCCACACCAGACATCACCGCGGAGACCCAGGCAAAGGTATCGGCCTGCTTATCCGACAATGCTGCCTGGATGTCCAACCGCCACCTGAAACTGAACATGTCCAAGACCGAGCTTATCGTCTTTCCACCAAAACCCACTTCTCCTCTTCCTCCACTTTCTATCTCAGTTGATAACACCCTCATCCTCCCCGTCTCATCTGCCCGCAACCTCGGAGTCATCTTTGACTCCTCTCTCTCCTTCTCTGCGCATATCCAGCAGATAGCCAAGACCTGTCGCTTCTTCCTCTTTAACATCAGCAAAATTCGCCCTTTCCTCTCTGAACACACCACCCGAACTCTCGTCCACGCTCTCATTACCTCTCGCCTGGACTACTGCAACTTACTCCTCACCGGCCTCCCACTTAGCCATCTATCCCCCCTTCAGTCTGTTCAGAACTCTGCTGCACGTCTCATATTCCGCCAGAACCGATATACTCATATCACCCCTCTCCTCAGGTCACTTCACTGGCTTCCGATCGGATACCGCATTCAATTCAAGCTTCTCCTTCTTACCTACAAATGCACTCAGTCTGCTGCCCCTCACTACCTCTCTACCCTCATTTCCCCTTACGTTCCCGCCCGTAACCTCCGTTCACAGGATAAATCCCTCCTCTCAGTACCCTTCTCCACCACCGCCAACTCCAGGCTCCGCTCATTCTGCCTCGCCTCACCCTATGCTTGGAACAACCTTCCTGAACCCTTACGCCAAGCCCCCTCCCTGCCCGTCTTCAAGTCTTTGCTTAAAGCCCACCTCTTCAGTGCTGCGTTCGGCACCTAACCCTTACCGTTCAGTGAATCCAGACTGCCCCAATTTGACTGCCCCTATCGGACCGACCGTTCACTTGTCTATTAGATTGTAAGCTCTTTGAGCAGGGACTGTCTCTCTTTGTTAAATTGTACAGCGCTGCGTAACCCTAGTAGCGCTCTAGAAATGTTAAGTAGTAGTAGTAGTAGTAGTATAAAATAAGCTCCCTGATGTAGCCCCCATTGCACACCATTAGGGCTACAATGGTGTGCAATGTCAGTGTACACATGTAGACCTGCTCCAAGGCGAGTGTAAATGTTGGCATGTATTCTAACCCCCCCCCCCCCCCCAGATTCTATATATGGTGATGAAAGGTCAGCATCTAATTAGTTAATGAGCTATCAACAAAGAATTAATAGGCCTTATCAATAATTGCGAATGCATTTTCTTGCACGCTGTTCTATAATACCCCATTCCTAACTCCTCTAGTGCGTAACTGAAAAGGAAGCATGGCTAGGGGAGATGCATGATTCCAAAACATTGTTCGCAGTTTTTACAGAATGCTATGAGTTCCACAGCAGCATTTAGACCAGGCTTCAGCTGGTGTAAATTCCGGTGCTCAACTTTAGGTGCAGGAATCGGCTCTAAGCACTATTTATTTATTAGGATTTATTTACCATCTTTTTGAAAGAATTCACTCAAGGTGGTGTACTGTAAGAATAAATCAAACATAAGCAACAGACAATTACAGCAGTAAAAATATTCAAATAACAATACAAAGTATAGCATAACATACTACTTACAATGTCAACACAATACATAATAGATCATTTTAATAGATAGCATAGGGTATAAGCAAAGATGGAACGAGAGTAAGAGGAGTTAGAAAATAAGATGACTAATTTAAAGAAAGTAGCACATGAGGTCAGAGATGATTAAATGTTATTTCAGACAGGATAGGAATGGATAAACATGTCCTGCTGCAGTAAGTACAGCCTGTGTCACTCCTTGTGTGTGTCTGAGACTAAGAAGTTAGTTACATAGAAATCACTAGGGAATAACTTGAGAGTGGGAGATTCGCCCAAAGGCACACTGATATTGCAGTGCCCCTTATAACGCTTAGTGCCCATTTTTCAGTGCCAATTTTGAGCACCATTTAAAGGGGATGGGAATTTGATATACTGCCTTACAATCAAAGCAGCTTACATATTATAATACAAGAACTTATTTTTGTACCTGGGGCAATGGAGGATTAAGTGACTTGCCCAGAGTCACAAGGAGCTGCAGTGGAAATCGTACCAGTTTCCCAGATTCTCAAGCTGCTGCACGAATCATTAGGCTACTCCTCCACTCCATTTACTGACTCTAGCCCTATATGTGTATGATGAATCAGTGGGTTTGAAGCCTCTGAACTGTATTATTTCATGAAGTATATTTCTCCTAATTGGCCAGCAGAAACTTTCAAAGTTGGTGCCCTAGGCTCTGATTGGCCCTGGAGTTCAAATCTAGCCAGGAGGTACTCGATTTCACCAGTCTCAGTTTGGAGGAATATCTCTATTCTGAGACCCTGCTCAAGACTTGTGAGCAGTTAATTCCCTGAAGCTCCCCAGGTGCTGCCCAGGTAGTAACAAGTGTTAGATAGTTTTAATATTGATCTTTGTTGAGTTATCCGTTATTGCTTGCTGTACTTTTTTAACCGGGTTTTTCAAGCATTAACTGTTCTTCTGTGACAATAAATCTATTTGATTATTGGCTCTGTTGTTCTGGACTGACTAAGAATCCTGGTGGTTTGTGTGATGGATCTGTGGGTGCTTTCTAGGAACTGTGGGACCCCTAAGAGTGTGGCCCCAGTAACCTAGAAATCACTGGGAAATAACTTGAGAGTGGGACACTTGCTCAGAGGCAAGTGGGACCCAGTCGGTGGGAAGAGGGTGATAGTATAGAGCACGTGCCAAGGTGCAGGCGAGCCTGAGCAGTGCTAGGAACAAACCCTCCAGGTGGCCGCAGGGTTAACCCCAGGCGGGTGGCAAGGCATTCTATGACAATGTGTATATGCGTATTCTATAAAATGTATGAACATCACAACTCCACCTCTGCTCCACCCAAACTACACCCCTGGGAATGTGTACATGTAGCAGCATACCTCCACAAAATTTTATTGAAGGCTTTTCTGCACTGTTAGCAAGTTTTATAACATTATCCCCCTCTATTAGTCAAAAAGGAAAAAATATTTTTTTCTTCATTTTGGGGTCAACCATGCACAAACAAAAAACTCTACTGTTGAGTCTCTTTTGAAGATGCCATTGCTTTGCTCATTAAGACTTTTTAAGATTTAGTCAACATAAAATATCTGATAGGGTGACACCTCCATGATCAAGTTACACACTTCAGTAACTACAGTGAATAAAAGTTGTTCAAATAAAAATTTTTAAGCTAATAAATTACACCTATTCAATCAGAATCTGAAAATTTCAACTGTTAGTGGACTCACCCCAGAAAGACTACCGAGAACCAACTTAACCAGCTGCTTCACATAGGAGAAAGAGGGTGCACAGTTGCTGTTCCTGACATGGGCACTGCAGGAATCCAGAACCGTCCGAACAGACACCCGAGTGTAAATGAGGTCCTCACACATGCCAAGTAGTATGCTGTTCAAATGATCTCCAAGCTTAATAGGCTAAAGGAGGAGAAAGAAATCACACTATATAACCACCTCTTCATTTATGATGTATAGTCTATTTCACTGAAGGGAGAAAGAGATCTAGTGTGACGATAATGAGCCTGATTCAAAATATTTTTTTTTCCATATGTACAAAATAGGAAAATTGTCATTTCAAATATTACCCAGTATCAGAAAAGACTGTAAAGCAACACTAGCAAATAAGTATATTAAGAGGGGCATTTTCAATAAAACGTCTAAGTCCAATTTTGGAAGTTTTGCTAAAAACATCCAAAAATCGAGTGGTGAACATAGCCATTTTGAACCTGAAAAAAACCTTTATTTTTGGTTCAAGAATCGCCTTTTTTGGGGGACCATTTTGGAAAAAAACATCCAAGAGAAAAACACCCAAAAACCAGCCATCGGGATATCTGGGGCCATCATTGTTAGTACACTGGCCACACAGACATCTCAGCAGAGCAGTGGAGCAGTCTAGAGGGCACTGCAGTGGACTTCACATAAAAGGTTCCAGGTACATATCGCACCATAACTCCCTTATATTGAATGGTGAGCCCTCCAAGAACACAGAGAAACTTACTGTACCTCACTATACACCACTACAATAGCACTCAAGCTTGCAGATGTCACCTATATGTAGGTACAGTAGGTATTTAGTAGTTTTTGGAGGGCTCACGCATTCCACCACAAATATATCAGTTAGAGTGGGATAAGGGCCTGGGTCCTCTTCTCTACAGTCCATTGCACCAACCACTAGGCTACTCCTGGGACCTGCTTGCTGCTCTCTAACAAAAATGGCCATCATATCTGAAGCTGTCATAGAGCCTGGTATGTACTGTCACCATCACATCTTAGGGGAGTGACCACAGGGGGAGTAAGGGGGGGTATCCCTTAATCCCTCCAGTGGTCATTTGGTCATTTAGGGCACCTTTTGATCACTTTTTCTGTGACAAACAGGTCTAGCCAAAAATGTCTTAATTTTGGACCTAGGCATTTTTGTTTTGTTTCATTATTGCAGAAAAACATCTATCATTTGGTGCCACCCAGATCCTGCTCAAAATATGCCCCCAACACATCCTCTTGAAATTTGGATAAACTGTGGAGAAAAATGTCTTAAAATCGAGAGTGTTGAAAATCACAACTTGGATGTTTTTGATAGAAAAATGTCCATCTACCCACCTTAAGACTTTCTTGGACTTTTTTTTTTGTTTTGAAAATTAGCCCCTAACTGTGTTAAGTTTCTCTTAAAGTAGTTAATCAAGGGGTTTAAAACAATTGGGGCACAATATTCAGCTCACAGCGGTAAGTGGCTTGTAAGTTGTTCTTAGCCACACATTGAATTAACTCTACATATTCAATCCCAGGGCATCTCCTGCCGCCAGCATTGAATATCTGGATTACTACTGCAGCAACCCAGAAGTTAATCGGATACCAGTCAACGTTGAGACCAGTGCCTGGTTAACTCAGGGATAAAGTTAAGACAGCCTTTCAGCAGTCCTACCTTTACCCGTTCACACCGGGTTAGCAGACTGAATATCGCCACTAACCAATTAAATGTTGGCTCTGCCCATGCTGAGCCCCCAGCCCACCCCTAACTTAGGCAGTTAGTGCTTTGGCAGTCAGAAGGGATATTCAGTGACACTATCTGGTTAAATGCCACCAAATATCCAAGCATGACCAGCTTAGCAGGGTTTAACCAGGGAGGAACCTTTCTTCCCCAGTTAAACTTTTCTGAAAATGCCCCCCCCCCCCCGGGTTTCAACAGATATGTCACCAGAAATCAAAAAGCAAATACAAATAAGAATTATATACATTTTAATTATTTACCTTCAGCAATTATTTGCTGTATACCAGAAATTATTTAATTCAATTTTTTGAGTTCTATCCGAGCAGGCAATAAACTTCAAATGCACAACTGTTTTAAATTTCTTATGGAAACTATCCTTAAGTGAAAGTTAAGCTATAGTATGTCCTACTTACAACAAAAGGAACCACAATAAGGAAGAGAATTCAGGAATAAAATTTGGAATATCACTTTGGAATAAAATTTAGCTCTAGATGACCTGCACAGCATGCAATGAAATGATCAGTAGGATCTTTGTTTCCCTCTCCACTCCCACTGCCTTTCACTTTCAACTGGCTAATGATTTTTCAAAGCAGTTGGGGAGGTATAAGACCAAGATCCCATAGGCCATTTACTTAGAGATTAATATTCAAAGGGCTCTGACTGGTTAAGTAAGGACTCAGAAGCCTACATCAAGGTTTTGGAAAACCGACAGGGCTAACCAGGAAAATGTAACCCCCTAAATTTCACCAGGCATCTAAATTCGGTGGGTCAAACTTTGAAAAGGCCCAAAGCAGGCTTAGGTCAACAGGTAGGCAGCAAACACTGATTTTCAGCATTAGGAGAGATTCTGTAACAGGGCATCCATTCCATGTTTATGATTATTAAAAACTTTCTATATCATTTTACTACACAAATAGGACAAAGCAGTTTACAGTCTAAAATAAAAGGTAGAAAAAGATAAGAGGGTAAGCAGGTGCCTATTTTAAGCCTACTTTTCTTTATAGTATCACCTACACAATCCCTATAGCTGGTATAGATGCCTATACCTAGAGATTGGCCGGAGCACATATAAATTATAGAAAACTATACTTTACATGCATATTTGTATGCTTCACTCAAACTTCACCCACACAAAGGACATGCCATAAAAACATGATGCATACTCTTCCACTACTCAGTATTCTATAAGAGGCCACTTACACAGGTAACCAACTAGAATAATGCCAATTACAAGTGTTCCTGCCATTTAAAGTTAGACGACTCCTTTTATAATTGCCCCCTAGCTATCTAACTTACCTAACCAAAGCTAGGATGGGTATTTAGGTTGGAGGAGGAATTCTGAGAACAAAGGACCCTGTCAGGGAATAATGAGCTTTGATAGATAAATGGGAGTTTGATTGCTAAATGCTCTTAAAGCTAGCAGCAGGATCTTAAATATTACCCTACCAGAAACTGTGAGCCATACAAGATTATTTAAGGTAAAATTATGTCTTACCTGATCATTTTCTTTCATTTAACGCAGCAGATGAATCCAGGAACTAGTGGGTTAAGTCCGCCTATCAGCAGGTGGAGATAGAGATAAACAAACTAAAGGCAGTGATGCCAGATGGCCAGCTCCTTCCTCAGTTAGTATGTCATTCGTAAGCATTTGCCAAGGCCAAAAATATGAAACCAATAACAACCAGAAACAATCCTCACTATGAAAAACAGAGAACCAAATAAGAACTTCAAAATAACTGCAATTTGATCCAGAAATCGGAATCCTTTCCGTGTTCCCATATCTGTCTGAATTCTGCAAAAGAGAACCCGGAAGGAAAAAATAGCCACACTGCACGGAAAATGAAAAAAACGTCAGCTTAACTAGGGAGAGATTCTGGATTCATCTGCTGCGTTAAAGGAAAGAAAATTATCAGGTAAGACATAATTTTACCTTCCTTGTTACTTACAGCAGATGAATCCAGGAACTAGTGGGATGTACCAAAGCAATCCTTAAGTAGGGTGGGAAGCCAAAGCTCCCTGCGCCACACTCCTGCCCCAAAACTCGCATCCTCCCAAGCAGACACGTCTAGCCTGTAATGCTCGCAAAAGTATGACGGGATGACCAAGTAGCCGCCCGACAAATATCTTCCAGAGATAAGGCTGACGCCTCCGCCCAAGAAGCCGCCTATGCCCGAGTAGAATGCGCCTTCAGGGCCACTGGAGACGCCCGCCCTTGTAGCAGATACGCTGCTCCAATGGCTTCCCTAATCCAGCGAGCAATGGAAGCCTTAGAAGCCGCCTCACCTCTTTTCGATCCCAAGAGCACAAAGAGATGATCCGAGCATCGAAACTCGTTAAAGATCTGCAAGTACCGAAACAAGGCTCTCCGCACGTCCAGGAAACGTAGCGAGGCAAACTCCCCCGGATAATCCTACATAAGTACATAAGTACATAAGTAGTGCCATACTGGGAAAGACCAAAGGTCCATCTAGCCCAGCATCCTGTCACCGACAGTGGCCAATCCAGGTCAAGGGCACCTGGCACGCTCCCCAAACGTAAAAACATTCCAGACAAGTTATACCTAAAAATGAGGAATTTTTCCAGTCCATTTAATAGCGGTCTATGGACTTGTCCTTTAGGAATCTATCTAACCCCTTTTTAAACTCCGTCAAGCTAACCGCCCGTACCACGTTCTCCGGCAATGAATTCCAGAGTCTAATTACACGTTGGGTGAAGAAAAATTTTCTCCGATTCGTTTTAAATTTACCACACTGTAGCTTCAACTCATGCCCTCTAGTCCTAGTATTTTTGGATAGCGTGAACAGTCGCTTCACATCCACCCGATCCATTCCACTCATTATTTTATACACTTCTATCATATCTCCCCTCAGCCGTCTCTTCTCCAAGCTGAAAAGCCCTAGCCTTCTCAGCCTCTCTTCATAGGAAAGTCGTCCCATCCCCACTATCATTTTCGTCGCCCTTCGCTGTACCTTTTCCAATCCTCTCTTCGAAAAGATGAAAGATAAACCGCCTGATTGACATGGAAAGCCGAAACCACTTAGGTAGAAACGACGGCACCGTCCGGATCGACACCCCTGCTTCGGAAAACTGCAAAAAAGGATCTCTGCAACACATAAGTACATAAGTACATAAGTACATAAGTAGTGCCATACTGGGAAAGACCAAAGGTCCATCTAGCCCAGCATCCTGTCACCGACAGTGGCCAATCCAGGTCAAGGGCACCTGGCACGCTCCCCAAACGTAAAAACATTCCAGACAAGTTATACCTAAAAATGAGGAATTTTTCCAGTCCATTTAATAGCGGTCTATGGACTTGTCCTTTAGGAATCTATCTAACCGCTTTTTAAACTCCGTCAAGCTAACCGCCCGTACCACGTTCTCCGGCAATGAATTCCAGAGTCTAATTACACGTTGGGTGAAGAAAAATTTTCTCCGATTCGTTTTAAATTTACCACACTGTAGCTTCAACTCATGCCCTCTAGTCCTAGTATTTTTGGATAGCGTGAACAGTCGCTTCACATCCACCCGATCCATTCCACTCATTATTTTATACACTTCTATCATATCTCCCCTCAGCCGTCGCTTCTCCAAGCTGAAAAGCCCTAGCCTTCTCAGCCTCTCTTCATAGGAAAGTCGTCCCATCCCCACTATCATTTTCGTCGCCCTTCGCTGTACCTTTTCCAATTCTACTATATCTTTTTTGAGATACGGAGACCAGTACTGAACACAATACTCCAGGTGCGGTCGCACCATGGAGCGATACAACGGCATTATAACATCCGCACACCTGGACTCCATACCCTTCTTAATAACACCCAACATTCTATTCGCTTTCCTAGCCGCAGCAGCACACTGAGCAGAAGGTTTCAGCGTATCATCGACGACGACACCCAGATCCCTTTCTTGATCCGTAACTCCTAACGCGGAACCTTGCAAGACGTAGCTATAATTCGGGTTCCTCTTACCCACATGCATCACTTTGCACTTGTCAACATTGAACTTCATCTGCCACTTGCACGCCCATTCTCCCAGTCTCGCAAGGTCCTCCTGTAATCGTTCACATTCCTCCTGCGACTTGACGACCCTGAATAATTTTGTGTCATCGGCGAATTTAATTACCTCACTAGTTATTCCCATCTCTAGGTCATTTATAAATACATTAAAAAGCAACGGACCCAGCACAGACCCCTGCGGGACCCCACTAACTACCCTCTTCCACTGAGAATACTGGCCACGCAATCCTACTCTCTGCTTCCTATCTTTCAACCAGTTCTTAATCCATAATAATACCCTACCTCCGATTCCATGACTCTGCAATTTCTTCAGGAGTCTTTCGTGCGGCACTTTGTCAAACGCCTTCTGAAAATCCAGATATACAATATCAACCGGCTCCCCATTGTCCACATGTTTGCTTACCCCCACAAAGCCTGAATTTCAGAAATCCCCCTAGCCGAAGCAATGGCCACCAAAAACACTGTCTTGTGTTAGATCTTTCTCAGAAACCATCATGGAACCGAGGAGCTGAACATAGTCCCACACTCGGGGAGCACAACGACTCAATAAGGTCCATACCTGAGAAAGCAATTTGATCCTTCGCCCCCTCGGGGACAAACATCTTCCCCCGCTTCGTATCGAATTGCACTCCAAGATACTCCAGACTCTGAGTAGGAACCAGATGACTCTTGTCCATACTGACCACCCAACCTAAGGACTGCAACACCGCAATCACTCAGTCGGTGACTACTCGACTCTCCTCTGCTGTCATTGCCCGAATCAGCCAGTCATCGCGATACGGATGCACTCGAATCCCCTCCTTCCGCAGGAACGCCGCCACCACCACCATGACCTTGGAAAAAGTGTGTGCGGCAGTGGCCATTCCGAAAGGAAGGGCCCGAAACTGGAAGTGCTGACCCAGCACTGCGAATCTGAGAAATCTCTGATGGGGCTGCCAAATGGGAACGTGCAGCTAAGCTTCCCTCAAATCAAGAGCCATCAAAAACTTGCCTGGCAGCAATAACTGCCCTTCATGTCTCCATGCGGAAGTGACAAACCTGCAAAAACTGGTTTACTTTTCTGAGATTGAGAATAGGCCGAAAAGCCCCTCCCTTCTTTGGAACCACAAAGAAGATGGAGTACCGACCTGTGCGCCTTTCGAGAGGAGGAACAGGCACGATAGCCCCTATCCTTAGCAGGTCTTGCAAACACTGCAGAACCGCTATCTTCTTGGCCCGTGATACACAGAGGACTCCAGAAAAAAGTCTGTGATGGGAGAGAAGAATTCTAGCTTGTAACCTTCTCGTTCCACATCGAGGACCCACTGGTCCGAAGTAATTCTGGCCCACTCTGGAAGAAACAGAGAAAGTCGACCACCGATCTGCTCTCCTCCCGAGTGGACCTGTGCCCCATCATTGGGAGGCCCGAGAAGGAGCCCCCTGACAAGAGGGGGGGGGTCCAGCCGGACGCTTCTCGTTGCGAAAGGAAGAATGCTGCCCAAAAACGAGTACGCTGAAAGGCTGCGTTGGACCGCCCCGGGCGATACCGTCGCGCCTCTCTGAAATGTGACCTCGAGGCTCCCTGCCTGGAAGTAGACTTGGGTCTATCCTCCGGAAGATGCTGAGATTTGGAATCCCCCAAATCTTTAACAATCTTTTCTAGGTCTTCCCCAAAAAGCAATGTCCCTCGGAAAGGCAATTTAATGAGCCGTTGCTTAGAGGCCATATCTGTGGCCCAATGTCGGAGCCACAGAAGATGCCGAGAGGAAACGGTCAAGGCCATGAGTCTGGCCGAAGTACGGACCAAATCATACAAGGCATCCGCCAAGTACGCCAGCCCAATATCCATCAGCGACATCTGAGGAGTTCCTGGCATATCAGACTCCGAAATCGAATCCATGACAGAATGTAGCCAACTGAGACAAGCTCTGGCCGCATAAGAACTACAAACAGAAGCTTGAAGTGTCAAAGCGGCCACCTCAAAGGCAGGTTTTAAAGAGGCCTCTAGCCGTCTGTCTTGCATATCCTTAAGTGCCACACCACCTTCCACTGGAAGAGTAGTCTACCCTGTGAAATAGTACTAGGACAAGGAATATGCGAGGAAAACAAAAGATAGCACATTTAGGAGATAATTCTATAAGAATCTGCCTAGTTTTAGGCAGCAGGAATTAATATAAATAGTGGCAGTCTAGTCACTTATGCATGTAAATAACTTCTTATAGAATATCAACTAATGGAAAAATATGCACCATGCTTTGTGCGTGTTCCAGTTAACATCTAAGCGCAAACACTTAAACCAATATAAAGCTGGTATAAGTGGACAAACTTAAAAGTTGGCACATATTTAGCCAGTTGTACTAGAATTCTATTAAGAAATATAGAGGGGCATTTTCGATAGAACGTCTAAATCAGAATTTGGACGTTTTACAAAAATGTCCAAATTCTGAACAGAAAAGAAGGTCATTTTCGAAAAAGATAGATGTCTATCTTTTATGTTCAAAAATACTATGGATGCTTTGTGATTTGGACGTCTTTTTTGGGGGTCTATTTTCAAACAAAAAACGTCCAAATGAAAAACATCCAAAACAGAGGAGGAGTGGCTTAATGGTTAGTGCAATGGGCTTTGATCCTGGCAACATGGGTTCAATTCTCACTGCTGCTCCTTGTGACTTTGGGCAAGTCAAATGCACAAGGGGCATTTTTGGATATGACATCTAAGTCTGAATTTGGACATTTTTTTGTAAAATGTCCAAAATCAGAACAGAAAAGGTCATTTTCTACAAAAAAAAAGTCTCTCTTTTCCTTTTGAAAATGCTGTTTGGAAAAACATTTTGTGATTTGGATGTTTTATTGTTTGGTCCATTTTCAAACAAAAAACATCCAAATGCAAAACGTACAAAATACACAAGAAAATCCACAATAGAGTGAAACCATGCACATGTTCTAAGTGTGGTAAAAGCTTTGGTTGTAATGTAAATCTCAGAGAGCATCAGAAAGCCCACACGGGAAAGAAACCATTTTTCATGTATAGTCTGGTAAAAGCTTTGGTCAGAAGGTAAACCTCACAATGCACCGGAGAATACACACAGGAGTGAAACCATTTACATGTCCTGAGTGTGGTAAAAGCTTTGGTTGGAAAGAAAGTCTCACACGGCATGAGAGAATCCACACAAGGATGAAACCATTTACATGCACTGAGGAGGTAAAAGCTTCAGTTGTATTGGGACTGGTAATTAGGAAATGTACGCTCTTGCTTTGAAGTATGGAAAAATAGCACTCTGGTATTTAGATATATACAGTGAGACCTCCTTTTTATCTATAGATCTGAATTCAAAGACCAAATCTACTGATAAATAATAGACACAAGGCTCAAATGTTATAAAATAAATAGAAACCTTGGCATCAGGTAGAATAGTGGAAAAGTGACATCCCAGGAAAGCAATAGGCCATCCTTGGGGGCACTGCAGTGGACTTTATATAATGCCCCCAGGTACACATCTCACCATTGCTCCCTTACCTTGTCTACTGAGCCCACCCAAAACCCGCCACCCCCAACTGTACACTACTGCCATAGCCCTTACAGGTGAAGGGAGCACCAGTAGGTACAGTGGGTTTCTGGTGGGTTTTGGAGGAATCACAGTTTCCTCCACAAGTGTAACAGGTAGGTGGAGGTAAAAGCCTGGGTCCACTTGTCTGCAGTGCACTGCACCACTACTAGACTACTCCAGGGACCTGCATGCTATTCTAATGGGCCTGAGTATAACATCTGAGGCTGGCAAGTAATATTTTAATCACATTTTGGGGGGGTGGGATAGTGACCACTGGGGGAGTAAGGGGAGGTGATCCCTGATTCCTTCCAGTGGTCATCTTGTCATTTGGGGCACCTCTTGTGTGGAGCAGAGGAGCCTAGTGGTTAGTGCAGTAGACTTTGATCCTGGGGAAGGGAAAATTAGGTTCTTACCTTGGTAATTTTCTTTCCTTTAGTCATAGCAGATGAATCCATTACGAAATGGTTTGTATCCACCTACCAGCAGTGGGAGATAGAGAGCACTGAAAAACCATAGTGCCTCTTGGCCAGCTAGCTGCATCTGCCTCTCAGTATTTGAAGCTTCCAAAGCAGTGTTACACCGCAAAGTAGAATAACATGAACGTTCCTCACAGTGAACAAACGCCCCAGAACAGGAGCAATAACATAAAGGAGGGACGAACTCAACCTCCTGTAACAGAACAGAAATCCTGAAGACTTTTTTCCAACTTCTCCCAATGAGGGAACATATCTACAGGAAAAACTGAACCCAAAACAGCATTAATCAATCAATCAAACAAACAATTAATCAGGGAGGGCTCATGGATTCATCTGCTATGACTAAAGGAAAGAAAATTACCAAGGTAAGAACCTAATTTCCCCTACCTTGTAATCAAGCAGATGAATCCATTACGAATGGGATGTATCAAACCAATCCCTAGATAGGGTGGGAGCAGGCCACACCACGTGCCAGCACTTGTGATCCTAAATGCACATCCCCCTCCTGGCAGCCACATCCAGCCTGTAATGTCGGGCAAATGAGAGCTTAGAAGCCCATGTCGCTGCACTGTATATCTCTTAAAGAGAGAGTGCTCCAGTTTCAGCCCAAGAAGAGGAAATTGATCTTGTGGAATGTGCCTTAAAGGCTTCAGGCGGAGGCCGGCCAGACAGCAGATATGCTGAAAAAATAGCTTCTTTGAGCCAACGAGCCAGATTAGCTTTAGACGCTGGAGACCCTCTGTGAGGACCTGACAACAACACAAAAAGGTGATCAGAGGTCCTGAAAGCATTTGACATGCGCAGATATTGCAACAGAGCCCTTCACACATCTAGAAGGTGCAATTGCAGAAATGGGTCTCGACAGGACAGTGCCTGGAGCTCAGACACCCGTCTTGCCGATGCAATGGTCACCAAAAAGACCGTCTTTAGGGTCACATCCTTCTCTGAAGCTCGCCTAAGCAGCTCGAAGGGCGAACACTGAAGGGCCTTTAAAACCCAGCCCACAGATTGAAGTACTGAGACCACTCTGGCTGTTACATGATGATTCTCTTCGGCAGAGTCCGCTCTGATGAGCCAGTTGTCGAGGTACGGGTGAACCCGGATACCCTCTCGCCTGAGAAAGGCAGCTACTACCACCATTACCTTGGAAAAGGTTCGGGGAGCGCTGGCAAGGCCCAAAAATGGAAATGTTTTCCCAACATCGCAAACCGGAGAAACCGGTGGTGCGGGGGCCAAATAGGAATGTGCAAGTAAGCTTCCTTCAGGTCCAGAGACGTGAGAAACTCTCCTGACTGTACAGCCGCAATGACGGAGCGCAGGGTTTCCATGCAAAAATGCCGCACTCTTAGTGACTTGTTGACTTCCTTTAAGTCGAGTATGAGCCGAAAAGACCCTCCTTTTCGCGGCACCACGAAGTAAATGGAGTAACACCCTTAGCCCATCTCGGCGGGAGGCACAGGTACCACCGCCCCGAGGTGGAACAAGCCTTGCAAGGTCTCCTCTACCGCCGCCCGTTTGACGACAGAGCCGCATCGGGACTCCACAAACAAGTCTCTCACCGGGGCATTGAATTCTAATCTGTAGCCATCTCTGATCAGGTTCAAAACCCACTGATCTGAGGTAATCTTGACCCATTCCTCGAGAAAGAGGGAAAGTTGTCCTCCAACTGCAGGAATCGAGGAGTGGGCCGGCGCATCATCATTGAGAGGGTCGCCCATGAACACTAGGCCTTGAGCCGGCCGCTGCGGAACGTTTGTCCAAGCAAAAGGAGTTCCTCTGCTGAAAGCGGGCACATGAAGTAAACCCAGCAGAACGCCCTGGGCGGTACCTTCTAGCTTCACAGAAGCGAGGTCTGGAAGAGGAGGGAACTGCCTGACCCTTGGAAGAAGGCCACGGCCTATCCTCGGGAAAGCGCTGGGGTTTAGTTTCCCCCAGGCCTTTAACAATTTTCTCCAACTCCTCACCAAATAGGAGAAGGCCATGTCAGCCGCCCAATGCCGTAGCCATAGAAGGCAGCGAGCGGCCACCGCCACAGTCATCTGTTTAGCCGAAGCTCTGACCAGATCATAGAGGGCGTCAGACAAAAATTACAAGGCCGACTCCATCTGCGGTGCCACCTCCGCAAGGGGCTCTGCTCCATCCCTGGGCTGTTCCACTGCCTGTTGCAACCAAGCGAGGCAGGCTTGAGCAGCATAACAACTGCACACGGAAGCCCGTAAGGCTAGGCCTGAAATCTCAAAGGACCGTTTGATTGCTGATTCCAGACATCGGTCTGCATGTCCTTCAGGGCGACCCCTCCCTCTACTGGGAGAGTAGTCTTTTTTGTCACAGCCGTGACTAGGGCATCCACTTTAGGCACGGCCAAGCGTGCCAAGTGCTCCTCACTGAGAGGGTATAAGTGCCCCATTGCCCTGGTAACTTCCAAAGGCCCCTCAGGGTCAGCCCATTGAACCGAAATAAGCTCTTGGATGGAGTCATGCAGAGGAAAGGCTCGAGCAGGCTTCTTAGTACTTGCCATCCTCGGATTACCAGAGGAGGCTTCGCCCATCACAGGATCTTCAATAGAGAGGGCCTGTAAGGCATCAGAAATAAGCGCTGGCAGCTCCTCACGGTGGAAAATCCTAACTGCAGTGGGATCATCTGGATCCAGTGGCAATTCTACACCTTCCTCTGACTCTTTGGACCACGAAGGCCTGCCAGACCCCTCAGAATCCCCACAGCCCGACCAAGGGGGGGGGGGGGGGGAAGGGGGGTGCGCCACTCTCTGAAGGGTAGTTTACCCTTCTGCGCTTGTCTTGCGGCCAACTGTCTGGGGAAAAAACGCCTGATGGAAATCCCGGTCCAGACTCCACCGGAGGGGAACCAGGTAGCAACGCAGAGTCAGACAACTGCGGCAGAGCTCTTTTTAACATGAACGTTTTATGTAAAAGCAACACAAACTCAGGGGAGAAAGGCTCATCCTGGCCTCCCGGTTCCAATCCGGGGTAAGCAGCTCCTCTGGTAGCCTCCATCCAAGGCTCCCCTCCGGCCTCAGACCCCTCCGCTCCTGCGGGGGTCGAGCCATGCGGCGCATCCAAGATGGCGCCCGCTGCCAGCTCCATCGAGCGGAAAGAAACCTCGCTCGCCATGCTTGGGCCGGCCCTGACGTCTGAAGAGCATGATTTACAGAGCCCCGCTGTGGATCTGCACTTGCCACAACGTGAACAGTGCTTACCAACCTCCGCAGCCATCGCCGAAAACGGCGGAAAATTTAAAAATGGCGGATTTGCGCCAAAAACGTCCTGATCACGGGCCCTCCCCAGAGGAGCTACAATACTCTCTTACCTCACCAGACCAAGTCACAGAGCTCCGGTCACGCTGCACAGACAGAAAGAAGCCTCAGAATCGCAGCACTAACAAGCGCATTTTTTTAAACATTGTGAGGAAAGTTAGAGGCAACAGCTACAAAGGCACTCCAGAGGTCCAGGAGAGTGGGAAAGGACATACCAATGTGCCTGCATCCACATAGAAGAGTGTGGGAAAGGCAGGGAAAGGACATACCAATGTGCCTGCATCCACATAGAAGAGTGTGGGAAAGGAAGGGACAGGGCAAACCTATATGCCTGCATCCACATAGGGGGAAGGGTAAGGCAGGGAAAGGGCTAATCTATGTGCCTTTAAAGTGAAGCTCCAATAGCCACAATACCCCTGCTACAACTGGCAAAAGCCCAGGAGCGAGCCACCGCAGGCAGATTTTTGAAGGAGCTGAATAAGCTGTGTCCAACCCTGCTGGGGAGATAGAGAATACTGAGAGGCAGATGGAGCTAGCTGGCCAAGAGGCACTATGGTTTTTCAGTGCTCTCTATCTCCCCCTGCTGGTAGGTGGACACAACCCATTCGTAATGGATTCATCTGCTTGATGACAAGGAAGTGGGTTCAATTCCCACTGCAGCTATTCGTTATAAAAACAGGTCTAGCTCAAAATGTCTAAGTTTTAGTCATGGACATTTTTGTTTTGTTCCATTATGGCTGAAGGACGCCTAAGTCTTAAGAACGCCCAAGTCCCGCCTTGAACATGCCCCTGGCATGCCCCCTTGAGATTTAGACGTCCTTCTGAAGGACTTCAGAGAAAAACGTCTAAAAAGAGGTTTTGAAAATACCGATTTGGGCGTTTTTGTGAGATAAACGTCCAAATGCAGACTTATGTAACTTTTGGATGTTTTTCTGTTTTGAAAATGAGCCTGTTTGGCTCCTAATTTTTTTTTCTACAACACACTTAACATAGATGCTTGTTTACCTCTTATCCTAGGTGCTCATTTGTAGAATTACTCCCTTAAAACAAGTCAAAAAAAGTACTTTTCACTCAACCCATAATTAAGCTGTGGAAGTTGCTGCCAGAATATGTGATGAAGGCAGTTAGAATGGGTTTAAAAACTATTTAGCCAAGTTTCTGGAGGAAAAGTCAATAAACCATTATTAGCCATGCAGACTTGGGAAAGCTCCTGTTTCCCCTGTGAGTGAGCAACAAGGAATGTTATTTATTATTTGGGATCCTGCCAGGTACCTTTAATCTTGATTGGCCACTGCCAGATATAGGATGCTGGGCTTAAATCTAGTATGGTTTATTTTATGTTTCTATGTTCAACAATTATACCATAAGTACAAACCAGGCAAAATGAAAATCTAGTGTTGTTTCATTACTAAAGGTTTAGATAACTCATTCATTCAGTTGTGTTAGTACAATGTTATGTAACAGAATTAAGTTAATCACTATGTTACAAATTTACACATTTGTTTAATACAACTATATTAAAAACTATAGTCAAATCCACATAATATGTGGTGGTACAGCACAAGATGTTTACCTGGCTCTGAGGTACTTCATAGTCTACTCCCCAATATAATGTCATTCCAAGAGAATAAACATGAATCTGTAACACAAACAAAAACATCTTAATGTAGATGCAGGATGAATCATTTGCAATGCTACCAAAATTACAACTGTACCATGCAGAGTAAAAGTTTGTGAACCCTAAATATAATGATGCAAATGACAAGTTCTTACTATGAAGCCTTTGTTTGATACCAGTATTTTCCCATGAATTAAAAAAAAAAGCATAAATTAAACAACTGTGCTTAAAGACACAATGTCAATTATTTTAGAAGTTCTATTCATGTTAGTACATAAGGAGGGGCATAATCGAACGCAAACGCCCTTCTCCATGGGCGTCTATGTCCGAGAAAGGGTACGTGAAGGGGCGGGACAGACCGTATTTTCAAAAAAAATGGGCGCCCATCTTTTTTTCGATAATACGGTTTGTGCCGGGCAAATGCACTGGATGTGTGCGGATTTGAGCTGCGCGGTTTTGTTTTTCAGCGATAATGGAAACCGAAGGCGCCCAGCTCAAAAACGAACAAATCCAAGGCATTGGGTCATGGGAGGGGCCAGGATTCAATTATAAGCTGGATTGTGCCTCGCACCAGTATGAAAGTGAGACATGATTGATAACTGAAGGAATTCTAATGCACAACACCAATTGTTAGAATATGGACATGGATTTGTTCTTACTGAAAAATATGATTCATTTAAGATACGAATAGCATCATATCAGTTTATTTGGAAACTGCAGCTGAGAAAACATTTAAAAAATGATGAGGAACAGAGGGAGGTATCAATAATGAGGAATCCATCTCGATGGGTGCCTTTGGGCCCCATGGAATCATCTATTCAGATTTTTTGAAGCCTGGTGTTGAAGGAATTGCAATGTGCAGAAAAAAGTTTTAAGCAAAATTGAGAGTGGAGCAATTTATCATAGAACACAAGAATGCCTTACAAAAGTTGCAATTCAATCAACAATTGATGATTTTGAAGGCAGATGAAGATGTAGCCATCACAGTGCAACCAGTAGCCTTATACTTAAGTGAAGCCAACAGACATTAAATGATAAACAAGTGTACAGACGACTGGAGCAGGATCCATCAAAAGATCTTTAAAAACAGATCCTAGAAATTTTATTTTATTACATTTGTACCCCGCGCTTTCCCACTCATGGCAGGCTCAATGCGGCTTACATGGGGCAATGGAGGGTTAAGTGACTTGCCCAGAGTCACAAGGAGCTGCCTGTGCCTGAAATAGTGGGGGAAGTCTTTTACAATAATATGATAACAACTAAAGAAATGGCATTCTTCTGTAAACAATATCCCAGCACTCCTCGCATATATTTTGTTTCTAAAGTCCACAAAAGTGTGAATAAGCTGCCGGGATGGCCCATAGTATCTATACAGAATTCAGTGCTAGAGCCACCGAGTTATTTTGTAGACATGTTTTTAACTCCTAAAGCCAAACATGTATGGTCCTTTTTGCAAGACACTACGCATTTTCTAAAATTGCTTCAGGAAACACAATTGACATCTAAAACTATTTTTGTATCATTGGACGTGACAGCTTTACACACTTCTATACCTCAGTTCGAAGCCTTGGACACAGTTTGGAAGGTCTTGGAAAATTGAGTTTCTTCTCAGAGGATTTCAACCTCTTTTCTTATGAAATTGACATTAATGGCGATTACGAAGAATTATTTCAGACTCAAAGGAAAATACTATTTGTAAGTTGGAGTAGCAGCTATGGAGGCATCATTGGCCCCCCTCTATTGCTACATTATATGTATCCAATTTTGAAGAAGAGGTGGTATACTGTTCACACTGGTATCAACACATTAGTTTTTAAAGGAGAATCTTGGATGACATGGAGGGGCATAATCGAACGGCGCCGGCCATCTATATGGCCAGCACCGCAAAGGGTGGTCCCGAACCGTATTATCAAAAAAGATGGCCGGCCATCTTTCCTTTCGATAATACGGTTGGGGCCGGCCAAATGTCAGAGATGGAGGGGTTTGAGATGGCCGGCATCGGTTTTCGCCGATAATGGAAACCGATGCCGGTCATCTCAAACCCGGCCAAATCCAAGGCATTTGGTTGTGGGAGGGGCCAGCATTTGTAGTGGACTGGTCCCCCTCACATGCCAGGACACCAACCGGGCACCCTAGGGGGCACTGCAGTGGACTTCAAAAATTGATCCCAGGTGCATACCTCCCTTACCTTGTGTGCTGAGCCCCCCAAAACCCACTCCCCACAACTGTACACCACTACCATAGCCCTTATGGGTGAAGGAGGGCACCTACATGTGGGTACAGTGGGTTTTGGGGGGTTTGGAGGGCTCCCATTTACCACCACAAGTGTAACAGGTGGGGGGGGGGATGGGCCTGGGTCCACCTGCCTGACGTGCACTGCACCCACTAAAAACTGCTCCAGGGACCTGCATACTGCTGTCATGGAGGTGGGTATGACATTTCAGGCTGGCATAGAGGCTGGCAAAAAATGTTTTGTTTTGTTTTTTGGATGGGAGGGGGTTGGTGAATTTCCTTTAATAGCATATCGAAGGGGACAGATAAACTATGAGAAGGGAAACGTTCTGATTATAAGCCAAAAGGGGTGTGGGCATTGTTCTTGGTGTAGAAGCACGATGGAAAGGGGTGACATAGACAGGCTCATTTTCGAAAGAAAAGGGCGTCCAAAAAGAGACACAAAAGGCACATGGGCGTCCCCATGAAAGAAGGTCGCCCAAATCCAATAATTGAAACCGGGCGTCCTCAGCGCAAGGACGCCCATCTATGGTCTTCCCCACAGGGGGCGTGTTATGGGCGGCATTATGAGATGGGCGCCCCCAGGGTATAACGGCTTGTGAAATGGTTTCGTATGGGTCGGAACATGGGCGTCCTTAGTTAGACCTGAAAAAAGCGACCTGAAAAAAAAGCGACCAGGGTAAGGGGGAAGTCATCATTAGACCCATTAGCGATTTTGTGCAGTTGGAGAGTGGCAAGAGCATTGTTGGGAGAGAAAGCTGAGAGTTTGTTGAGTACCTGTTACCTTTGTCTGTGTGCCGTAGTCAGCACGTTTTCACCCTCACCTGCCTCATTTGTGTTTTACCTTTTCACCTTTCCCTACCCCTTCTAGCCCCCAAATCCAGACACCACTACTCCTTCCTCTATCTCCCCCATCCCCTCTCCCTATCCATTCACTGTCCCCAAGTTCATAATTCATTCCCTTACCTATTTGTAGTCTCTGTTTGTCTTTGTCCTGTGTACTGCTGCAGCGTGTTTGTGAAGACTGTTGTTTGCTGCTTGGAGAGTGAGTGGCTAGAAAGTGTGGAAGGAGAGTTTGTACTGGGTCAGAGAGTGCTTGCAGTGTGTGACCGCATTGTTTGTCAGTGGTGGGAGAATGAGTGTCAGCTTCTCTTTGTTGCTGCTGTGTTTCATCAAGTTGGTAGGGAGAGGTGAGCACTGGTGGCAATGCATTGCACCTGTAGTGTGGGGAAATGGAGGCCACTAAATGCACAGGTGGCTTACATGTTGGAGGAAGAGGGGAGGCACCACAGGAGGTACTCACGCCCCAGAGTTTTCAGGCCCCATAGCAGTTTCCTAGACCTCACTGACCTACAGTGTCTCACTAGGTACCGCTTTGATAGGGCTGCCATTCAGCACCTTTGTGACCAGCTCAAACTCCTCCTGCAGCCCAGGACCCGTAGGAACAACCCCATCCCTGTGCACCTAAAGATCACTGCTTCTCTATCTTTTCTGGCCGCTGGGAGTTTCCAGTCTGTCCTATCTGTGAACTCGGGTCTCATCCAGGCTTCCATTTCTAACTTTTGTAAAATTTTTCATAAATTTCTAAAAACAGAGCTATTTAGAAGATTTGTGTAATATATTAAACATTAATGTGATATAGCCATTTTATAATGATTTTATTCTACTTTATAAATGTAAGCTCTCAATCCTACTGATTGGTTAAAGTTGTGATCCATTCTGAACCTATAATAGGTGTAGAATGGAATATAACAATAACATTCCATACCAATGTTGCACATTTGAAAACTGAAAACAGAAACTCTCTATGCTGCCTGCCTCTCCCTCTCCACAAATTATATCGCTATAAAGTTTTAAATAGGCATTCAGAGATTTGCTTACTTGAGACAGTAGTTTGAGTGCAAATAAAGTTGAAGACATCAAGACAAAGTTCACAATCTGGCAGTAGCTTACTGCTCGCTCAGTCTGTCTCCTGCTCCTGTGCCAGATTATTGCATTATCTTTGCTCTGCCAGCTAAGGGTCCTTCTTTCTCCCACGTCCTCTCCTGCCAATGTGGAAAACAGGAAGCACTTCACACAGGAGGAGGGACATGGCAGGAAGAAGGACCCGTGGCCAGCAGAGTAAACGCAATAATGTGATAACCCGGCACAGGAACAGGAAACCAGTCCAACCTTCTGCCTGTGCCTGCCACCAGAAGCCTCAAAAAAGCAGCTTTTCTATTGCCAGCTCTGGGTCCCCTTTGGAGGCTAGTTCCCCCCCCCCCCCCCCAGCAGCCCTGCTCCTGTATATTTCAATTGTTGTACTGGGTGTAGATGGGACGGGGTAGTTTTTCACAAACCCTAGTAGCTCCACCACCCAAATAGTTCTCTGCATGGACTCTTGCGCCCCCTCCTGCGATGTGCTCTTGACAAGCCAATTGTCTAGGTAGGGAAACACAAACTCATAGTCTGCTTAGCAATGCTGTGACTACTGCTAGGCACTAACTGATGCAAGATCAAAAGGCAGAACGCCATACTTGTAGTGGTGTTTCCTCACTCAAAATCTGAGGTATTTCCTGTGACTGGGAAGCATGAAAATATGGGCATAAGTCCAGAGAGAGCCAATCTTGTTCCTGAATCATAGAAAGAAGGGTGCCCAGGGAAATCATCCTGAACATTTCTTTGACCAGGAATTTGTTCAGGGTCCTTAGGTTACCTGGAATAGAATCCCTTCCCTTCTTCCCCTGGTGGTATGGTTCAACCGAATTCGCCTGGAGAAGGGCAGAGATTTCCTCTATAAGTACCTGCTTGTGCTGAGAGCTGATGTATGATGTTCTCAGTTGGCAATTTGGTGGTTTCTGATGTGAATGAAGTGTGTAATCAAGAAGGACTATTTGAAGAGCCCAATGGTTGGAGGTTACAAGGAAAAAAATTCTGCCTCCTCTCCCCCACCCCCTTCCCAGTAATCCATCCAGGATGGTTACTTGGACTGTGGCGATGCTCTCTTGGAGCCAGTCAAAATCTTGTCCCCTAATTTGACTGGGGAGCAGTCTGGGTCTTTTGGACACGTGGCTAAGACCACTGGGGCTGGGACTGCTGGGTATAATAGGAAATCACAAACTAGATATACATAAACAAATATGAATGCAAACGCACTCTACATCGAGGCTCAGTAAATACTATAACGTGAAGTGGAGTCTCATATGTTTGACACGAAAAATTTTTTTTCACTCAGTGGGTAAATGACTGGTTCGTGTACATTGCTTAATCATTGACTCGACCTCCACCAACCTCTTATCATCACTGATTTGTGACTATTTATCAATCCAACACTCTCAATATAATCAAAATATGCACACCACTTAGTTTGGCAGGTTGGTGCACTCACAAACAATAGGAAGGCAGTGGAAACCTACACCTTTAGTAAGGTCTCCATCTAGGCCCACTCGAGAACCTCCTAGTAGAGAAGGATGCAGCTGGAGGCAAGAGAGGAACTGGATGGTGTCAGTATGATTTTTGATGAGGTCACCAACCTCTTCCACCTTGTACCCATAAAGGTTGTCACCTCGGCAAGGTTATGTCCACCAATCTCTTGGACCGCTGATTCCAGGTCAGATATGTAGTCATGAGAGCCTATGCATCCCCACTCCCATAGCAGACAGTCTGGACGCAATATCAAATATGTCATATGTGCCGCTGACCAGATATGTTCTGCATTCCAGCTGCTTTCTGGCTAACTGGTAAAGCTCTGTGGCTTGCTCCTGAGGGAGAAAGTCCATGAGACTAAGCATACGATGTGATAGATGTATGCATGGGGACATAGTCCGATTCCAATCCCCACCCACCTCCACTCAATTCTGTTTTGTCCCCACGCCATCCATAAAATATTGCTACCATCCCCTTATCAACCCCAGTCAATTCTTTTCCATCCCCGTACCATCCCCACAGGGTTTTTTTTTTCCAACTGCCATACCCAACCTGCATTTCAAAGACCTTGTAAATTCAAACAAAACATAAAACGTGTCCTACAAATTGCTAAAATTTTAACACAAAATAACAGGTTTAACTTTTTAAAATATACATGAAAAACATATTCTGGCCGATATTCAGATGACGGTGATCAGCATTTTTATGCCCACTGCTGGCTGTAGTCCCGGATAATCAATGTCGGGCCATGTCTGGGCACCAACATTGAATATCCGGTTTATGTAGGCCGCTAAAATTTTTTAATACAAATTTTCATTATTAACATATCAACTATAATACTTGTACAATAACAGAGCTGAGACATAAAAAATATACTAAAGTAATTAAATTTCAGAAAACAAATCTCAAACTTCTTATACTGTACAACAATTAAGAGTGCCAAGGATGATTAAAGGAGGATATTAAAGGAAAAACAATATAAAACAAGGAAAACAAACAAAAAAAAAAGACACAGCATTGTTCATTTCCAAGCTAAACACATTATGCTGTAAGAGCCTTTTAATTAGGACCTACAACAGGAGTCCTTTAATGACCCCAGTTGCTAATCTCTTGGTGGTCAATACAGCAGACAATTAAGAGGGAACAAAAAAACATACTTTTAAGAATCAAGTCTGACTACATATTTACCTGGATATTTAAGAAGCCCCAATTTGCTGAACTCCTGGTCATAATAGTAGAAATTGTGTTTTCTTTGAGTTTCTCTTAAAACATTCAGTCAAATCCAAATTCTTTTATCATAAAACAGTTTCTGCCTATGCTTGAAATAAATGATCAACAACCACTCTCTATCCGTAGACAAAGCCAAAGCCTCCATTAAGGTAGAGGTCGCTATAATCCTTAATTCACAAGATTCTAAAAACAATCAGTTAAATTTGCCAAGACTAAATCCTGTTGAACATTCTCTTGATCTTCAATATTTTGTTGTTGTTCTTGATTTGATGAAACTTTCTGCTGTAAATAATATACTTTAGAACATTATTTTCAGAAATCTCCAGGACTTATCAGATATTTATGGAACATATCACATGGGGAAACATATTTAGTACATGGAAAACTTAACTTGGTTGCTAGAACTTATGCAGTTAAGTGTAATATTCAGCCCTTAACCGCATAAGATGAACCGCGTAAGACAGGCTATTTTTTATGTGGCCCAGTTTATGTGGTTATGTTTTGCGGTTATGGGCTGAATATCAGCACTTAACCGCCTAAGTGCCAACTCCACCCTGGAGTTCGCTGGTTTTGGCTCATGCACGAACTGAGACCATTCAGCAGCACTAACCAGATAAGTGCTGCTGAATATTTGTGATTAAACAGCCAGGAGCCTCTCCAGGCTGATTAAATCACTTTGAATATCAGGTGGAACATATGTAACCTCTGTTACCAATAGGTAGTTAAGAGACAAGCAGAATTCCTTATCCACGCTTGATACATATGAATCCACTTCAATCGCTGAAGCTGTTTCCTAGCTCTTCACTACTCTCAAAAAAAAAATAAAAATATCTGCCTCTGATTCTTTTCATTTTGGACATTTTGCTGGCGGTTCAGAAATTGGCTGCACCTTGACTTACAGCTTGCTATCAGTGTTTGCAATCTGTTTACAGCACTGTTCAGCCCTTCCACTGTCATCAGATCTAAATGACCCTTCAGCCTTAGATCCAACAATGCTGCTGCCAAGTGCGTCTCTCTAGCTGTAAAATAGTCATCCAGATGATCTGCAAGACGATTCTTTAAGGATGCTATCACATGGCTGTCTGAGCTTATAATTGTCAGATGCCGTTTCAAATGATATTTTACTGGGACCACCACCAGATGTAGTGAAGGCTGGATTCATCAATTGTGCATAGTTTAGTCAGAAACTGCTGGTTTGCACCTGGTTCTGTGGCAATTACATGCAGCTCCTCCATATTCTCTGCCACAGATTTCAATGTCAGTAGAAAGCTGTTTCACCTAACTGACACAACACTGGTTGAGTGTTTTCTTCAGTGAATGGTTTACTTTTGTTCACTTAGTGAACTTAACCATCTCCTTCAACAACGGATCGACTTCTGTTTTTGATGGCTTGAGTATGAGACTGAAATTATGACCTGCGCAACTTATCCAGACCTCATTTCAAAATGCTGCTTTCATATTAGCAGGGCTTTTGATTTGATCCTGATACCTTACAACATGCAAAAGAATCAAGTCAAACTGTTCAAAATACTTTTTTTTTTACATGAATCTCATTCGGAAATCTAGCTTTCCCTGACAACAAATTCAATAAATAAAAAAAATGTTTTAATCATCTAATGCAATGTGAACTGTCCCCAGCCAAGATCCCTCTTTCCTACCCGTCTTTCCCTTCTCTTAGTAAACAAGAATTGCTGTCAATATTTTATACATAACCCAGCTAAAATTAGTAAAGTCATCAACCTCATGTATTCCTTTCTGATATCTACTACATTGCTAAAGTGGAGGAGTGGCCTAGTGGTTAGTGTGGTGGACTTTGGTCCTGGGGAACTGAGTTCGATTCCCGGCACAGGCAGCTCCTTGTGACTCTGGGCAAGTCACTTAACCCTCCATTGCCCCATGTAAGCCGCATTGAGTCTGCCATGAGTGGGAAAGCGTGGGGTACAAATGTAACAAAAAAAAAAATGTTTTAAAATTCTCCCTCTCAGCAATTGCTGTTACTCTCAGCATTTTGCCTCAAACTGATTTGCTGCTATTTTCATAGTTATTACAGAACTGCCAGTAACATCCTACCTTTGTGCTTTCAAAGTAAGAAAAGAGAATTAACGGCTGAAATGAAGCCTCATGAGATTTAAAAAAAAATTAAACACTAGACATCTTTTGATACAAAACACATGTGAAAATATGGGAGATATATTTTAGAAAAAAAATAACATTCTGGAGATCTAGGAATAAGACCAACAAAAGAGAAAGAGGCTGAATTAATTAGAATTCCCTGAGTTTCACTGAGGTACTGATTTCAGTTTAATAACAATTTTTGTGTGCATCTAGATTTCTAAAGGGAACCTCTACAACTGGGCACCCATATTTAAGTGCCACTTGCACGTGTTAATGTACAAAATACCAGCACATTTGCAGGTAAAGGTACATGTAAGCATGTAAGTGCACTCAAAGTGACTAAGCACAATTCTGTATGGGTGAACAGAAGTAGCACAGCCCTTAAACTGCAAGGGGGCATTCACATAGGTAGAGCATGGGAGTGGAATGGGCACTGCTATCAGTTATGTGTACAGCTCACAGAATACTCTAAGAGCCCTGATTACTAAGGTGTGCTAGTGTTTTTAGTGCGCGCTGGGTGTTTCTATCAGCACACGCTAATAACGATAGCACGCCTATAGTGTGGCTTAGTAAACAGAGCCTTAAGTTATGTGCCTCCTTGTTGTACAAGATTCTCACCTGATCAAAGTATTATATGCCAGTATCCACTTCAAGCATCCTTTATACACCAACCAGAACTCTTCTGTCACTCAATGACTGTCACTTACATATTCCTCCTGTCATAGGAGCCAGCTCTGTGGGTGCTGTGGCTGTTTCAGCAACCCCAATATTGAGCAAATCCCTCCATTATGTCCAAGTATGAGTAATTTGTAATAGGTTCAGCACTCCCAATCATTGTGAAAAGTTGGCTCCTATGCCTCCTGTATCTCAAGCATGAATTTAATCCACTCGTTCTTGTGCTTTCTACCATATAGCACCCTTTCTTTGAGAAGCTCTTACAGCTTCTGTTCATCTCAAACTGTCTTTTCCAAAGTTTTAAGTGCAGCTTAGATGTATCTATTCACAACTGCCTTTGGCAGCCAGACTACAGGTAGTGCAGACCACTAGAGTCAAGACTTTGAGTGCTGTACCTGCCTCCCCTCACCTTTTATGGTTCTCATACTAAGGGCCGGACTCAGTAAACGGCACCAAAAAGTAGGTGCCAGGAAAAATTTGTGTTCAGTGCTATTCTATAAAGCGTGCTTCAGGCTGAGCGCTCTTTATAGAAGAGTGCTTAGTGCATATTCTGGCACATACTCCAACTGAAAACTGGTATGAATCCTGGTGCCCAACTAGGGCCTACAGCCCCCAAATTCTACAATACTTCGCATAAATCTTTGAAATGCCCCTAATCTGCCCATGCCCTTACCACAGCCAGGCTCCCTTTTAGGTTGCGTGCAAGAGGATTTGGACATGGATCTTCATAGATTTTTGTGCAGCCAAATCCAAACTCAAATTAGAGCAAATTAACATCAAGGATTGTTAATAGCTCATTAACAGATTTATTTATGTGTGTACAATTTTGGGTGCCCAAATTTTATAGAATCTGGGTGTAAGTTTGCTATTCCTCTCTTACTCCTCACTTCTCTGTACTGTCACTACTACTACTACTACTACTTAACATTTCTAGAGTGCTACTTGGGTTACGCAGCGCTTTACAGTTTAACAAAGAAGGCCAGTCCCTGCTCAAAGGACCTTACAATCTAAAGGATGAATTGAGTTCTTTTCCTTTTCTTTTAATTTAAATTTATGTAAACCACCTTGTTATGCTGTCAGAAAGGGTGATATATTAAATCTAATAAACCACATACCATCTATGGCTGTGTAACTGCAGTGCTCAAATATAAGGCACGCTGATACCAGTTATGCTAGTATTCTATAATGGAATCTGGGGGCCCAGAGTAGGCTTTCACCATGCAACACTGGGGCACCTAAATAAGACACCCACTTATAGAATTACCCTCTGTTGTTTCGGAGCAGACAACTTTCACTTTCCTTTATTGTTCTTGCTCTGTGAAACAGGAAATAAGATGCACCAATCTAGTTAGAATGACCACATAAAACACAATGGGGGCTAGGTCAGTTTATGGATTATGATTTAATAAAAGCTATGCATTCAGCGCTACCAATGAAACAGCAAATTAAGCACACGAGCATGTTGTTGAATTCAAAGCACAAGAGCATGTTGTTGATCCAAGTCTGAACAAACAATAAGCTCATAGTTAACTGACTGGAGAAACAGCAAACTTCATTCAGGATATGACGCGTATGAGTCAAATGTGGGATTTTCTGATAAAAATGCTCTAAAAGTCCATTTTAAGAATCACTTCCACACCAAGAAATGTCTAAAAGAAGCCAACTTTAGATATTTTCCTAGGCTCTTGCTAGTATCTTCTTTGTTTTCCCCATCACTGCTAATTGATGATTTCTAATTAAACACTTTGTTTATAATTAACCTTGCCTTTGGCCTAATTCTTCTACACACAGATTATCATCAGCCTTTTCCATGAAAACTGTGTAAGACAAGACTGTAGAGACTGATTTTTCCCCAGAGAAAACAGTGGCTTCCATTTGCTCTACAACAATTGTTTTCCAAGCAGATTGATTGCTTTAGAAATATTTTTAGAACACACAGAATCAGGTGTTTGGGATCAGCTGTGCTTTATTGAAACCCAGAGGGTTCAACCATATTTTTCTAGAAAAAAATAGAAGAGTGGTTTGCAACAGATATAACAGCTGACAGTCAGTAAAAAAAGTGTGAAAACATCTAGCATATCCTAATTTTTTTTTTTTAAATAGGATAGGAATAAGGTTGCAATTTACACCAGTGGGCTTAACGCATTCTAATGCAGGATTTTCACACACGCTAAGCCCAGATTTAATGCGGTACTTTGTAGGGCATTTCTTTTTTTACTTGTAGCGCTATAGAAATGATAAGTAGTAGTAGTACTTGTAGGTCATGCATTAATGTTCCCATCAGCTTGTGGAACCTACAAACAATTATCACCAGAGAATTGCTCTTGTGTTAATCCTGAGTTATCCAATTAGG
This sequence comes from Microcaecilia unicolor, assembly GCF_901765095.1. Classification (NCBI taxonomy): domain Eukaryota; kingdom Metazoa; phylum Chordata; class Amphibia; order Gymnophiona; family Siphonopidae; genus Microcaecilia; species Microcaecilia unicolor. Next base: position 396,802,046 of record NC_044032.1, on the reverse strand, counting down.
CATAAATTCAAGAAAGGTCATCTACAATTAAGTACCAAATATGTGGGTACTATGCAGCAATTCTATAACAGGAGTTCCACAGGGAACTGCCTTTCTAGAATAATAGAGTATGTCCACTTTTTCAAGCCTAACTTTAGGCACTAGCATTTATGCCAGCTTAAAGGCTAGTGTACATGCTAGTGCCTAATTAAGTTATGCATGTAACCGATCCTATCCTATAATCTAATTGTATACCTACTTTGGGCACCATTTACAGAATTTGGGGGTAAATATATGCTAATCGTAATGCACTAGCTGGATAATGTGGGAATGAAAAAGGTTAGTGTGTATAATGAGGTACAATATTGCAAAATACTTAACGCATTTCTGCTGTAGCCTGCTAGCATGCAACTACCATGTATTAAGGGCTTAACTCCTTTTAGTAAAAGGGTCACTAACTTTCCAGTGACAGCACTTCCTTGGAACCCTTTTGTAGTACTTTAGTTCCATACATATTAGGATCCTATCCATTATGGGAAGTAATTAGATGAAAGAAGCACTTCTTGGAGTTTAGTACATTCTTAGTACAATGTTATTGAACTATCCAACCAACCCAAAGCGAATGCTACATACCTGTAGAAGGTATTCTCCGAGGACAGCAGGCTGATTGTTCTCACTGATGGGTTGACGTCCTCGGCAGCCCTCTCCATCGGAAAGTTTACTAGCAAAGGCCTTTGCTAGTCCTCGCGCGCCCATGCGCACCGCGCATGCGCGGCCGTCTTCCCGCCTGAAACCGGCTCGAGCCGGCCAGTCCAGTATGTAGCAAGACAATACACTTCAAGGGAAGACTCAACTCCAAAGGGGAGGCGGGCGGGTTTGTGAGAACAATCAGCCTGCTGTCCTCGGAGAATACCTTCTACAGGTATGTAGCATTCGCTTTCTCCGAGGACAAGCAGGCTGCTTGTTCTCACTGATGGGGTATCCCTAGCCCCCAGGCTCACTCAAAACAACAACCATGGTCAATTGGGCCTCGCAACGGCGAGGACATTAAAGAGATTGACCTAAAAAATTTACCAACTAACTGAGAGTGCAGCCTGGAACAGAACAAACAGGGCCCTCGGGGGGTGGAGTTGGATCCTAAAGCCCAAACAGGTTCTGAAGAACTGACTGCCCGAACCGACTGTCGCGTCGGGTGTCCTGCTGCAGGCAGTAATGAGATGTGAATGTGTGGACAGATGACCACGTCGCAGCTTTGCAAATTTCTTCAATGGAGGCTGACTTCAAGTGGGCTACCGACGCAGCCATGGCTCTAACATTATGAGCCGTGACATGACCCTCAAGAGCCAGCCCCGCCTGGGCGTAAGTGAAGGAAATGCAATCTGCTAGCCAATTGGATATGGTGCGTTTCCCTACAGCCACTCCCCTCCTATTGGGGTCAAAAGAAACAAACAATTGGGCGGACTGTCTGGTGGGCTGTGTCCGCTCCAGGTAGAAGGCCAATGCTCTCTTGCAGTCCAATGTGTGCAGCTGACGTTCAGCAGGGCAGGAATGAGGACGGGGAAAAAAAGTTGGCAAGACAATTGACTGGTTCAGATGGAACTCCGACACAACCTTTGGCAGGAACTTAGGGTGAGTGCGGAGGACTACTCTGTTATGATGAAATTTGGTGTACGGGGCCTGGGCTACCAGGGCCTGAAGCTCACTGACTCTACGAGCTGAAGTAACTGCCACCAAGAAAATGACCTTCCAGGTCAAGTACTTCAGATGGCAGGAATTCAGTGGCTCAAAAGGAGGTTTCATCAGCTGGGTGAGAACGACATTGAGATCCCATGACACTGTAGGAGGCTTGACAGGGGGCTTTGACAAAAGCAAACCTCTCATGAAGCGAACAACTAAAGGCTGTCCTGAGATCGGCTTACCTTCCACACGGTAATGGTATGCACTGATTGCACTAAGGTGAACCCTTACAGAGTTGGTCTTGAGACCGGACACAGACAAGTGCAGAAGGTATTCAAGCAGGGTCTGTGTAGGACAAGAGCGAGGATCTAGGGCCTTGCTGTCACACCAGACGGCAAACCTCCTCCACAGAAAGAAGTAACTCCTTTTAGTGGAATCTTTCTTGGAAGCAAGCAAGATGCGGGAGACACCCTCTGACAGACCCAAAGAGGCAAAGTCTACGCCCTCAACATCCAGGCCGTGAGAGCCAGAGACTGGAGGTTGGGATGCAGAAGCGCCCCCTCGTCCTGTGTGATGAGGGTCGGAAAACACTCCAATCTCCACGGTTCTTCGGAGGATAACTCCAGAAGAAGGGGGAACCAGATCTGACGCGGCCAAAAAGGAGCAATCAGAATCATGGTGCCTCGGTCTTGCTTGAGTTTCAACAAAGTCCTCCCCACCAGAGGGATAGGAGGATAAGCATACAGCAGGCCCTCCTCCCAATCCAGGAGGAAGGCATCCGATGCTAGTCTGCCGGGGGCCTGAAGCCTGGAACAGAACTGAGGGACTTTGTGGTTCACTCGAGATGCGAAGAGATCCACCAAGGGGGTGCCCCACGCTTGGAAGATCTGGCGCACCACTCTGGAGTTGAGCAACCACTCGTGAGGTTGCATAATCCGGCTCAGTCTGTCGGCCAGACTGTTGTTTACGCCTGCCAGATATGTGGCTTGGAGCACCATGCCGAGACGGCGGGCCCAGAGCCACATGCTGACGGCTTCCTGACACAGGGGGCGAGATCCGGTGCCCCCCTGCTTGTTGACATAGTACATGGCAACCTGGTTGTCTGTCTGAATTTGGATAATTTGGTGGGACAGCCGATCTCTGAAAGCCTTCAGAGCGTTCCAGATCGCTCGCAACTCCAGAAGATTGATCTGTAGATCGCGTTCTTGGAGGGACCAACTTCCTTGGGTGTGAAGCCCATCGACATGAGCTCCCCATCCCAGGAGAGACGCATCCGTGGTCAGCACTTTTTGTGGCTGAGGAATTTGGAAGGGACGTCCCAGAGTCAAATTGGAGCAAATCGTCCACCAATACAGGGATTTGAGAAAACTCGTGGACAGGTGGATCACGTCCTCTAGACCCCAGCGGCCTGATACCACTGGGAGGCTAGGGTCCATTGAGCAGATCTCATGTGGAGGCGGGCCATGGGAGTCACATGAACTGTGGAGGCCATGTGGCCCAGCAATCTCAACATCTGCCGAGCTGTGATCTGCTGGGACGCACGCACCCGCGAGACGAGGGACAACAAGTTGTTGGCTCTCGCCTCTGGAAGATAGGCGCGAGCTGTCCGAGAATCCAGCAGGGCTCCTATGAATTCGAGTTTCTGCACTGGGAGAAGATGGGACTTTGGGTAATTTATCACAAACCCCAGTAGCTCCAGGAGGCGAATAGTCATCTGCATGGACTGCAGGGCTCCTGCCTCGGATGTGTTCTTCACCAGCCAATCGTCGAGATATGGGAACACGTGCACCCCCAGCCTGCGAAGTGCCGCTGCTACCACAGCTAGGCACTTTGTGAACACCCTGGGCGCAGAGGCGAGCCCAAAGGGTAGCACACAGTACTGGAAGTGGCGTGTGCCCAACTGAAATCGCAGATACTGTCTGTGAGCTGGCAGTATCGGGATGTGTGTGTAGGCATCCTTCAAGTCCAGAGAGCATAGCCAATCGTTTTGCTGAATCATGGGGAGAAGGGTGCCCAGGGAAAGCATCTTGAACTTTTCTTTTACGAGATATTTGTTCAGGGCCCTTAGGTCTAGGATGGGACGCATCCCCCCTGTTTTCTTTTCCACAAGGAAGTACCTGGAATAGAATCCCAGCCCTTCTTGCCCGGATGGCACGGGCTCGACCGCATTGGCGCTGAGAAGGGCGGAGAGTTCCTCTGCAAGTACCTGCTTGTGCTGGAAGCTGTAAGACTGAGCTCCCGGTGGACAATTTGGAGGTTTTGAGGCCAAATTGAGGGTGTATCCTTGCCGGACTATTTGGAGAACCCACTGATCGGAGGTTATGAGAGGCCACCTTTGGTGAAAAGCTTTCAACCTCCCCCCGACCGGCAGGTCGCCCGGCACTGACACTTGGATGTCGGCTATGCTCTGCTGGATCCAGTCAAAAGCTCGCCCCTTGCTTTTGCTGGGGAGCCGCGGGGCCTTGCTGAGGCGCACGCTGCTGACGAGAGCGAGCGCGCTGGGGCTTAGCCTGGGCCGCAGGCTGTCGGGAAGGAGGATTGTACCTACGCTTACCAGAAGCATAGGGACCAGTCTTCCTTCCCCCGAAAAATTGTCTACCTGTAGAGGTAGAGGCTGAAGGCTGCCGGCGGGAGAACTTGTCGAATGCGGTGTCCCGCTGGTGGAGAGACTCTACCACCTGCTCGACTTTTTCTCCAAAAATATTGTTCGCACGGCAAGGCGAGTCCGCAATCCGCTGCTGGAGTCTATTCTCCAGGTCGGCGGCATGCAGCCATGAGAGCCTGCGCATCACCACACCTTGAGCAGCGGCCCTGGACGCAACATCAAAAGTGTCATAAACTCCTCTGGCCAGGAATTTTCTGCACACCTTCAGCTGCCTGACCACCTCCTGAAAAGGCTTGGCTTGCTCAGGGGGAAGAGCATCAACCAAGCCCGCCAACTGCCGCACATTGTTCCGCATGTGTATGCTCGTGTAGAGCTGGTAAGACTGGTTCTTGGCCACGAGCATAGAAGAATGGTAGGCCTTCCTCCCAAAGGAGTCTAAGGTTCTAGGGTCTTTGCCCGGGGGCGCCGAAGCATGCTCCCTAGAACTCTTAGCCTTCTTTAGGGCCAGATCCACAACTCCAGAGTCATGAGGCAACTGAGTGCGCATCAGCTCTGGGTCCCCATGGATCCGGTACTGGGACTCAATCTTCTTGGGAATGTGGGGATTACTTAGTGGCTTGGTCCAGTTCGCAAGCAATGTCTTTTTCAGGACATGGTGCAAGGGAACAGTGGACGCTTCCTTAGGTGGAGAAGGATAGTCCAGGAGCTCAAACATTTCAGCCCTGGGCTCGTCCTCCACAACCACCGGGAAGGGGATGGCCGTAGACATCTCCCGGACAAAGGAAGCAAAAGACAGACTCTCGGGAGGAGACAGCTGTCTCTCAGGAGAGGGAGTGGGATCAGAAGGAAGACCCTCAGACTCCTCGTCAGAGAAATATCTGGGGTCCTCCTCTTCCTCCCACGAGGCCTCACCCTCGGTGTCAGACACAAGTTCACGAACCTGTGTCTGCAACCTCGCCCTGCTCGACTCGGTGGAACCCCGTCCACGGTGGGGGCGTCGAGAGGTAGACTCCCTCGCCCGCATCGGCGAAGCTCCCTCCGCCGACGTACTCGGGGAGCCTTCCTGGGAGGTGGCCGCTGTCGGCACCGCACGCGGTACCGACGTCGGGGACCTCAACCTGGGCGATGGGCCAGCCGGCGCCACGCTCGACGGTACCGGAGGCGCAAGCAGCGCCGGTACCGGAGGGGTAGGGCGCAACAGCTCTCCCAGAATCTCTGGGAGAACGGCCCGGAGGCTCTCGTTTAGAGCGGCTGCAGAGAAAGGCTGAGAGGTCGATGCAGGCGTCGACGTCAGAACCTGTTCCGGGCGAGGAGGCTGTTCCGGGCTGTCCAGAGTGGAGCGCATCGACACCTCCTGAACAGAGGGTGAGCGGTCCTCTCGGTGCCGATGCCTGCTGGGTGCCGAATCCCTCGGCGACCCAGAGCTCTCGGTGCCGACATGGGGAGGAGACCGGTGTCGATGCTTCTTCGACTTCTTCCGAAGCATGTCACCGGAGCTCCCCGGCACCGACGAGGAGGACGTAGAATCCATCCGTCGCTTCCTCGGGGCCGAGACCGAAGAGGGTCGATCCCGGGGGGGCTGTACCGCAGGAGCCCTCAGGGTAAGAGGAGACCCACCCGAAGGCTCACCGCCACCAGCAGGGGAATGGACAGCCCTCACCTGCACTCCTGACGATGCACCTCCGTCCGACGACATCAGCAGACGAAGTCTCGGTACCACCGACGTCGATACAGTCGCCCGATGCCTCGGCGCCGATGCAGAGGTCCGATGCCTCGATGCAGTCGATGGAGCGGCAGCCAAGGAAGATGGTCCGGACGCTGACGACGTCGATGCACTCGATGCCTCCTGTGCCGATGCCGACGAAGAGCCCGAGAACAAAACGTTCCACTGGGCTAATCTCGCTACCTGAGTCCGCCTTTGTAACAGGGAACACAGACTGCAGTTCTGAGGGCGGTGCTGGGCCCCTAGACACTGAAGACACGCAGAGTGCCTATCAGTGAGCGAGATTACCCGGGCGCACTGGGTGCACTTCTTGAAGCCGCTGGAAGGCTTCGATGTCATGGGCGGAAAAATCACGCCGGCGAAATCAAAAGCCGAAATGGCGAAAATTGAAGCACCAAAATTTAGAGGGAGAAAAATCTCGACCGAGGCCAAAAGAGGCCTACCCCGACAACGAAAGAAAACTTACGGGGCAAAAACTGAGAAATACGGGAAGGGCAGAAAACCCAAAAGGGTCTTCCGGACACTACCGGAGCGCTTCCCGAACTTTTTCTAAGGAAAAAAAGGACAAAAACACGTCGAAAAGGACGCGCGAGGTCGACTCTCTGGGGCACGAACGGCGTAACACGACCGTACCGAGTGCGGACGAAAGAAGACTGGCCGGCTCGAGCCGGTTTCGGGCGGGAAGACGGCCGCGCATACGCGGTGCGCATGGGCGCGCGAGGACTAGCAAAGGCCTTTGCTAGTAAACTTTCCGATGGAGGGGGCTGCCGAGGACGTCAACCCATCAGTGAGAACAAGCAGCCTGCTTGTCCTCGGAGAATAAATGTTCTCCATAATAAATGTTCTCCATAATTACTAACCCCCCCTCCCCCCCCCCCCCCACAAACATATGTTCTCAACTGGCCAATTTGCTAAATTTAGGGGAAAAGACACAGCAAATTATTTACTTTGCCACAAGAATTTTTCTAAACCACACTGAAATTTTAAAATGGTGCTGTGAGACACTTTTTAGTATGCAAAATGGCCATTTTCACAAGAAATAGGCTCTTATAAAATTTTCCAGTAGTAGATATTTAAGTATGCACCATGGATGCACAGTACATACCTTAAAGCGGTATAAGTGCAAGAATTCCCTGAGCAAAGCAGAGGTGGAAATGAGATATGCACACATGTTAAAAATATGCACGCATCGATGCAAGTTAGGCAGCAAAACTTAAAATTGCTTCACAGCAAGTGTAACTTTGTGCAGAAGCATTTTGGGAAGCAAATTTATAAAGAGACAGAGCTGTATATGCTGCCTTTATGAAAGAAGTGCAACAAGTGGGCTTTCCCATTATAGGCATCAAGTTAGAAAATTATCCCTCCGAAGGGACACCACCTTGTAGTGGTGGAGGGGCTTCTGTGTTTCAATGATTCAGAGGGCTATGCTGAAGGGTTACCCATATCAGACAGGCCTCTGAGGAGAAACCAGACAAAGAGTGTCCCGAACTGGGAGAGTGGTAAGATGGCGACCTGTAGTTCGTATGCCCAACGGCTTATCTGCCCTCTGAAGTTTTGTCTTCTCTACGTAAATTTCCTCTCTGCAACTGCAGTTACCTTAACTGAGAAGAAGGGGACAACCGGCGGTCAGCCGCCAATGGCCAGCGTTTTGTCCCCTGAGCAGCAAGTGCGGGACCGCTGATCATGACAAACTGCTCACAGATGAAAGGGTTGGCGAGTCCTTTGATTAGCGCCGGTGAAGGAGCGTCGACGCTCTTGGACCTAGAAAAAAACAACTCAATCGCTCCCGAATTATTCAACCACCATGTCCAAAGGAGTGGAGGAGTGAGTTAGAGGCATATGCTGAAACGGAGGACATTTACAGCAGAACCCAAATCGGCGGAACCACTCCTAAACACCTAAGAGAAATCAGCTTGGAGTTTTTGGCTCCCGTGGAGGTTACATTGGATACCATCTGGAAGGCCCTTCGGGACCTAACGGTGGCAGTAAATAATTTTGTTTCAGATATAATCTTATTAGAGAGTTACATGGACAATTTAACTGAACCCTTTGAGAGTGAAAAATTGATATAACAAAAGTTCTACACAAGCAAGAAGTGGTTATGATCTTGAAAATGATAATAGACCAGAAACTTTGAATAATAAAATGACTATTATTATAGATGATTAATATCAAGATTATTGTTTTTCCCAGAGTTCCAGGTATGACTTCTAAAATTTTCCTCAGAAATATTTCCTCAATTATTACTTTAAAAAGGAGTGAAACCTGTGAAAACTGGGATTACTTTAATCAGTGGGATCTGAATTAGAGACTTGAGTATATGTATTGATAAATTACATTCTTTCTCTTTAAAAAAAACAGAAGTTATCAGATGTATTACATATAGTAAGTATGTTTTCAATTAAATGAACTGACTATACACCGTATTGGGCTTGAAGAAGCCAACCAGATGATCAATGTGGAATAATGAATTAGGTGAGTAATATCAGGGGATAAACAGGTTAATACCATGGGGGTTTTTTTCTGTTTACTGTTTAGTTGATCTCCTTGTCTTGTGTCACTGTCCCTATTTAGTGGTCTAAGGAAGAGTATAGAATTACCTGATTGAAATAATTCCTATATACTACCTTCTCTGTATTTCTGGCAAGTTGTTTTATTGCTTGTAAAAATTTAAAAGGTTATAAATAAAAATTTTTTTTTTAAAAGTTAGAAAATTATTCTCACTAAGCATGTCTGTGGAGTTATTACCATTTACAATCAAAAGAATAGCGGCACAAACTATCATTCAAATTGTTTATGTTCTGCTTGTCTCTGTTGAAAAGTCTTACTTCCAATTTTCTTTGGCTTGGGGAGTTTAATCTTGACATTTTTTTCTTTAAACCGTGTCATACAGGCAATTGTGTCATACTGATGATCACAATGAGGCATATTTTCAAAGCACTTACACTTACAAAGTTACGTGGAGTAGCATTTTCGAATGGCGCCAGCCATCTCCATGGCCAGCCATCTCCGAGGACGGCGCCGTGAAGGGGCAGAGCCAACCGTAGTTTCGAAAAAGATGGCCGGCCATCTTTTTTTTCAATAATACGGTTGGGGCCACCCAAATGTCAGAGATGGCCAGGTTTGAGATGGCCGGCCTCGGTTTTTGCCCATAATGGAAACCAAAGCCGACCATCTCAAACCCGGCCAAATGCAAGGCATTTGGTCATGGGAGGGGCCAGGATTCGTAGTGCACTGGTCCCCCTCACATGCCAGGACACCAACCGGGCACCATAGGGGGCACTTCTAAAAAGTAAAAAAAAAAAATTAAAATAGCTCCCAGGTGCATAGCTCCTTTACACCTTGGGTGCTGAGCCCCCCTAAACCCCCCTCCCAAAACCCACTCCCCACAACTATACACCACTACCATAGCCCTAAGGGGTGAAGGGGGACACCTACATGTGGGTAAAGTGGGTTTCGGGTGGGTTTTGGAGGGCTCACATTTACCACCACAAGTGTAAAAGGTGGGGGGTGGGGATGGGCCTGGGTCCACCTGCCTGAAGTCCACTGCACCCATTAAAACTGCTCCAGGGACCTGTATACTGCTGCGATGGACCTGAGTATGACATTTGAGGCTGGCATACAGGCTGGCAAAAAAAGATTTAAATTGTTTTTTTGAGGGTGGGAGGGGTTTAGTGACCACTGGGGGAGTCAGGGGAGGTGATCCCCGATTCCCTCCGGTGGTCATCTGGTCAGTTCGGGCACTTTTTTGGGACTTGGACCTGAAAAAAAAAGGGACCAAGTGAAACCGGCGAAATGCTCGTCAAGGCCAGCTTTCTTTTTTCCATTATCGGGTGAAGCCGGCCATCTCAATGCACGCCCATGTCCCGCCCCATCCCGCCCCCATCCTGCCTTCGCTACCGTGCTGACACCGCCCTTGAACTTTCGTCAGCCCCGCAACGGAATGCAGTTGAAGCCGGCCAAAATCGGCTTTCGATTATACCAATTTGGCCGACTTCAGGAGATCGCCGGCCATCTCCGGATTTGTGTCAGAAGATGGCCGGCAATCTCTTTCGAAAATAAGCTGGATCGTAACCTATGGAGCTTTGTAAGTCTAAGTGCTTTGAAAATGAGCCCTAATGTTAAAATTCCCATTTTATGAGAAACTCCTCATTTATTCAAACAGGGTGTGTTAGTTAGTAGCACAGTTTATAATACTAATCAGTATTATAACAGCCTGATTTATTCAGATCCAGAACCACAGCAGTATCAAACAGGGGCCTGGGAATGAAATAAAAATAGCAATTTGAATAAGTTTGTTTTAACTTCTAAATAATCTACATCCTAAGGGTCTTCTCCTTTGTAAAGTAATGCTGTCGTGATTTGTATGATCTTGAAACTTTGTCCAACTGAATACTTTATTGACAAACACAAACGGTGTCAGAACTTGTTAGCAAAAAGCTGGCAATAGATAACATATTTCTTCAGCTGAATCTGCTGCTATGATGTTTTTAGGTATCTGGTTTTGTCTCTTATAGTATGGATTTTGTGGAAGGCTCAATGTAACACTACTCAAACCATAACCTTGGACAAACTTCAAATAAACAATTTTGTCTTGGGACAGAATCTGCTCAAAACATGTGGCATTGCGCAAGCCTATCATTAACTATCAACCATAATCATCAGTTACAGAACTATATATAATAAACATGCAAGAAAGGCAAAATAGGAAATGAAAGCAGAGATGCCCAGCTTTTTCTCTGTTATACTAAAAACACAGGAAGCGCAATAACATACCATGGCACCAGGTAGGCGCCTATTCTATAAAAGAATGTATGTGCAATTCTGGAATACTGTAATTTTGGCATTTACGCATGTATGAGAGCAAATGCTTGCAATAATGCCATTATAAACATTTTGGCACATCAGGGGCATGTAAAATGTTTGTCTTCACAATGGCAGCTGTAATTCACGATGTGGAAACCAAGGCTCAGATGCACTAAACTTTAACGACTCTTTTAACAACCCTTTACTGGCCCTTAACGAAGAAATTTTCAACCTTAGCATGCATCAAAGGCCATTTCCCAACAACGCTAGCAGCTAACGAAAACGGAATGCAAACGAGAAACTACCATTGAAATGTGGACAATTCAGAATGCACTAACCATACCGTCGCTTGCAACGAATCATTTACCGTCAGAAATTTAACGAGAGCTCAGACCTGTCGTTAAGGCCTGAGTTGTCATCTCCCCGCTGCCCCCTGCACCATAAAAATCCAAGCTGCCATGTTTAAACAGAAAAGTGAGATAAAAAAATAAAAACACCACAAACACATGGCTCCCCGCTTTCCCCTGCATAAAATATAAAAGCTTTACAAACATCAAAAAAGGATCGGGAGGGGGCAAAGGCACTCATCAGGAGCGTCCTGTATGGACGGCCTTGCCCCCCCTCCCACTCGAGGTCGCCGCTGCTCCCCGCTTATCCCTGTATGAAATAAAAACTCATAAAATCAAAACTTTTGCAGCGCCGGACCCCCCTCCCTTCCTGTCTCTCTCTTCTCCTTCTCCCACCACTGCTCCGCCTCCCGCAATCCTCCGCCCCATGCCACGCCCCCATGAGTTCGTCGCCGCAGCTCCCCCTCCACCGGACCCCCCCCCCCCCGCCTTAATGGCCGGTGCAGCGCCTCTCACCTGTGTGTGAAGGCGCTGCACAGGATGTAACAGCTGATCGTCGATCGCTTCTGTCTTCACCGACGTCTCTCTCCTTCTTCCTGTGCCCGCCCTCCTCTGACGTAAGTTACCTACGTCAAACTGCACAAAACACAGCAGCCAGACTCATATTTGACAAAATGAAATATGAAAACGCCAGTCCTTTACGAGAAAAACTACACTGGCTCCCTTTAAAAGAACGCATTGATTTTAAGGTTTACACCCTGGTTCATAATATCATACACGGTGAAGCTCCAGGGTACATGTCAGACCTTATTGACCTATGGAGGAGATATACAGAAAACAACATCGGCTTTTCTGACCAAAAAATGATACATTAAATTGATTAAAGGAGATGTTGCCTCAAGAAGCCCCCGGCTCTATTATATACGGAGCTCATGAGGGCTGGACCGCTTCATCATTGGCAACACCCCCACATTCATAGAGCAGCCTATCCCAAACATATGTTCTAATACTCTGTTTTTATTCTTTTTTGTATAAATTTTTCTTTTTCACTAACATATGATGGGCAATCGTAAAGTTAAACGTAACAGCTACTTAGCTTTTGCATGGTCCAATCCTTCTTTAGTTAGTTACATGCTGGATGCGACCAAGACCAACAATGGCCAGCGTTTCGTCGCCTGCGTCAGGGTCAAATGGTCTGCGTCTAACTCAGCTGAAGGATCCAACATTACCTTCAGATCATCTATTATAATTAGACCTTATTGACCTACCAACCAGGAACTCTACCAGCTTTTCACGTACATTCCTGAATCTCCACTATCCAAACTGCAAGGGACTGAAATATAAATTAACATATGCATCCAGCTTCTCCTACATATGCATGCAAATTTGGAATGAATTACCAAAATCCATAAAAATAACCCACGACATAGTGAACTTCCGTAAACTATTGAAAACTTATTTAAGAAAGCATACAGTAACAACTCATCCTAAATGGCAATTAACAAAACGTATCTATACAACACGTATTCTATACGTCTTTAACTGTTTTTGCTAAATCTTCTTGATTTGTAGTTTAATGTTCCTAATTGTTCAAGTTAATTTTGTCATGAATGAAGTTTAACCTAATACCTTCAGCTCTCATCATAACACAAACTTTCGTCCTGTAACCTAATCCACTCTGTCCCCTCTACCTCAACTATGTATTTCTCCTATCTGGAACTGGTAAACACCACTTATAGAACTATGTAAGCCACATTGAGCCTGCAAATAGGTGGGAAAATGTGGGATACAAATGTTATAAATAAACTATGAGGGTAATTCTATGTGTGTATTTCATTAATGCACATATGCATACAGAATATGTTATTTACCTGGGTACATGTCCTTGAAGTGAACACTTAATATGAAAAAACCAGTGAATCAAACGAGATGTTTACTATACAGAGGCTAAAGTGGAAACACTAGCTATGCACATTACTCAGTGACTGTCCATGGTGCAGTCTCCATCTTGTGTTTGCTATCACTCACACTCTATTTTGCATGCTGCTTTTCTACATTTTGCCAAAATTACCAATACAATTAGATTAAAAAAAAGTTCTGAACAAGTGTTTGGAGGACTTGTCCATTAACAGTTACTAGGTAGACAGACTTCAGGATTGCCGTTTGGGTCATTCCATGCCAAGTGGTCTAAACCTTCCCACCATCATGTCTCCAATTTTGTTCAAATTTTATCTGTTGCGCGAGTCAGGTTTTAAATAAAGTTTCCCAAAATTTGAGGTCTCTAACTGCAATAGTTGCAGATCTAGACCCCCTTTTCTGAAAGGTTGTCAGTCCATGAGCACGTGACATTTACCAAAATGCCATTTTGGGGGTCTAATAAAATCCAAACACATTTATAAGAATGGCTAAAAAATTCAAATCCTGTACAGTTTTTTGATGCTAATTCTGATGAAATACATTTTAACATTATGGATGCAAAATCTAGTCAAACAAGTTGACTCAACGTGTACATCAAAATTGGTCGCAACTCATCGGAACATATTTGGACCAATATTCAGACCGCAACAACTTCCATGCAAAGATACGGACTTGACATTTTGAACAAGCATTATGCTTGTGCTGGACATAATACTGCCAAATTTGCAACTAACCAGCATCTGTAACCACCCTGCAGGATCTCTTCAAAGTTGGCACTGTCAGCGCAAATGGTAAAATGTACCAAAGTAAAGCCAATTATTAAAAAAGAGTCTGCCTGAATCAGCTTGCGAACAGTATCATCTGAAAGAGAAAATTGTGCTCTACAACACAAATATATTTTTGTTTTGCAATGCCACCATTAAGTAGCCATTTACTCAGGTCAAAGTATGTTATATTTAGTACGCTTGATGCGCTAATCTTTCTTCATTTCTAGGAAATTGAGTCTTAATAGTCGCTTAAAAATTATTGATACAATTATTTATTCATTCGTATTTTATTCGTTGATTGTCCAGTTGTTTATTGTGCGCTGTTATCAGTTTGGTCATGCCATCTCAGGTGACTATTCCAGCTTAATAAAATCTTTTAAAAAGTGTGTTTATCATCTGTTGTACCATTTAATTATAGATGTCAGAAGACAAGAAAAATGAAGAATCCTTGGCTCCCTATTCAATTGGGAAAAATGCTGGTACATCAAAGTGCCACGTAATCTTCTATGCTAAGAAGGCAGGATTCAAACCTTTTGGGGATTTCACAGAATGTGACCAGAAATTGCTTCTTATGCATTCAGAAGCAAAACTTGATGAATATTCCGTCATTTGCTTTCACAATCAAATATCAATCAATGCAAAATAAATGGTGCAATCCATTCAAGAAGAAGAATCATAATTTAAGAGCTGGACTTAGAGTGATTGATATTGAAACAGCTGCCAAACTTCGTGAACTAAATAAAAAAGAAGTGATAAATATAAAACCAGGTCAGAAGCTTTGCCCTGCCTGCAAGTCGACACTAAATAAAAAGCTAGAACCATCAGCATCATCATCCCAGTCTGAACAAGATTTCACAATGGATGAAACTGAATCATCCATCAACAAAAGTTTATCATTTATTGGTGCTTCACCCCTGAAAAGGAGACAACTTAAGTGACAGAGATAAGCCAAGCTACGCAAAAAGAAAGATTTCTGAAGCACAAAGTTTAATTGGAAACCAAATTGCTGCTGCTGTGGGGATCAATTACCACGAACAACCACGTAAAAGTGGGCCAGGATGTAATAATTGTGCAGACCTCGATAATCTTATAGAAGATTTGAAAGAAAAATTTAAAGTATCAAATCATAAGGAAAAGGTTCAAATATTGACCTTGGTTCCAAGAAGCTGGACAATTAAAGATACAGTAACAGCATTTGATGTATCAGAAAGAATGGTAAAGCAAGCCAGAAAACTGAAGGCTGAGCAAGGTATTTTAGCTGTTCCAGCAAATCGCCAAGGAAGGAAGCTCTCATCTGAAGTTGTTCAGAAAGTACAAGATTGTTATGAAGATGATGAATTCAGTAGACTTGGTCCAGGGAAGAAAGACTGTGTGCCTGTTAAAATTTCAGGAACAAAGACGTACAAGCAAAAATGGTTGCTGCTTTGCAATTTAAAGGAAATGTATGTGTCTTATTGGAATCAAAATGGACCAGAAATTGGCTTCTCAACACACAATCAGGCTTGGGATCCTACAGTAAAGAAACCCACAATCAGACTTGGGATCCTGCAGTAAAGATACCCACCCGTGGCTGTTACTGCATGGCTATCGGGCGTGGCCCCTATGGCGATGGGGATGCTGGTTTCAATGTGATAACCAGTAATGGCTCAGCCATCATGGACCAACGCAATACATCGCACACACAAAATATAACATACTTTGACCTGAGTAAAGGCTACTTAATGGTGGCATTGCAAAACAAAAACATATCAGTGTTATAGAGCACAATTTTCTCTTTCAGATGATACTGTTCAAAAGCTGATTCAGGCAGACTCTTTTTTAATTGGCTTTGAACTTTGTTACATTTTACCATTTGCGCTGACAGAGCCAACTTTGAAGA
This sequence comes from Microcaecilia unicolor, assembly GCF_901765095.1. NCBI lineage: Eukaryota > Metazoa > Chordata > Amphibia > Gymnophiona > Siphonopidae > Microcaecilia > Microcaecilia unicolor. Next base: position 396,786,346 of record NC_044032.1, on the reverse strand, counting down.
GATCTTGCAGGGCGGTTATAGATGCTGGTTAGTTGCAAATCTGGCAGTATTATGTCCAGCACAAGCATAATGCTTGTTCAAATTTTCAAGTCTGTATCTTTGTCTGCATGGAAGTTGTTGCGGTCTGAATATTGGTCCAAATATGTTCCGATGAGTCGCGACCAATTTTGATGCACACTTTGCGTCAACTTGTTTGACTGGATTTTGCATCCATAATGTTAAAATGTACAGGATTTGAATTTTTTAGCCATTCTTATAAATGTGTTTGGATTTTATTAGACCCCTAAAGTGGCATTTTGGTAAATGTCACGCGCTCATGGACTGACAACCTTTCAGAAAAGGGGGGTTAGATCTGCAACTATTGCAGTTAGAGACCTCAAATTTTGGGAAACTTCGTTTAACACCTGACTCGCGCAACAGATAAAATTTGAACAAAATTGGAGAACATGATGGTGGGAACTATTTTTAATTTTTGACCACTTGGCATAGAATGTTACCCATTTTCTACTCATAAGAGTAAGTGGTTTGGAAGGTAGATCTGATGGCTACATTCAAATTAATTTGGCCAGAGAGAAGATGCTGGGCTCAATGAGCATGCTGGTGTAAGTGCTTGTGCCTAAATGACAAACACAAACTTAAATCAATAAGGAGCCCTTTTACAAAGCATCAGTAAGCCCAACATGGGCTTACCGCATGCTAAATCGGAACAACCGCTGGCCCAATGCAGCTGTCAGTAGTAGTTCCAGCTTAGTCTCCTTGGTTTCTCTGGAAGTGTCCTGTTCAACTCGCTACTCCTCTGTTTTTGTTTTTACAGCTTGAGTGCGCCATTTCCAGTGCACCGTAAAAAAAGTTTTTGTAGTGCAGTGCTAACCCGCGAAAATCATTACCACGGGAGCCCTTACCTTCACTTCAATGGGTGGCGGTAAGTGCTCCCCGCCGTAAGGCCAAGTGATAAGAGCTATCTTGCCGTACAGCCATATTTTTTTTGAGGCTTATACCCACTGTGGTAAAAAGGGCCCTGGTGCACGTAAAAAGGGCCCCTGCCACTACCACAGGGCCCTTTTTCCCACAGCTTAGTAAAAGTTAGGTGGGCATTCACAGAATGTTGCTTAGGCAGAATTTGGCATCTAGAGGTGTATGTCCACACATTCACACATATATTCCATTATTCTATGAATGTATGTGTATAATCAGCATGTAAATATTAGTGCCTATGCTACAGAATTACCACTTTAGGGTACCTATGTGTCTTTATAAAATAGGTTCAAAATAGGTGCCTACCTGCCCTCCCAATCTAAGCAGCCTGTTATAAAATTATTAACGCAAGAATTACCATGTGATGTCAAGACACTGTGCACATTAATTCCCATGTTAAACATTTAATGCAGCTGAGTAAATAAACTAGATACCATGTAAATGTTCCATTTTCTCACATGCCAACTGATTTTGTTGTATTCCTGCTTTTAATCCATATGTGTATAGTTCAAGGTCTGTAGGAAATTCATAGTAAATGACAGCAGACAAACTCATCCAGCTTATTTTTGAAAGAGAAAGACGCCCATATTTCAACCCAAATCGGGAGATGGGCATCCGTTTCCCATGGACGCCCAAATCGGTATAATCGAAAACCCGATTTTTGGTGTCCTCAACTGCAGTCCATCACGGAGACGAATAAAGATCACGGGGGCGTTCGGAGGTGTGGCAAAGGCAGGACTGGGGCATGGTTATTGGCCAAGGAGAGATGGGCATCTTTAGCTGATAATCGAAACAAGAAGGGCGTTTTTGACGAGAATTTGGTCCGCTTTATTTGGACCCTTTTTTTTCAGGTCCAAGTCCCAAAAAAGTGCCCCAACTGACCAGATGACCACCGAAGGGAATCAAGGATGACCTCCCCTGACTCCCCCCAGTAGTCACTAACCCCCTCCCACCAACAAAAACCCACTTTACAAACTTTTTTTCCCAGCCTGTATGCCATTCTCAAATGCCGTACCCACACCTCCATGACAACAGAATGTGTTCTATCCTCTGACAGCCTTTCCCTGGTTCTGATGTGGGTCTTGGGTGAGTGTGACTCCTTTTCTGTTAAGGGCACTGCAGAGTCACATCAGCAATGCATTGTGGTGGGTGTAGGGTATTGGGCTCCGTGATTCCACTAGCTTGTGTTAAATGCTCACGATGTTGGTAGTTGGTAGGCTCTACTCCCATGGTGCTTTTCCCTCTGCTTACTGGGTCAGAGTGTGCCCTGTTTTGTTTCCGGTAGTCCATGAGGTAGTGGCCATTTGTGTAAGACACTTTTAGATCCCTTTCATGTGTTAGCCATGTTACAGCACTTAGTTCTTACCTTGAATGTGGCTGAAAGAGGGCATTGTACACCATTCTGCCAGCTCGGACCTACTGCTAATCTCAGTACCAGCAACACTCGTTGCCAGTGGGGCACAACCTCTGATCTGCAGTTAACTGTGAGTAAAGGTGCTTATTCAAATAAAGGACATTTTCAGCGAGATTAGTCTTCAGGTGTTAACTGCTGTGCCAAGGTTATACACCAGCAACAAGTCCTGTCCCTGGAGCACTTTTAGTGGGTACTGCAGTGCACTTCAGGCAGGCAGACCCAGGCCCACCCCCCCCCCCCACCCATAACACTTGTGGTGGTAAATGGGAGGCCTCTAAAACTCACTGTACCCATATGTAGTTGCCCCCTTCACCCCTAAGAGCTATGGTAGTGTTGTACATTTGTCCCTCCCACGACCAAATGGCTTGGATTGGGACTTTTCTGAGCTGGGCATTTTTAGTTTCCATTATCGCAAAAAAAAAACCCGCCCATCTCAGAAGGGACCAAATCCATGGCATTTGGTCCGTCCAAACCGTATTTTCGAAACAAAAGATGGACGCCCATCTTTTTCGATAATATGGTCTATCCCGTCTCTTCACATACCCATTTTCGGACATAGATGCCCATGGAGATGGGCGTTCACGTTCGATTATGCCCCTCCAAGTGTCCCATCCAGTCTGTCTGGTAAAGTGGTTTCTACTCCATGCAGGTTATTGCCTCCCCCCCCCCCAATATCTTCTCACTTCAGAATAAAACTGTGAAATTATTGGCAGGATTACAACTTTGGAGAGAGAAAAAAAAAGGACAATTGGATCACTCTGAAATGGAGTTTAAATTCTATCAAGTTTAAATTCTGTTACAGTGTTGGTCTTCCCCACCCATACTCTGTGGCTATTCCACACCTTGTCCTTCCTTTTTGATTCCTAAATTTATTTACAACGTAAATTTTTACAGACTTCTGTTAAGTCTGTGTTGAGGCACCAGTTCCAGGGCTGCCGAGAGACTAAACCAGGCCCGGGGCAGGACCGCTGGCCCCCGCTGTCATCCCTCACCCCACAATCGTCACTGCTGCCGCCCCCTCCCCAAGATCGCTGCCACAACTGCAACTGAAATACCTTGGCTGGCGGGGATCCCAAGGCCCCGCCAGCAGAAGAAATCTTCCTCCAGCACTACACTTCACTCTGCCCCTGTGACTGCTTTTTGTCTCAGGACATGCTCAGTTTCAAAACTGATCATGCGCACCTGAGAGGAAAAGCAGCTGCTTAGCAAGCAATGGGCAGAGTGAAGAGCAGCGCTGGAGGAAGACCACCGGTACTGTAGTGTGCAATATTCAGATGCTATTGACACAAAGTTAGTAACTGCTTTTTAGTAGACCTGAATTAAAAACTATTTAGTTGTTGAATATTGCTGCTTTACATATTGTTAGGCCACTCTTTCTTTTTTTTTTTTTTACTTGTTATTTTGTAGAATGTCTATTCCCACTGAATGTGCCACCAAAACACGTGTTCAGTAAGCCTTTTGTAAAATATGTTGCAAATTTTGAACATCTGACTTGGACGGTCTCAACACTATTAAAACTGGGCTTTGTGTTTTCAAGAAATCATGGCCCATGTGAACTGATTTTTAACTGAAGATTTTAGTATCCAGGGTAGGGAACTGGGAGACAAACATGGGAATGGGAAATACAAGGGTTAAATGAACCAAGAAACTATATATATATATATTTTTTTTTTTTTTTAAAGATATTCCCCTAGTAGCCTAGTAGTTAGTGCAGTGGAATTTGATCCTGGGAAACTGTTCGATTCCCACTGTAGCTCCTTGTGACTCTGGGCAAGTCACTTAACCCTCCATTGCCCCTGGTACAAAATAAGTACCTGAATATATGTAAACCGCTTTGAATATAGTTGCAAAAACCTCAGAAAGGCGGTATATCAAGTCCCATTTCCCTTTCTCTTCCCTTTCCCCTTTATCAGTCTTATTTTTCTGTCTCCTTCCCTCTAAACTCTTAGTACTTTGTTTCCCTCAAGAGCTTCCCAGCACTCCCTAACAGATAATGGTGTTTTTACTTTTAAAGGCCCACAAAAATGTCATAGGCTACCATAGTGCTGTTTGTGGTACTTCAGAATCTCCATCTGTCAGCACCTTCCAAGCAACTACGAACAGAAATGATGACAGTGAGAGGAAGCCCTAGAGGTGGTTGGTTGCACCTAACTGTTCTATTGGAAATTTATGTGCATACTGTACAAGAGCATTGCAGTCACATGACCTGAAATAAATCTGGGAAAAACTAGTGAATAGAACTCATAAAACACTTTTTTCTTGGGGAGGGAGGGGGGAATAAAATAGCTTCAGTTTAAAAAGATTAGAGAAGGAATACAAATTAAACTTGAATTGAATTTTTAATCCCCTTTGAAAATTAGCAACTGCAAAGAACTTACTGTAAAAATACCTCTTCGTATATACACAGGCAGCCCGATATTCAAAGGTATTTTTTGTGACAGCCACTAAACTTATAAGAGTAATTCTATAACAGGGTGCCCACATTAAACACCACTTAAGTGTGTAAGTGTACAAAATAGTGTGTGTCATTGTCAAAGGTAAATGTATACTTACGTGCATAAGCGACAGAAAAACACCTAAGAGCTATTTTGTCAGAGCATGTGCGAGTGGCAAGCGCATAAATACAAGGTGGGCGGAGCTGCCACTTATGCCACTTATACAGTACAGTGCACTATGTGTTCCTTGTGACTCTGGGCAAGTCACTTAACCTTCCATTGCCCCAGGTACAAATAAGTACCTGTATATAATATGTAAGCCACATTGAGCCTGCCATGAGTGGGAATGCGCGCGGTACAAATGTAATAAAAATAAAAAAAATAAAAATGTGCAACATTGCCGCATTTGGGCACCTGAAGTTACAGCAGGTCTATGACTGTGTAGATGCTGGCGCCTAAATGTAAGGAGTGCCGCTATCAAGTTATGCTTGTATTCTGTACTAGAATCTGGGTGTTCAGGTGCTGTTTATAGAACAGGCTCTCACCATGCAGCATCAGTGCACCTAGGAGGAGGCACTCACTTTTAGAACTAGCCTGGTGAATGTGTCAACTGTGCATCTAAATGTACAAAATACCGACATCTAGGCACTCACCCACAGAAAAGTCATTTGGGTGTCTAACTGATATTCTACTAATAGGCATGCAATGTATTTGTAAGGGGGGGTAGTCATATGGCTGCAGGATGAAGGAACACTTTCACATAAGAAAAAAAAAACAGATCTTGTTCACAAAGGGGCCCTTTTACTAAGCCGTATAGGTGCCTATGCGCGCCCAACGAGCGTCAATTTTGAGTTAGCGCCTGCATGGCCCTTGCAGTAAATTCATTTTTGATTCTCATCCACTACGCGCTCCGGAAAATATTTTTATTTTCTGGTGTGCGGGCGGTAATCGGCATTTTATGTGCATAGACCATTACTGCCAGGTTACCACATGAGACCTTACCACTAGGTCAATGGCTGGCGGTAAGGTCTCAGACCAAAATGGATGCGTGGCAATTTTCATTTTGCCACGCATCCATTTTCGGCAAAAATTTTTTAAAAGGCCTTTTTACAGGTGCACTGAAAAATGAATCTGCGCGTGCCCAAAACATGCGTCTACACTACCACAGGCCATTTTCAGCACGCCTTTGTAAAAGGGCCCCAAACAATGTAAAACGTACTTGAAATCAACACAAAAATGTGAATAAAGATAATCTAACCTAACAATCAATCATCACAAAGGTACTCCTCACTGCTTAACAAACTAATGGAAGAAAAGGTCTCAGACCACTGCGGTGTGCATGAATTTTTCAGTTTTAGCAACCAGCAGGCAAAAAGTAATCATAGGCCCAAAAGCCTCCAACCAACTAAGTGGATCTGTGTAACAATGTACAAATCATTCAAAACAAAGTCAAGCACAAATAAATCTCCAACAGTCTATGGTGGCACATTCAGTGGGAACAGCCATTCTTCAAAACAAGTTAAAAAAAAAAGTGGCATCATGCAGGGCTTTTAAGTGGCATTTATACATAGAAGTGGCAAATATTGCTACCTATACACATAAGCACCACAACTTAGATGCATAAGTGGGTATGTTCAAGGGGAGCCAACTAGAAAGTCGCACTTCAAATCTCATTTTTTTGCTTTCTCAGATGGTTTTTGATCAGACAGTCATAAGCACAATTCCCCCTCAATAACTCCTCTGATGGGACCATCCTGGATGCTGGAGAAAGTTCCAGCAAATCTGTGATCTGTTCTGGACTGTCATGCCGCATAAAATGTGCAGTACGATATTAAACTGTTGATTGTATTATGGCTGCACCTGTTCATGATATGGGCAATCTAGACTCGGATAAGAGTACATCAGATCTAGATAGGACAAAACAGGGGGGGTGTTAATGAGTCAGACAGTGGGTATGGAGGAGGTGTTGGATATCATGTGAAAAAACAAACAATGCACTACTGGTTTATATTTCTCTATGTTCTGCAAAGGTCGAAAATTTACATCAGCATGGCTGCTGTAACACCATCCTGGAAGCCTAGACCAGATATATTCACCAAATGACAGCTGGCATGATTAAAAAATGAGGTGAAAGAAGCTATTAAAGCTAAAAGAAAATCCTTCTGAAAATGGAAGAAGGATCTGACAAAATAATAGGAAGCAGCATAAGGAATAGGAAGTCAAATGGAAAGTGTTGGTAAGGATTTTCAAAACGCATTTGACAAAGTACCTCGTGAAAGACTCCTGAGAAAATCTGAAAGTAATAGAATGGGAGCTAATATTCTATTGTGGATTAAAAACTGGTTAAAAGATAGAAAACAAGGAGTAGGGTTAAATGGTCAGTATTCTCAGTGGTGAAGGGTACATGATGGGGCTCCCCAGGGGTCTGTGATGGAACCACTGCTTTTTGACATATTTATAAATGATCTAGACATAGAAATAACTAGTGAGGTAATTAAATTTGCTGAAGACAAAAAGTTATTCAAAGTTGTTAAATTGCAAAAGGATTGTGAAAAATTGCAAGAGGACCTTATGGGAATGGGCATACAAATGGAAGATGACGTTATGTCAGCAAGTGCAAAATGATGCATGTGGAAAAGAGGAACCCAAACCATAGTTAAGTGATGCAAGGTACCATATTAGGGAAAGGGAAATGGGACAATTCCATATTAGGGAAAGGGAAATTGGACTTCATATACCATCTTTCTGTGTTTTTTGCAACTACATTCAAAGCGGTTTACATAGAATATACAGGTACTTCTTTGTACCTGGGGCAATGGAGGGTTAAGTGAGTTGCTCAGAGTCACAAGGAGCTGCAGTGGGAATCGAATCCAGTTCCCCAGGATCAAAGTCCACTGCACTAACCACTAGGCTAGGAGTCACTGCCCAGGAAAAGGATCTAAGTGTCATCAATGATACATTGAAACCCACTGCTCAGTGTGAAGCGGCAGCTAAGAAAGCAAGTAGAATCATTAGGAAAAGAATGGAAAACAAAAATGAGAATGTTATAAAGTCTTTGTATCACTCCACAGTGCAACCGCACCTCAAATACTGTGTGCAGTTCTGGTCATCACATCTCAAAAAAGATATAACAGAATTAAAAAAGGTACAGAGAAAGGCGACGAAAATTATAAAGGGGATGGAACGACTTCCTTATGAGGAAAAGCTAAAGCAGCTAGAGCTCTTCAGCTTGGAGAAGAGGCAGCAGAAGGGAGATATGATAGAGGTTTATAAAATACTGAGTGGAGTGGAACAGGTAGACGTGAATCACTTCATTCTTTCCAAAAAATACTAGGACTAGGGGCATACAATGAAACTACTAAGTAGTAAATTTAAAACAAACCAAAGAAAATATTTCTTCACTCAACGAGTAATTAAGCTCTGAAATTTGTTGCCAGAGAATATGGTAAAAGCAGTTAACTTAGCGGGGTTTAAAACAGGTTTGGATCATTTCCTAAAACAAAAGTCAATAAGCCATTATTAAGATGGACTTGGGAAAATCTACTGTTTATTTCTAGGATAAGCAGCATAAAATCTGTTTTACTGTTCTCGGTTCCTGCCAGGTACTTGTGACCTGGATTGGCAACTGTTGAGAACAGGATACTGGGCTTGATGGACTTTCGGTCTATTCCAGTATGGCAATGCTTATGTTCTTATAATTTCAAAAGAAAAAAGAAATATTCCTCTGAAGACCAGATCCAAAGCAGCAGATAGCTGACAGTTACACATGATCTGGAGCAAGTATAAATGTTGATAGGGAAAATTTTTGAAGCACCTATGCACTGCCATTGCAAAATAGGGAACACATTTATTTATTAGGATTTATTTACCGCCTTTTTGAAGGAATTCACTCAAGGCGGTGTACAGTAAGAATAGATCAAACATGAGCAATAGACAATTACAACAGTAAAAATATTCAAAAACAATACAAAGTATGGCATGGTATACTACTTACAATGTCAACAAAACACAATCCAGGAAACTTGAACAAGCATGGAAACAATCACAAAGAAAATACAAATACGCAATAAGACAAACCAAAAGATCATACTATAAAACTAAAATAGGGACAGATTACAAAGATATGAAGAAATTATACCAAATCGTGAACAAACTTCTAGATACCAACTTGGTCATTACTTCGAACACAGACATCCTATCTGCAGATAAACTTGCTAAGTATTTCAATGAAAAAATTGTAAATCTACGCAACACATTACCCCAGGACAACATTAACATCGAGAACTTCCTTAATGAACTGGACCCAACCACTGGAGAATACCCGGCTGACCGAATTTGGTTAAACTTCACCCTCCTTACCGTCGATACAGTTGCACAGGCGATCAGCAGGTTCTCCAACACCCACTGTAAACTAGATACCTGCCACAACTACCTAATGAAATCCGCCCCTGAATGCTTCATAGTCAAACCTCACATCCCACCTAAATTACATATTTCAGCTAGGACTTTGCCCCAAAGAAAATGGCAATATACTACTCACCCCGATAGCAAAAGACACAACGAAAAAAACAAATGAAATCACTAGCTATCGTCCAGTAGCATCCATCCCGTTGTCAGCCAAACAACTCGCAGATTACATAAACAAATTCTCAATAGTTCATGAATCACAGTCAGGTTTTCGTCCCCTCCACAGCACAGAACCAGTACTACTCACTCTCCTAGCCAAATTCAAGCAGGAAATTGCAACAGGCAAAAACATACTCCTCCTCCAATTCGACATGTCTAGTGCATTTGACATGGTAAACCATACTATATTAATAAGATTACTAGATAAGTTTGGGATTAGTGGTAACATACTTAGCTGGATCAAAGGTTTCCTAACCACAAGAACCTATCAAGTAAAATCAAACTCAAACATATCATCACCTTGGAAAGCAGACTGCGGAGTAGCACAAGGATCACCGTTACCACCAATCCTCTTCGACCTAATGATGACCCCTCTAACCAAGACCTTATCCAACCAAGGCTTTAACCCTTTCATCCATTATGCAGACAATGTCACAATATACATTCCCTACAAATCTAACCTGACAGAAATAACCAGAGAAATCAAGAACAGCTTAAACATCATGGACTCGGGCAAACGCATTTCAACTAAAACTCAACAAAGAAAAAACACACTGTCTCGTCATCTCATCCCAACACAGCGCGGACAACCCCACAATCATCAACACACCAGATTACACCCTGCCTATCTCAGACAGCCTGAAAATCCTCTGCGTCACATTGGACCGCAACCAAGTGAAAACCACAACAAAGAAAATGTTCCACTCAATGTGGAAACTCAAAGCGTGAGTAAAACAATTCTTCCCGAGGGAAACATTTCGCAACCTAATACAATCAATGGTACTAAGCCATTTAGACTACTGCAATGGAATTTATGTGGGATGGAAAGAACAAACCTTAAAGAAACTTCAGACAGCTCAAAACACGGCAGCTAGGCTCATCTTCGGGAAAACGCGATTTGAAAGTGCAAAACCCCTCTGCGAAAAACTAGACTGGTTCCCAAAGAGCGCACTGCTTTCAAAATCTGCACTATGGTTCACAAAATAATCTATGGTGAAGCCCCGGGATACATGACAGACTTGATTGACCTACCAACTAGAAGCACATTTGAATCAGCACGAACGTACCTAAACCTTCACTACTCAAGCTGCAAAGGACTCAAATACAAAACAACTTACGCATCCAGTTTTTCCTACATTAGCACACAACTGTGGAACACATTACCAAAAGCCTTGAAAACTACGTACGACCACCTACACTTCCAGAGAACACTAAAAACTAACCTGTTTAAAAGGCATACCCTACCAATACAACATAAATGTCTGATCTCTGCAAAAAAAAAAAAACTAATAGACATAACACAACCCTTCCGTGTATGATTTTCTTATTGTGGCTATACCACATGAACGTTATCTTACCACAGCTTCACTATGTATTTGTTTACACCGGAGTCTGCAATCGCCTCTCCAGTACTATGTAAGCCACATTGAGCCTGCAAATAGGTGGGAAAATGTGGGATGCAAATGTAACAAATAAATAAATAGAACATTATAATTGATAGAGAAGGGTAAAGCAAAGATGTAACATATAGATAGGTAAAAGTAGGAAGAGTTAGAAACAAAAGGTAATTGATGTAAGGAAACTTGCACATGTATACTTTCAAGGTCTGAGCAAAATACATTCAGAAGATGCCTCCTTCAAATATCTACATGTCTGGTATATACACATCACTTGTATACGCAGGCGACTTTACACATATAAATGGTGTTTTTTTGTTTTTAAAAACACTTGTATACCTCTAAAATCACCTCTACTTTCTTTATGGTCAAAGTCTTTGAACAAAACATCTGCAAATCCAAACTAGTGGCACCTTCTTGACTAGCCAATGTATTCAGGTATAAGCTCATGACTGAATAAACTGGTAAGGTGCTATCGGCTTCTTTGTCATTTTTCATGCAACAGATTAATACAGAAAATTAGAGAGAGATGTACCTTTTCAACATCTGAAAGAGATGACAACGACTGGCTCTGCAGAACTTCAGGGGCAGTAAAAGCTCGTAGATCATGTGAAACATTTTCATCTGTGAATGACACACTGCCAGAAGGCAGCAGCAGCAGCGACCATGGAGAAATGATAAAACCAAAGGAAGTAGGATCAGCTGTAAATGGCCCAAAAAAGAAAAAAAAAAAGAAAGAAAAATTATTTCATGAAAAATTGAACTGAAGCAAAGTTGAACACCAAAATTAAAGACAAAATTTTTAAAATAATCACAAAAATAATTTTTAGATGAGAAATCTAGCACTACATGAAGCACCATTATGTCTGTATTCAACTATTGAAGTTTTTCAATAATTTCAGAAGTAACTCTTCAAGGGCCCTGTTTACTAAGCTGCACTAGAGGCACATCAGCGTTTTTATCACATGCTAATCATGTAGACACCTATAATATTCCTATGGGTGTCTAAAGTGATCATGCAGTAAAAAGGCTAGTCCACCTTAGTACACAGGGTCCCAAATGTACTTACAGGTATATATTCAACTATTTCTTTATCAAAGATTACCATAAATTCAATACACTGAACAAATTTATCAGTTAAGTTAAATTTATTGCTATGAAAGTATATCTCTTTAAGGCAAGATATATATTTATTTATTTAGAAATACTTGTATGACTTGCTGTTTATTAAAATATAAATCTAGCACATGGACTTAATATAAATTTTATCTCAATTCTAACAGGTGGAGGCTCTATAGCTGCATCTAATACTCTCAGTGATTGCCCAGCGCCACAGGATTTTCAAAAATTCCAAACATTCATGATGTGTTATCTTCCCTAATGTCCATTAACTATTATCTTTCATCTGATTTTACAAATAAATCAATTAACCTTTTTCTTCCACAATTCAACATTTGTCATAACTAAAGGACCTCAGTAGCACAATGTATGCTATAGCAACGTTTCATTTGTCAGAAGACCCGAGTGCTCCCGACTCTAGTATGCCATTGGCTCCTCATTGGTCCCCTCATCTTCCTTCCTAAATTCTTTAATTTTATAAATTTCCAACATCATAACTTTTCTTTTAAGAAAATGTATAATTATGGTACAGCCAGAGACCCCCCCCCCCCCCCCCCCGGAATGGTGGCAGGTCCAGTCATAGAGCTCAGGCTATTATAGACCTTGGCTGAGTCAGAAATCTGATGGCTGACATAACTGGGAGCTTACTGGAAAAGTATGGCCTAGTTGTTAGCACAGATAGAGGCCTGATGGTAAAGCCAAGTGTAGTTGTCAGGCTTAGGAAAAGGCCTGAATGACAAACTGGAAAGTTAGGTCAAGGGAAAAAATGAAACAAAATGGAAGATTAGAGAATTAAAATGGAAACTATCAGTTGCAAAGTGGACTTTTCTCTAATCTAAGTTAGAAAAACAAATTGAGAAATGAATGCGTCATGCCAGGTGCAAGGAAATGATTAAGAAAAAGGGGTGTCAACTTTCCAATTGAGCAAGGTTGTGGTCAGCTAGCTCGGGATAAACAACTTAACATGGTAGCTTATGGGCCCCATTACTTAGAATGGAGATATGAGGATATATAAGGTGGGTAGATTTTGGGCGTGCCAGAAGACCTTCTGACTTGCTACACGAAGTGCTGTCCGGCCGTCCACCTATCTGCTTGTATTCCTGATCCTACTGTGTTATTGTGGTAAGATATAATAAAGGTAATTACCCTTGCTATCTGTCTTCTCTCCTTCTTAACTAATGACTAGCAGGATGCTTAACCTCCTGAGCCTAAATTAGTTATGGGTAGGACCCTTACTCATCTACTGATATTAACGGATATCAGGAGTCAGATGAAAGAGGTCATGTTAGAGGAATATATTTTAAGCCTTCTGGGAGACTCCTCTCGTCCATTTGGACACATGTCCATTGTGGGAGAGGGGCAATTCTTCTCGGGATAGAAAGGAAGAATAAAAACGAAAATTAACTTAGCTTTTAGTAGCAGTTTGATAGCAGTTCAATGTGACCAATGTAACCCATTACTCAATGTGACCATTGGTCACACTGAATTGCTATCAAGCGGCTACTAAAAGCTAAGCTAATTTTCTTAAAAGAAAAGTTATCGTGTTGGAAATTTATAAAATTAAAGAATTTAGGAAGGAAGGTGAGGGGACCAATGAGGAGCCTAAAATCATTGTTCAGTGTGGTTGCTCCCAGTTGAACAGCTTACCAATTAACATCCACACTGATACTTCCCTTAAGAAATTCTAAAAAGCATTACTATTTTATTCTTCCTTTCTTTCTGATAATCTCTCATAGACACATTATCCATTGATCCAACTATTGTTCTCCATTATCCTTTCTTTATGTCTTTGTTTTGTTAATTGTCCTAGTGGTCCTACTGCCTTTCCTCCATCTTTCTGTCTTAGGTAAGAAATAACTTTGTATTTCTGTAAGCTTAGCATATGCACTAATGGATTTAGCATGTGCTAATTGCTAAGAAGCCTGTTTTATACCTATGGGCTTCTTAGCATTTAGCACACACTAATTTTTAACGCACCTTAGTAAAAGGACCCCTTAGTGTGTTAAAATTGCCTGGCTCATATTATTTTGTTGTAAACTTTAAGACAAGCAAATTGTAGACAGTATTTTCTTCAAGTGGGGCATCTAAGTGGAGATGAAAATGATTATCTGACTGGGAATCTACCCCAAAAAACAACAAGAACGGAAGATGTACAGAAAGACCAAACTAAAATCACAGGTGTAAAAAAGCCAAATTCTTAATAAAGGAATTTGGCTTTTTTACACCTGTGATTTTAGTTTGGTCTTTCTGTACATCTTCCGTTCTTGTTGTTTTTTGGTGTTTTTTACGGGAGATTTGGACTCTCTTTGTCGTTGTGGGAATCTACCCCTGCAGAGACTATAGCAACAATTAAACCCCTACCAAATCAATTATATTTAAAAAATGTAATTATTAAAAAAATGTTTGATTATAATGTTCTCATGAATGTTTGAGATGGCAAAAGCACTAAACAAGTGCCAGTGTCCCATCCCTTCACTTTATATAAGTTGCATAAAATAGTTATGATTAGAAGTAGATTTCTGAGTTTTTCGCATTTCTTCTTATATAGTTTAATTTTATCAGTTGTACATTGGATGTGGGATTACACTTTAATCTCAATTTGTATGTTTGATTTCAAGTGAGCAGTAGAGAAGCATGCAAAAAAAAAAATCACAAAATGATTGATCTGTAGCTTTACTGGAACGCATTTGATTCCATTTGAGAACTGATTTCCAGTTCATTGTGGGGAATGCTGAAGTCAAACAGTACTACAGCTTTACAACACATGCTTCTTTGTCATTGAAAAAAACAATGAATATTTTGATTTTTGAGTATTTTGTGAATGTAAGGACATGGTTGAAATCTGTTAATATAAGTGTGGGAGTAATAGCCTGGAATTTGAAAAGAGCAACCCACACTACTTGAACTTGATCTTCTCTTTTCAAAATGGAGATAGATTTTATGACTGTGAAGTTAGATAATTCAAACATGGGCATCCAGTGAAGGCTGTATAGGACTCTGCAGTAACCCAAAACTGTTAGGGTTCTATTTACTAATTTACATTAGGTTTACATATAATGCATGGTTTAACAGAGCAGCTACACAGTAACTATTAGTGTGCACTAAGGGATCCTTTTACTGAGCTGCTTACCGCAGGTTAAAATGCACTATCACGTGGCACACTCAGATGTTCTGCAGTAGTTTTTGCATGTGTGTGTGCTACCCATGTTTTTATTTTTTAGCTCTGGGGGCAGGTCTAGGGCAGAGAATAGGCATGTTCTGTGCTAATTGTTTAGCACAGCTACATTGCTGTGGATCATGGTTAATGCGTGAGCCCATACTGTTCACAAAATAAGTGCTGATAAGTGCTCACACAGTAATGGCCACGTGCTAATGGGAAAATTAGCGTGAGGCCATTATTGAAGAAATAGGAAAATCAGCCATTTCCCAGCAGTCTCAAAACTAGCGTTAACACACAGGAAAGACCCATGCTGGGGATAGTGCAGGCCACTTTTTTGCACTACTTAGTAAAAAGGCCTGTAATTGCTGTGTTAAACACCTAAGACAAAGATTCATATTGAGATGTGGGTCATTACTGCATGTTAACTGCTAATGCAGCTGTTAACTGTACCTTCATGGGTGTAGTTAACTGCATCCCACAGAAATGGCCACACTGTTATCGTATGCTACAGGCTATTGCCTTACGTTGGCAGTAGGGCTGTTTTTCCCTAAGTACCAGGAATGTCCACAGTTACCATGAAGGTTTTGCAGCTTAGTAAATAAGCTGCAAATTAGTTGTTTAATGTGAAAATGACTGTGTGCTAACAGTTAAGCTTCCCATCCCAAACAGAAAGGTGTTCTGCTGCCCCTGTATAGCAGGGATGTTGAAAAGGTAGCACTTAATTTCTCCAAAGAGAAAAGCTGATGCTGCAGCTGTTCACCAATCTATATGGTATAAATGCTCTACAGACGAGCTAAGGGTTCTTGAAGGTTTGGAAATAAGGGTCAGCATATATATTATAGCTGATATCATTTTATTTGACTGTATGTTATGGTTTAGCTCCTTTCTACTTGATAAGATATTTTGCTTTGTCAAACATAGTGCGTGTTTCTCAATCATTACATTTTTATTTTCCATCCGCGAAGGGCAAAGTAAAAAAAAATATAGAGAGATTCTTTGCTTTCTTATCAGACAGCTAAATTAGACAATTAGACAAAGACGTTTCTTCTTTGGTATTCCAGGCATCGAGTTATGTACATTTTAGACAATTGCTTAAGGAATATTTGTTTCAGAATTATGGAAGGGATTGTATTAGTTTTTACTTAATTTATCATGTTTGTTGTTGCATTTCCTGGTTTGTCCAGCTTCTTTGTATGTAAGCCACATTGAACTGCGAGGTATTCCAGGCTATGAAAATAAAATGTTATGTTACTGGCATCTAATATAATAAAACGCACCGTGAACGTTCTGAAGACAACGTTCTGAAGTCACTCAAACACTCCCTGGCTGTAGGGTTCGTGGATTCATGGTGTGAAGCCAGCCAGCTGTCTCTGCCCTGCCCTCGCGTCAAACGTCATGACGTCGAGGGCAGAAAAAAAAAAAAAAACGGATCGCACCCACGCACGGTGCGTTTTATTATATTACATTTACCTCCATGGTGGCGGTTCCGGCAGCGCAGCGTCAGGGAAGGAGGCGGCGCTCACGACGTCTCTAGCCTTCCCTTCGCTGTGTTCCGCCTTCTTCTGACGTCAAGGATGACGTCAGAAGAAGGCGGAACACAGCGAAGGGAAGGCTAGACGTCGGGAGCGCCGCCTCCTTCCCTGACGCTGCGCTGCCGGAACCGCCACGAAGGTAAATTTAAAAAGAAAAAAAAAAAGGGATGTTGGGGGGAGAGAAGAGGGTGGGCAGTAAAGTTGAACAATGGGAGCGGGAGGGCAGGGGAGAAACGACAGCATGGATGCGAAGGGGGGGGGGCATGGATGCGAAGGGGGGGAGAAGAGGGCGGGCCAGGCTGGGACATGGGAGAGAGAGGAGCATGGATGCGAGGGGGGGTCATAGAAGGGAGAGAGGGGAATTGCTGGAAAAGGATGAATGGAGGGGGCAGGGGACAGAGGAACATGGATGGGCATGGATTGGGAGGGCAGGGCTCAGGGAGAGAGGGGAATTGCTGGAAAGGGATGAATGGAGGGGGCAGGGGACAGAGGAGCATGGATGGGCATGGATTGGGAGGGCAGGGCTCAGGGAGAGAGGGGAATTGCTGGATAGGGATGAATGGAGGGGACAGATGGGCATGAATGGATATGGATTGCAGGGCAAGGCTCAGGAAGAGAGAGGAATTGCTGGATAGGGATGAATGGAGGGGGCAGGTGACAGAGGAGCATGGATGGGCATGGATTGGGAGGGCAGGGCTCAGGGAGAGAGGGGAATTGCTGGATAGGGATGAATGGAGGGGACAGATGGGCATGGATGGATATGGATTGCAGGGCAGGGCTCAGGGAGAGAGGGGAATTGCTGGATAGGGATGAATGGAGGGGGCAGGTGACAGAGGAGCATGGTTGGGCATGGATTGGGAGGGCAGGGCTCAGGGAGAGAGGGGAATTGCTGGAAAAGGATGAATGGAGGGGGCAGGGGACAGATGGGCATGGATTGGGAGGGCAGGGCTCACACTCTCTCTCTCATATACAATGTCTTTCTGACTCACACTCTCACACACTCTGTCTCACACTGTATCACATTCACTCTCTATGTGCCACACAGTCACTTATACACTCAATTGGTCTCATACACTCACTCTCACAGAGAATCTGTGTCTCACACACACACACTCTCTCTCACACTGTGTCTCACATACACACTTGCACACACTCTCATTCTCACACACACACTCTCTCACAAAACACACTCACACCCAGACTCACTCTCTCTCTCACACACACACACTCACACTTTCACTCTGTCTCTCACACAGTCACTGTCACATACACTCTCCCAAACATACACACTCCGAGGAAAACCTTGCTAGCGCCCGTTTCATTTGTGTCAGAAACGGGCCTTTTTTACTAGTAATATATATTTGCAAGCCTTTGAGAGGTATCCTCATTAGGTCATTGAAAAAAACAGCACAATTATGCTGGGTTTAGATAATACAGACTTCTCCAGAAATGGAAAGATTAAGCTAGTGAAAGCATGTTTTTTGTAAAGAGAGAACTATTTTACATGATCCTGGGGGCCATAATTACCTTACATTACTCTGCTTCCTCCTAGTCACATACTACATGTTGATAACAACTTAAAATGAGATTTTTCGCTGAATTATTGTGAAAGGTATATCAAGGTGCTTATCTAGATAGAGTAACTAGGATTGAGGTCATCACTGAAGGGAGAAAATTTATTATTAATAGCAGTATTATTACACCAGTTCTTGTATTCCTCCTATACCTATTCAGTTCAAGGACGTATTACAATAATCAAGAACTGGAACCATCTATCCAGGAGCTACAAATAATTAGAACAAGCCAATATCACATATTAAACAGTAGACACTGTTCTGATCACACTGACATTGCTTCTCAGACACTGCACATCTGGGTCTTTGGGGGAACCAGTCTCTCTTCCAGGCTTAGCAAGACCCGGCTGGCACTCAGGTTCGTGGACACATCCAATGGACCTCCTGAACCAGTGTGATACTCCTTTGGACAGGAACTTCCATAGCATCCAAAATATACTGGACAAGCTTTGGGACTTCCATACTCAGTGTGTAATACTGAGTCTTTCATTTTATTTTCCCCATTACCTTGACACCAGCAGGATTCAGAACGCTTCTTAGTCCAAAGAATGCAAAGCTGACTCACATCATGTCTGCTGTTAACACCATCTTGGCCTCCAACCATGTCCAAACCTTATTTTGTAGATCAAATATTTTCTTATACATATTTGCAAAAATCTTCTCTATCAAACTTAAATTCCTTTCTCATCTGATCATAAGAATAAAAGTGCCAAACTGGGTCAGACCAGTGTCCTATCAAGCCTAGCATCTTGTCTTCAGCTGTGGCCAGTCCAGGTCACTTGGGAGTAGCCATAAGATTCCAGATGGGAAGGTCTATTCCATATCACTCACCCCAGCTAAATAATGGTTAATGGATTTGTTCTCTGGAATCTTATCCAAGCCTTTTTTAGACTCTGATAAATTGCTAGTCTTGACCATATTTTCTGGCAACAAATGCCATGGTTAATTATGGACTGAGTGAAAAAAAAATACTTTCTAGCATATTTAATGAAATGTCCCATGGTTCTAGTATTATGGAAGAGAGAAAATAACTGTTCCTTGTCTACTGTTTTGACCCAGCAATTTCATCCTGCTCCTTTGTACTTCCTGCTCATTCAGAGCTATATCCATGAGACTTCATTTGCAAATTACTCTGGAATTTTTCCTCTATTTTAAATCTCCCTCTGCATAGCTAGTTCAATCATTGTAGTCTTGGCCTGGGCCAGGGGCTGTGTACCTTCCAGAACCATATGTGAAAAATCCAAAAAGGCTCCTCTTTTATAAAGGCAACAAAGGTACCTATGTGCCTGTATAAAATAAACACCCCCAAACTATCCCCAGTAGCACACAAATACATACACACAAATGTACGCCTGTTCCCAATATGCAAATATTTGGATGTACTCTACAGAAGGTAATTTTATAAATGCATTTTCATACATGTCTCAGAAAATACTGACCTATGTAAAAGTACCTGCAATGACATGATGGTAAGTACTTTGGCCATAGGACTGTACAGTAGTAGAATTTGGGCGGT
Organism: Microcaecilia unicolor; assembly: GCF_901765095.1. NCBI lineage: Eukaryota > Metazoa > Chordata > Amphibia > Gymnophiona > Siphonopidae > Microcaecilia > Microcaecilia unicolor. The sequence continues at coordinate 396,766,598 of NC_044032.1, read as the reverse complement.
GCATGGGCAGAGTTTGCAAGTACATTTGGAGATTATAAAGCAAGGATACTTACCTGTAGCAGGTATTTTCTGAGGACAGCAGGCTATTCATTCCCACATATGGGTGATGTCATCCACGTTGACTCGCATGGAATGCTTGAAATTGTGCAATCTATCTTTAAGACACATGCTAGGATCCCCACTGCTCATGAGCGAGTGCCTTCCTGCCCGCCACGAGACGTGGGACCAGCAGTACAAAAGTATAGGTATCAAGACAGGAGACAATGCCAAGAGTATGTGAGAATGAATGGCCTGCTATCCTCAGAGAATATCAGCTACAGGTAAGTATTCCTGCTTTCTCCGAGGACAAACAGGCTATATTCTCACTTGTGGGAATCCCTAGCTACCAGGCTCAGTGAAAACAACAACAAAGGACAATAGGTCCTTGCAAAGAGCTTTCATCAGCTGGGTGAGGACGACGTTGAGGTCTCATTACATAGGGCTTTGACGACAGCAAACCTTTCATGAAGCGAAGAACTATAGGCTGTCCAGAGATGGGCCTATCCTCTACATAGCAATGGTAAGCACTAATCGCACTAAGGTGAACCCTTACAGAGTTGGTCTTCAGACCAGACTTGAAAAGATGTAGAAGGTATTTAAGCAGGGTCTCTGTAGGGCAAGAAAGATGATCTTGGGGTCTGTCCTCACACCAGATGACAAACTTCCTCCATTTGAAAGAACAACATCTCTTAGTGGAATTTTTCCTGGAAGCCAGCGAGACCTTGAAGACACCCTCCAGAAGATGCAGGGAAGCAAATTCTAAGCTCTCAACATCCAGACTGTGAGGGCCAGGGACTGGAGGTTGGGAGGTTCTTCGGAGGATAACTCCAGAAGACAAGGGAACCAGATCTGTCTGGCTAATAAGGAGCAATCACAATCATGGTCCCTTGGTCTTACTTGAGTTTCAGCAAAGTCTTCCCTATGAGAGGGATAGGAGGATATGCATACAGAAGACCGCTGCCCCAGTGGAGGAAAAAGGCATCCGATGCTAATCTGTCATGTGCCCTGACCCTGGAACAGTGCTGAGAGGCTTTGTGGTTCAGCAGAGATCTACCGAGGGGGTGCCCCATGCTTGGAAGATCTCATAGGTAACACTCATACTGAGTGACCACTCATGTGGTTGTATGACCCTTTTCATTCAGCCAGGGTGTTGGGTTTGCTCGCCAGATACTTGGCCCTGAGAACTTTCCTGTCCTGGACAGCCCAGTATAATATCTAGATGGCCTCATGACATAGAGGGTATGATCTGGTACCCCCCTGCTTGTTGGTGTAATACATTGCAATTTGATTGTCCATTTGAATGAGTGCAATTTGGTTGAACAGCCGATCTCTGAAAGTCTTTGCAATTTTCCAGATTGTCCATAGCTCCAGGAGGTTGATCTGAAGATCTGATTCCTGACCTGACCAAGCACCTTGGGTATGAAGTCCATCTACATGAGCTCCTCACCCCAGGCGGGATGCATCCATTGTCAGCCCCTTCTGTAAAAGGTTCTACAAATTTAACATCTGCAAGTTTGAGCATTGCTCACTCCATAGCTCAGCATGGAAAAGCACTCAGTGAGGAAGAATTTATTAAAGAAACTCTCCTAAGATGTGCACCAGTTCTATTTCACGATATGCAGAATAAAGATGCAATTATTAAGAGAATATCTGAGTTACCACTCAGTAGAAATTCACCGACTTAAACGACTTAATGTCAGTTGTTACAAAAATAGTTAATTTAATAGCTGCTCGCCCCCTTCACAAGCGAGAATTTTCTGCACTTTTACTGGAGGTTGATTCCACATACAGTGGGCTGCTGATGTACAATAATGTAAGATGGCTGAGCCGAGGCAAAGTTCTTGAGCGCTTTGTGGAGTGCTTTGAAGAAATTAAGGTATTTCTTGAGGATAAGGATCTGGGAAACTTTCCTCAGCTCAATGATGATAAGTGGGTCACCACCCTGATGTTTTTTTTACAGATCTCTCTGTTCATATTAATGAACTGAACTTAAAGTTACAAGGTTTTGGCAAAAGTATTGACGTTATGTTTGGATACATAAAAGCTTTTGAAAGTAAACTTAAAATTTTCAAGCGAGATGTAGAAACAAAAACTTATAAGTATTTTCCTCGAGTAACAAAGTATTTTGAGAAGGCCAGTGCAGCTATACAAAATGAAATGGAACCCTTGCATATAAAGTACCAGCATGTTTTAGACTCGTTACTTGACCAGTTCAGTGATAGATTTAATCAATGTAGAAGCCTAGAACAGACCATGAAAATAATTAAGTATCCTGATGTAGTAGTCTACAGTAGTTTGGAATTAAATGGTTTCCAATGGATGCAAATTGATGATTTGGAGATGCAACTTGTAGAATTTCAAGACAGCATCTGGGCTCAGGTGTTTGTCGACTTGAGGTCAAAGCTTGAGAATCTGGAAAGGTGCCGCTTGGAGAATCAAGAGGAGTGCCACTACGAACAGGAAATTTGGAGTGCCTGGAACCGATTACCAGACACTTGTAGCACCCTGAAAAATATAGCAATGGCTTTACTCACAATTTTTCCCTCTATGTACTTTTGTGAAACCTTATTCTCAGTGTTAAATAATATCAAAACCAACAAAAGAAACAGATTGACAGATGAAGTTAGTAGCGCTTGCTTGGGCTTGAAGTGTACAAAATACCAACCTTCAATTGAAGATTTAGCCAATGAAATTCAGCAACAAAAAAGTCACTAATAGGCAGGTTAGTTAAAGAATTCCCCCTCCCCCTCACTTATCTTAGTTCACGGCACCCCACACAAGTTAAATAATATCAAGACCAACAAAAGAAACCGACTGACAGATGAACAAAGAAGTCACTAAGCAGGTAAGTTAAATAATTAGTTTTTGATTTATTAAATACAGTTATATATTACAATTATACATTTTTGTTATTTAAACTATAAATATCGCAAAATTATGGGTTTTTTCTCGAAGTGACACACCACCCGAGTTATGCTCGGTTTTTTGGCGAATTTTGACACACCAAGCTCAAAAGGTTGCCCATCACTGGTCTAAATAAAAGGGCAAGTGAGACAGAATAGCTAGAAGATTTTGCTGAGAAGATCTGAGCAAACAGGAGGACTTGTACAGAAGAAAGAAGCTATAGAGAGATAAGACTTGAACAACAGACCTGGGGCCCTGCTTACTAGGCCATGCTGTAGGCGCGCTAACTTTTTAGCGCGCGGCAAAAATTAGCACACATAAATGATGGAGACACCCATTATATTCCTATGGGTGTCTCTAGCATTAGCACGTGCTAAGACGTTTGCGCACCTACAGTGCGGCAACAGGGCCCCTGGTGAGCTATGACAAGGGTCTAGAAAGGGGTGCAGTATGAAATTAGTAACTAATGTTCAGAAAACAACAGTGGAATGACTAGATCACATTTCTTAGCGCCAATCAGTAATTTTACTGATGTGTTTTGAATGGTCTGAAGCTTCCTGAATTGAGAAATCTAACTAGAGCTTTACTGCATGCAACTGTCTTAATGTGAAGAACTATATGCAAGTCAAAAGTAGGACCAAAATCAAAGGTAACCCCAAGAATGTTAACAGAAGTGCTTAGTCCATGGAACAGCTGTCCCCCGAATACAGGTACCTGGATTATAAGACTTCATTCCTCTTCTGTACTAATTTTACAATCATGACCTTACTTTTTTGTTGTATTGTATTATACAACTTATATTCTGCCTTTTGTTAATAGTATTGTAATTAAAAACTCACAACAAGAAGTCAAAGATGGGTTCCCATATCTCAAATACCAAAGGCAATAAACCATATAGCTTAATAATAAAATAAAAATGCAATATGCAATATCTGCCTTAGCACTCAGCACTTGCCTTATCAGGCTTGTGATATACCTGGTCTTGACTCACTGGCAGAAACAATGATGTAATCATATACTCAAAACAAAATGCAATCCTAACTGTGCTACCAGCCCTTTCAAAAAGTGGGAATAATGCCCTTTTAAATGTTCAAATCTCCCATTAAAATAAAACAAAAAAAATTAAATCTTCTCTCAGTTATTCTTCATTGAACTTGAAAACAGCAATACTAACAGACTGGATCATGGCAGAAGACCTTGACCCACGACCAAAAGGCCCCTATAATCCTAGACCTGTCCCCTCCAGGATACAAAATCACACACTAGGCCAGAAAGGAAAAGAGAGGCGGAGGCATAGCACTAATCTATTGATCCCACTTTACCACCAAAACCATGGCCTAGTCCATGACACCTCAACTTGAAATTGCCTCAATCAGAATCTACAACAAAACCCTATGCGATCATCTGAATTGTGTCTTGTTTTACAGACCTCCAGGTAATTGGAACGAAGGCCAAACTAACTTCATGGACTTCAATTCAAACACATGTGTAACAAACTCCAATGTACTAGTACTAGGAGACATCAACCTTCACTTAGAAGACCCAAACTCAATCAACGCAAGGGAATGTAAGGAATTCCTCCAGTTACGGGATCTCAAATGGCCACAAATGCAAACAACCCATGTGAAAGGGCACACACTTGATCTAATCTCACACAAACTTTCAACAGACCAGAACTTAATAATAACAGATATTAAATGGACTGAAACACCCTGGACTGATTACTACAAACTAAACTTATCCCTACACTGGCAGAAGAAGGGATTATATCAAATACAAGAACACACATCCTACAGCACAAGAGATCAAGCAGACACGAAAACATTCTGGCAACTGATATACATCAATGAATGGTCAGCACAAACAGACTCCATATACTTCCTCATGGAATGGGATAAAAGATGCAAATGCATACTAGATGAAATAGCACCCTTGCGAACAAGAACCTCACGAAAGTGTAACTCGATACCATGGTTCAATGATGAACTGAAAAAACTAAAAACACAATCCAGGAAACTCGAACGAGCATGGAAAAAAATACAAACACACACTCAACACATGGAAACAATCACAAAGAAAATACAATTACACAAAATAAGACGGACCAAAAGATCTCTATATATAAAAGGCACCACCAACGTTCTAATGAAGCCTCCAGCCGGAAGTGTGAAGAGCCAGAGATATCCAATTTCCCCATGAGTGTCTGCCCCACCCTCGCTCTCTCTGTAACACAAACAGTGAAGGAAAACAGCACAGCACGAAATCGCTCTCTCTCTGTAACAGTGAAGGACTCAGAGGGGGAGGGGAGAGAGACGCCCTCACTCTCTCTGTAACACAAACACAGCACAGCAGGAAACTTAACACTGAAGGACTCCACTCAGAGGGGGGAGGGGACAGACAGCACAGGGGAAGGGAGAGAAGGCAAGGACACACACACTCCCACATGCATACTCTGAAGAAAACCTTGCTAGCCCCCGTTTCATTTGCATCAGAAACGGGGCTTTTTTACTAGTCATACTATAAAACTAAAATATGGCCAGATTACAGACACAAAGAAATTATACCAACTTATGAAAAACTCCTAGACACCAACTTGGTCACTACAATGAATACAGACCTTCCATCTGCAGATAAACTTGCTAAGTATTTCAATGAAAAAATTGTAAACCTATGCAACACGCTACCTCATGACAACATTGACATCGAAAACTTCCTTAATGAGTTGTACCCAACTACTGGAGAATACCCGGCTGACCGAACCTGGTTAAACTTCACCCTCCTTACCGTTAATACAGTTACACAGGTGATCAGTAGGTTCTCAAACACTCACTGCAAACTAGATACCTGTCCCAACTACCTAATGAAATCCGGCCCCGACCGCTTCATAGCAGACCTCACATCCCACCTGAACTACATGCTTCAGCAAGGTCTCTTCCCTAAGGAAAACGGCAACATCCTACTCACCCCGATACCAAAAGACACCAAGAAAATAACAAATGAAATCACTAACTACCGTCCAGTAGCATCCATCCCGTTGTTGGTCAAACTGATGGAAAGCATGGTAGCCAAACAACTTACAGATTATATAAACATACGCATTGAGCCTGCAAATAGGTGGGAAAATGTGGGATACAAATGCAATAAATAAATAAAATAAATTCTCAATATTACACGAATCACAATCAGGTTTTCACCCCCTCCACAGCACAGAAACAGTACTATTCACTCTTCTTGCCATATTCAAGCAGGAAATAGCAATAGGCAAAAACATCCTCCTCCTCCAATTTGACATGTCTAGTGCATTCGACATGGTAAACCATACTATATTAATAAGATTACTAGACACGTTTGGGATCGGTGGAAACATACTTAGCTGGATCAAGGGTTTCCTAACCACAAGAACATATCAAGTAAAATCAAACTCAAACATATTATCACCTTGGAAAGCAGACTGTGGATTACCACAAGGATCACCGCTATCACCAATCCTCTTCAACCTAATGATGACCCCACTAACCAAGTCCTTATCCAACCAAGGCTTTAACCCTTTCATCTATGCAGATGATGTCACAATATACATTCCTTACAAATCTAACCTGACAGAAATCACCAACGAAATCAAGAACAGCTTGAACATCATGGACTCTTGGGCTAATGCATTTCAACTAAAACTCAAAGAAAAAACACAGTCTCATCCTCTCGTCCCAACACAGGGAGGACAACCCCACAATCATCAACACCCAGATTACACCCTCCTTATCTCAGACAGCCTGAAAATCCTCGGCATTACAATGGACTGCTACTTAACACGAGAGAGCCAATCCAAGACAAAGAAAATGTTCCACTCAATGTGGAAGCTCAAACGCCTAAAGCAATTCTTCCCAAGGGAAACATTTCGCAACCTGGTACAATCAATGGTACTAAGCCATGTAGACTACTGCAATGGAATCTAGGCGGGATGTAAAGAACAAACCTTAAAGAAACTTCAGACAGCTCAAAACAGCTAGGCTTAGCTTCAGAAAAACACGATCTGAAAGTGCAAAACCCCTCCACTAAAAACTACACTGGCTCCCAATCAAAGAATGCATTGCTTTCAAAATCTGCACTCTGGTTCACAAAATTATCTACGGTGAAGCCCCGGGATACATGACAGACTTGATCAACCTACCAACTAGAAACACATCCGAATCAACACGAACGTACCTAAATCTGCACTACCCAAGCTGCAAAGGACTCAAATACAAATCAACCTATGCATCCAGTTTTTCCTACATTAGCACACAACTGTGGAACGCATTACCAAAAGCCTTGAAAACTACGTACGATCACCTAAACTTCCGGAAAACACTAAAAACTAACCTGTTTAAAAAGGCATACCCTGTCGATCCAACATAAATGCCTGATATCTGCAACACAACAAAACTAAAGTACGTAATGGACATAACACAACTCTTCCATTATACGATGCCCTAATGTAGCTGTACCACATGAACTTTATCTTACCACAACATCACTTTGTATTTGCTCACACCGGAGTATGCAAACGTTTCTCCAGTACTATGTAAGCCTCATTGAGCCTACAAATAGGTGGGAAAATGTGGGATACAAATGTAACAAATAAATAAAATAAATATATAAACCATCTAAATCCTTCTAAATTATCTTCAAATTTCTATCAACATTGCTGTAGTCAATTTCCTTATTCAAACCCAAATGCTCAACTGTTTTCAGTCTAAAAATCCTATGCTATTACCACATTAGCAAAATCTTATCTCAACCCCATCTTTGGAGACAGTGGTACTGTACTATATTTCCCAACACAGAAAAAATACAATCAATTATTCAAAATCACTCCAGCTGGACATTCCAATGTTTAAATTTACAACACAAATTTAACTAACTGTATTTTTCTGCTGAATTGTAGCATCACTCTCCCCAAGGGGGGTGACTGAGATATGATTTTGCTAATATGTGAACAGCAGAAGATTTTTAGACTGAATACTATTGAATCTTTGAGTTTGAATATGAAGACTGACTGGACTGTGTTTCTTTGAAGAGCTTTTAAACATGTCAACATCATCAGTTGTCATTTCCAGTCTTTCCTCTGGATAATATAAGCATCTTGGTTCCCAGTGATTTGCTATGAATGAATAAGAAACATTTGCTCAGGTTCAGAGAAGTATGGGTATAGAACCGTGCTATTTTGACACTGAACTTTCGCTCCCTTAATCCAGAGGTGCAAGATATAGTTAAAGGATAAACAAGGGCATTACATTATATTAAAAGTGAAGATAGGGCCTTCCTTATATACTTTGGTGAATATATACACCCCAAATTCAGAGCAGAAAGCATTTTTTCTGGGGGTTGGCAGGGTGATTAAATCCAACTTAGAGGGGGCTCTCATTATAGAAGGTGATTTCAACCTTATCCCTGACCCAGCTTTGGATAATTCAGCCCAACAGTGTCCATTACAGTCACGCAAATAGAAGCAATTAAAAGCTTTATTTTCTAAATGGAATTTGGTTGACCCTTGGCGTCATTTCTATCCAAATGGTCAGAACTATACATATTATTCAGGGGTTCTCACTCCAGAATTGATTTTTTGGGGGTAGATAGGTCATTTCTGCTGCAGGTTCAGAATGCCATCATCAAGATTTGTTTGTGGTCCAACCATGCCCCAGTCTGGATTTCAGTTCAGGAGGCTGTTGTGGCTCATGGTTCTTGGTACTGGAGGTTTGATGATGATCTCGTTAGATCCGCAGAATGTGACACATTTAGAGGGAGCCCTTAAAGAGTTTATTGAATTTATCAACCAACCAGATAATCTTTCCTAGGTCTTTTTGGAAAGGCTTGAAGGCTGTCCTGAAAGGGAGGGTTCTCTCTCTGGGGGCCTATCACCACAAGCTACGGCCACAAAAACAAGATTCCCTGCAGCAAATTAGCCCTGTTAGAAACATAGCATAAGCGGAACACGGGATATAGTAGGCTACTAGCATGATTGGAGGCCACTCAGGGTGCCCTTTGAGATCTGGAGCTTGAGGAGCTTGAACAAATGCAGTCCCTGCAGCAGGAATATTTTGAGACTGGTAATAGACTTCTGACTAATAATTAAGTCAGCAACCATTATTTCCATGATTCAAGACCCACGGGGCATAGAGCATAGGCATCCCCATCTAATTAGTGAGGTGTTTACTCAATTTTATAAAACTCTATATACACCTGAAACTATAGTGAAGGAGGCTGCTGTAGATGATTACTTGGACCAGGTGGCCCTATCTAGCTTAACACCTGCGGAGGCAGCCGTCAGCACCCATCAGGGAGGATGAAACTTTAATGGCTATTAAATCATTACCTCTCAGTAAAGCTTCAGGCCTCGATGGGTTCACTAATTGGATTTACAAGTGTTTTCGGGGGCTTTTAGTGAAGCTCCTAACACCAATGTTTAATACTTTGCAAGATGAGGATGAATTCCCACACTTGTGGGGGTTAGCTGGAGTGACTTTGATTTTGAAGCCGGGTTTAGATCCCACTCAGTGTGGTTCTTATCGGTCAAACTCCCTATTAGGGACAGCTTACAAAATTTTTACAAAACTCTTGGCCACCTGTTTACAGTCTTATATGTCCAACCTTATACAGGATGATCAGACTGTTTTATTATGGGGCACCAAACATTTGACAACATTTGGACAGTGCTGCAGATAATACATTCGGCCTGGGACTGGGGAAAGCTGGCCTTGATCTTGGGTATAGATGCAGAAAAAGTCTTTGATCGGGTGTCCTGGCCCTTCCTGCTCTGGACTCTGACCCAGGTGGGGATTTCTGGGTGGTTCCTTTCTTGGGTTAAAACTACCTACACTAAGCCACTGTCCAGTCTTCAGATCAATGGGTCATGTGGGGATAGCTCGGAATTGGCTAGAGGCACAAGACAGGGCTGCGCTCTATCTCCCCTATTTGCACTGGCCATGGAACCCTTTGCCTTCATGATCTGAAGGAGAGGAGTGTGGTAGCCGTGTTAGTTTGATTTCTATTGATGATCTGAAGGAGGAATGGCATATGGGGCATTGCTAGTGGAGGCCTAATGAATAAGATTTTATTATTCGCCGATGATGTGCTGTTGACTTTAGGTCACCCAAGAGAGACCCTCACAGGCGTGGTGGAGACTGGAAATGAATGGTCACGTCTCTCGCTTTAAAATAAGTTACACCAAGTCTGAATTTTTAAATGTTTCTTTGGGTCCCAATGATGTAGCATAGATACAATCCCATTACTCTTTTCACTGGGCTTTCAAGACCCTAAAATACTTGGGCATACATCTTACAGCTAATTAGAGGGCCTTGTATGAGACAAATTATCTCTCCCTTCTGCGCTCTTTATGGGCTGCCTTGGAGAAGTGTGAATATTTGAATACCTCCTAGTTGGGAAGGGCATATGCCATTAAGATGAGGGTGTTGCCTAAGCCAGTGTTTCCCAAGTCAGTCCTGGAGTACCCCTTTGCCAATCAGGTTTTCAGGATATCCACAATGAATATGCATTAACGTGATTTATATATATTGCCTCCATTATATGTATATTCATTGCGGATATCCTGAAAACCGTACTGGCAAGGGGGTTAATTAAGGTGTGAGGAAGTAGAAGAGTTGCAAAGGTTATAAAGGACAATCTGATTACTGGGTTAACTTCAAAAGGTTAGTCTGAAGCAGTTCCCTTAGAATCAAAACTATAGAGAAAGGAAATGCCCCACTTAATTTACTTTCTGAGAAGTTCTGAAAGAAGAGGACATTTCTCTGGTAAGTGAACATTATTTTGCACTGTGCTTTGGTAATTAAGATTGGGTTTAAAACAGGAAGGTAAAATTATGTCTTACCTGATAATTTTCTTTACTTTAACGCAGCAGATGAATCCAGGAACTAGTGGGTTAAGTCCGCCTATCAGCAGGTGGAGATAGAGATAAACAAACTAAAGGCAGTGATATCAGACGGCCAGCTCCTTCCTCAGTTAGTATGTCATTCGTAAGCATTTGCCAAGGCCAAAAATATGAAACCAATAACAACCAGAAACCATCCTCACTATGAAAAACAGAGAACCAAATAAGAACTTCAAAATAACTGCAACTTGATCCAGAAATCGGAATCCTTTCCGTGTTCCCATATCTGTCTGAACTCTGCAAAAGAGAACCAAGAAGGAAAAAAATAGCCACACTGCGCGGAAAATGAAAAAACCGTCGGTTGAACTAGGGAGGGATCCTGGATTCATCTGCTGCATTAAAGGAAAGAAAATTATCAGGTAAGACATAATTTTACCTTCCTTGTCACTTACAGCAGATGAATCCAGGAACTAGTGGGATGTACCAAAGCAATCCTTAAGTAGGGTGGGAAGCCGAAGCTCCCTGCGCCAACACTCCCGCCCCAAAACTCGCATCCTCCTGAGCAGACAAGTCTAGCCTGTAATGCTCGCAAAAGTATGATGGGACGACCAAGTAGCCACCTGACAAATCTCTTCCAGAGATAAGGCTGACGCCTCCGTCCTCGAAGCCGCCTATGCCCGAGTAGAATGCGCCTTCAGGGCCACTGGAGACGCCCACCCTTGTAGCAGATACGCTGCTCCAATGGCTTCCCTAATCCAGCGAGCAATGGAAGCCTTAGAAGCCGCCTCATCTCTTTTCGATCCCAACAAGAGCACAAAGAGATGATCCGAGCGTCAAAACTCGCTAGAGATCTGCAAGTACCGAAACAAGGCTCTCCACACGTCCAGGAAACGTAGCGAGGCAAACTCCCCTGGATAATCTGCGAGGACTGCCCCAGGAAAACTTTGACGCCCCATTCAATTATGCCCCTCCTAGTCTCCTTTATAGGACAGGCTTCTACCATGGTGGTACCCAGTTACAGAATTGCCCCATTGTGCGTTTAGAAGGCTATTTGTATAATCTTATATCACAGAGGATAATACCACCCTCCGTGATAGAAAAAAAAAATCTTAAAACTAGTAAAAGCACCTATCTGCCCCTCCTTAGAAAGATTTGCATAGCTTGTGTTTACTACTTTGATATCTTTTTTTTCCAATAACCATGAAGGCACATCTATATGGGATATGAAACTGATCTGCTGTTGCCCATACTTAAGTGAAGCCCTACCACAGAGAGAGCAATACACGCAAATGTAAGGTTTTGAATTATTGATTCCATAACTGGAGAGATGTTTAAATTGTAGAGATTATTGATGTCACCAGGAACATGAACACCTAAATATTTTATGTTACTGTTACACTGAAATGGGAAGTTACCTCTCCATTCTCACTGCTGTACATCCGAGTAAACTGTTAATGCTACTGATTTTTGAAAGTTGATATTTTAAGCCTGCATATGATCCAAAAAGATAAAAGCAGTAATGTTGGTTTTCAGTGAGCAACAGGATGTTATCTGCAATTACTTTCAATCTGAACACTCCCAGAACAAGACCTGAAAAGGATGATAAAGCACAGTGTTTCACAGCAAGTAGTTCAGGTGTGAGGGTTAACAATAGTGAAGAGAAAAGGCAACCAACCCTGTGTAGTGTATCTCTAATTGAAATACATTTAACAATATTGAGGAACTGAGATCATACTCTGTGCTGTATGATACAATGGTCTAATCCAGGATCATTTTATTACCTATAAATCCAAACTTTTTTTTCTGAGTTTCTTTATTCACATTCTTATAATATAATTGCTCAATTGCAATCTTTGAAATTTAAGTACAACCATATACTCAGCCAGATTGCTATTCCTATTCATTTTGAAGTTGTGTTCTATGCATCTGCGAACAAAGCAGGCAAACTTCTAGCATCCTAAAAGGAAGAACTAAACAGAGAATAGCTGCAATTAAGAATGCTTCAGGCAACATTCTTACTTCCTCAAAAGACATTCTTCGAAAGTTCCAATCATTTTATGATGACCTTTATAGCTCAGAATCTCAAGCAACAGAACAGGAAATATTAAATTGCCTCTCTTCCACTCAAGTTCCCAGCCTCAACTCATCAGCCTCTGAACTCCTGACTCAAGATATATTAACTGAGGAAATTCAGGCAGCAATAAAGGCCCTAGCATCATCCAAGGATCCAGGACCTGATGATATCCCAGCAGGGTTCTTCAAACTTTTATTTATTTATTTCTGAATTTGAACCCCATATTTTCCAACCAAGTTGTCGGTTTAATGTGGCTTACAATTTACTTTGGTTTGACATGTTACAATGCTGTTTAGGGTTGAAGCATGCATTGTTCAGTATCTTCATTCCTCGCTATGAAACTAAACCTCTTTTTTCAGGACTTGCTCCAAAACCCAGACTTTACAAGAAGCTTCTTAGAGGCAAACATACTACCCAAACCTAATCGTGATGCACAATTGGTTAAAATCTACTGCTCAATTTCTCTTTTGAATTTGGACAATAAAATCGTCACCAAAGTTATGATTACTAGATTAGAGAAAGTGATATCACCTCTTATTCATTCTGATCAAGTGGGATTCCTGAGAGGTCAGTATGGATCAGGTAACTCTGGATCTTTTTTTGTAAATCCAAACTTTTTAAGACCCAAAACATATAGTCCCATAACATTTTATTAAAGCTCTTTTTGACATCCAGACATCCTTCATGCTATGGTTTATAAATTTCTGAATAGCTGAGTGCGCCCTTCTAGTGTTCTCATCTGCCTCCCCCCCCCCCCCCCTTTTTTTTTTTGTTTTTTCAGAAATCCAGTCTCGGTTACAGTGGATCCATTCAGGGACACCACTACCATACAGTTCATTAACATCTTAGCCAATATTTTTAGATCTTTTAACTGATGAAACAGAATCATTTGAGTTCTAACAACTTTTTCAAGATACTACTAATAATTTGTGGATTGCTCTGAATACTAGCCGAAGGGAGCGGGGAAGAATGTGATTTGGATTGGCAGGAAGCCATAAGAGCACAGGCCTTCAGAGCTGACATAGTGTGGATTAGTTTAGAAGAAGGGGAAGGAGGAGGGGGATGAGCCAGGGTACTTATTAGGGGTGGACTATGGATACATAATGAGAGGATGAGGTTCCATATATTATTTTTATTTGTATATAACCAAAAAAAGTCTTGGATCATATGTTGTACAGATTGAAATGTTTCTCTTGTTGTTGCTTTAGCAGTAGTTCCATATTGGTTTTTCTATATCTTCAATAAAGAGATTTATACATAAACACAGATTACACCATTAATCTGTCAATCACAAGGGAGTAGAAAACTCCTTTTAAATATAGTGGCAACAAACACTGTTGGTTTATGCTGTGCTGGCTCTCTGCAGTTCTTGCATGTGAAAGGTTAAGACTATGGTCATTTAAAACACTATAAAATTAGTACATTATTATTATTACTATTAGGATTTATTTACCGCCTTTTTGAAGGAAATCACTCAAGGCAGTGTACAGTAAGAATAGATCAAACATGAGTAATAGGCAATTACAGCAGTTTGAATAGGCAATATTCAAACAATACAAAGTATGGTATAGTATATTACTTACAATGTCAACACAATACGTAATAGAACATTTTAATTGATAGTGAATGGTGTTAGAAGTTGTGCGTTTGGTTTGCTATTCTTATTTAAAAAAACTCAAGCGAAGTTAGAAGAAGAAAAGGAACCTTTATTTCTCACTAGTAACAGCAGAAGAAATATTATTGGCTCTTGGCATTAGTAGTTTTACAGAACAGAGTCTAACAACAGGAAGGAAAGTTTTATTCCTCATACAAAGGTTATGGAACAGAGAGAAAGAAGGGAAGAAAGAAAGAATCTTAGCTATAGAGAATTAGTTTCTATCAAGGGGGGGAAGAGTACCCCCCCTTGGAAATAGACTGTGACAAGGACATGAAACTCTCCTGCCATCCTATTTCAGAGTCTCTTTAGATGAGCATCACAAAGGACCACCTCATATATCACCCAATCAGCACTCCTGCAAGTACATAGGAGACCTGTGATAGGGCCTTGCCACACCTCTGCTTAGTAACAAACAGTTGGGTTGTCATGGCAACTGGGGGGTCTGGTCAGTTTGTTTGCAACAAGACAGTTGGTTGGGATGTCATGGCAATGGTCTTGTCAGTTTGTGGTCAGCCAGAAATTCCTGTCTTGTAACTATCAGTGGAAACTCACAGAAATAAGCAGACCCAAAAGAAAAGGCCAGAATATTCCAGAACAAGGGTATAAGCAAAGATTAAACATACAGATAGGTAAGAGAATAAGAAGAGCCAGAAAATAAGGTGACTAATTTAAAGCAAGTCGCACAAGAGATCAGAGAGATGGTTAAATATTATCTCAGCTAGCAGATGTAGCCCGTGTCACTCCTTGTGTATGTGAGTGAGACTAACAAGTTAGTAACTTCTTCCATTAAAGGCCTGGTTAAAGAGCCAAGCTTTCACCTGCTTCCTGAAGTAGAGATAAGTCTTGTGTTAAGCGCAGCCTTTCAGGTAGTGCATTCCAGAGTGTGGGGACTACTCCGGAGAAGGCTAGCTTGAAGGTATCA
This sequence comes from Microcaecilia unicolor, assembly GCF_901765095.1. NCBI lineage: Eukaryota > Metazoa > Chordata > Amphibia > Gymnophiona > Siphonopidae > Microcaecilia > Microcaecilia unicolor. The sequence goes on along the minus strand of NC_044032.1, from coordinate 396,751,138 downwards.
CATATTGTGTAATGTCCTTTGGAGAGGGTGTGGTTAGTGATAGTCCTTGAGAGGACCTTAGTGTCCTCGACAGTGTGTAAAAGATCATCTTATTCTTCAGCTACTCAGGGCTATTTCCTTTTAAGAGACTTGAAGATCAGACATAGAGTTTTAAATTTACCGCTGTATTGTATTGGTAGCCAATGAAGGTTTAGCAAAATGGTGTGATGTGGTCATGTCACTTGCAACCTTCTATGAGTCTTGCTGCAGTATTATGAATCAACTGGAGCTGGTGCAGGCCCTTTGCAGTCAGACTGTTAGATTGACTAATCCAGTCTTGATGTTATCATGGCATGCACAACTGGGATAAGATTTACCTTCTCGATGTAAGGAGAGAGGCAGCGTAGCTGTCGCAAATAATAGAAGCAGCTCTTGAAGGTTGCTTGGATTTGGGGAATCTGTGTAAGTGTTGAATCTAACTGTATTCCAAGGTTCCTGAGTTGTGATTTGAAGGGGAGTTCATACTTCCCAAAAGAGATGTTAGATGGCAGGCATTTATCCACTTGTGTTAGGGACCCAGAGAAGATCGGTTTGTACTTGGGTTCAGGCAAAGTTTGTTGTGTTTAGCCTTTTCTTGAATTGATGTTAGACAGGTAATCAGTAGAATACAATAGTGTTTGAAGGGAATTGGAGTTAACCTGTATCTGAAATTAACTGTACTACTAATCACAAGTATTTAATATTTTATTAGAATTTGATCATTTCTGTTTTACATCTATAAACAGAAATGGTCAAACTGCTAATAAAATATTAAATACTTGTGATTAGTATTGCTGTTATTTTCAAATACAGGTTAACTCCAATTCCCTTCAAACACTCTAGTCTTTTAAAGTAATCCTTTGAGAAAATATTCCTATTTTTACAATGAGTTTGGTGGAGATTTGTATGTTGACTTTTTTTTTTTTTTACATAGATTTGGGAGAAACTGCCGATTTGGAACATACATTGAGATATGCTCCAGTGGAATAAATATTTGTTTACAGAGTTTAAGATATTTTTGCATACAACTTGACAGATACAATGTAGAGTTCTGGTATTTGTTTTATATATTCTAAAAATTTGTTAAGCATGAGACAGATCTCTAAACATGTCTGTTTATGTGTGAGATAATCTGTTCATTAAACTATAGTGTGCAATAGGTTTTAAGAAATAAATGTTTAATTGCTGAATCTGAAAGTATTGTACATAGCCAATCTGAAATGTACATTGTGTAATAATGATACTGATGTTTAATCTTGTATAGTATACAATAATTTTTCTTAAAATGATCATTAAGATATCAAAAACTTTCAAAAAAATAAGATATGTAATATATTATTTTATACTTTTTTCACAGTCATCACACCAGAGGGGTTTTGAAAAATAGCCATGCTGGGTGTTGGTGTATGTGTAATGTAATTCAATAAAGTCTTTGGAAATAACAGCAAATCTAATATATAAGGTCTGCTCTTATAACCTCTCTCTCCTCTCCCAAGCCAGACCTGTTGGTTCTCCACCAAGACCACAATCACCATCTCCATTTCAGCAGGGGCGTAGCCACGGGTGGGCCTGGACGGGCCCAGGCCCACCCACTTTCCCTCCAGGCCCGCCCAGCCAACATCCTCATACCAAGGGCGGGGTGGTAGGCCCCGCCTCGGGTGTCAGCAGGTGGGGGGGTGCTCCGCCAGCGCCGCAGTCCCCACCTGCCTACCAGCTTCATCGATGCTCTTCTCATGCCATCCAGCCTTTAAAAAAAAACCCGGTGAAGCGCCTCACGTCTGCTCTGCTGTAAAGCAAGCAAATCGCCTCGTTGCGTCGGCCCTTCCGTCACTGTGTCCCGCCCTCTGATGTAACTTCCTATTTCCGCGAGGGCGGGACACAGTGAAGGAAGGGCCGACGCGATGAGGCGATTTACTTGCTTTACAGCAGAGCAGACGCGAGGCGCTTCACCGGGTTTTTTTTTAAAGGCTGGGTGGCAGGAGAAGAGCGTCGATGGAGCTGGTAGGCAGGTGGGGACTGGGTCGGGGAGGGGGGCTCAGATGGGAGAAGGGAGCTGGAACTGGGGTCTGAGAAGGGAGCAGGAGGGATTATGGGGCCATGCCTGGGGCAGGTGGGAGAATGGGACTGGGGCTGAAAAGGGGGGGCCTTAATGTAAGGCATGTGGATGAAGGGAACTGGGGGCTGAAAAGGAGGGTAGGTGGGATAAGGGGGCCAGTACTGGAACTGGGGGCTGAAAAGGGGCAGGGGCTGAAACTGTGCGGACTGGGGGCTGAAAAGGGGACAGGGAGAAGTGGCTGAGGCTGAAGCTCGGGACTGGTGGGTGAAAAGGGGACAGAGAGAAGTGGCTGGGGCTGAAGCTCGGGACTGGTGGGAGAAAAGGGCTGGGGTTGAAACTGGGGACTAAAAAGGGGCAGAGAGAAGTGGCTGGGGGCTGAAGCTCTGGACTGGTGGGAGAAAAGGGCTGGGGTTGAAACTAGGGACTGGTGGGATAGTGGGGCTGAAACTGGGGGCTGAAAAGGAGGGGCAGGTGGGAGATGTGGGCTGGGGCTGGAACTGGGGGCCAAAAAGAAGGGGCAGCGAGAGGGAGGGCAGACCCTGGATGGATGGAAGAGGGAGGGCAAATGGTGGATTGAAGGGGCAGAGAGAAAGGGCAGACAGTGGATAGAAGGAACGGCAGAGAGAACAGACACTGGATGGCAGAGAGAGAGCGAAGACAGATGCTGGATGGAAGGAAGACGGTGAAAAGAAGATTAGGAAAGCAGAAACCAGAGACAACAAACTGTAAATAAAATATTTTTTTTTTATTTTTTTGCTTTAGGATAAAGTAGTATTGTAGATGTGTTAATAAATGTTTATAAACAGAACATGTAAATAAGGTAATCTTTTTATTGGACTAATTTTAATACATTTTGACTAACTTTCGGAGAACAAAACCCCCTTCCTTAGGTCAGGATAGGATACTGTAACAGCACTATATTGTATTGACCTGAGGAGGCCTCTGAAAGCTAAATGTATTAGTCCAATAGAATGGTATTATTTTATTTTCTATATTTGTTTTATTTCTATTTGTTAATTTGTAAAGTGGTGATTGGTATTTGTTAGTTTTCTTTTTTCAAATTTACATCTGCTGTCTTTATATTTTGCACAGTACTAGGGGACATTTTCTGTTTCTGTGGTGTTGCATTGTATGCAGAGTCTGGCATCTTGGGGGTTCAGTTTAATTTTTGTCTACTACTACTTAACATTTCTAGAGCGCTACTAGGGTTACGCAGTGCTGTACAGTTTAACAAAGAAGGACAGACCCTGCTCAAAAGAGCTTACAATCTAAAGGACAAAATGTCAAGTTGGGGCAGTCTAGATTTCCTGCGTAGAGGTATAGTGGTTAGGTGCCGAAGGCGACATTGAAGAGGTGGGCTTTGAGTAAGGATTTGAAGATGGGCAGGGAGGGGGCCTGGCGTATGGGCTCAGGGAGTTTATTCCAAGCATGGGGTGAGGCGAGGCAGAAAGGGCGGAGCCTGGAGTTGGTAGTGGTGGAGAAGGGTACTGAAAGGAGGGATTTGTCTTGAGAGCAGAGGTTACGGGTAGGAACATAAGGGGAGATGAGGGTACAGAGGTAAGGAGGGGCTGCAGAACAAGTGCATTTGTAGGTTAGTAAGAGAAGCTTGAACTGTATGCGGTACCTGATCGGGAGCCAGTGAAATGACTTGAGGAGAGGGGTGATATGAGTATATCGGTCCAGGCAGAAGATAAGACGTGCAGCCGAGTTCTGAACGGACTGAAGGGGGGATAGATGGCTGAGGCCAGTGAGGAGTAGGCTGCAGTAGTCGAGGCGAGAGATAATGAGAGAGTGAATGAGAGTTCGGGTGGTGTGCTCAGAGAGGAAAGGGCGAATTTTGCTAATGTTATAGAAGAAGAAGTGACAGGTCTTGGCTATTTGCTGGATATGCGCAGAGAAGGAGAGGGAGGAGTCGAAGATGACTCCGAGGTTGCGGGCAGATGAGATGGGGACAATGGGGGTGTTATCAACTGAAATAGAGAGTGGAGGGAGAGGAGAAGTGGGTTTGGGTGGGAAGACAATAAGCTCGGTCTAAACAGAAAGTTTATGATTACTTATTCTATAGTGGATTAGGGTGTATCTGTGTTTGTGAAAAAGACATGCCTTTCAGTTGGCATTAACTGTGCAGGATTGATGATCTGTACTATTCTGTCTGGTTTCGTTTTACAATAGGTGAATTGATGTTCTAGTGCTCACTAGAAATGACTGCTTATGGTATGCTAGAATTGCTCTATAGGTCCTGAGTGTTGTGTATTCTCGGTATGCCTAGTACTGGATTTTGGAGGGGGGGTGTTAAAAAATGATCAGCCCCGGGTGTCAACTATCCTAGGTACGCCACTGCTTTGATCGCTGTCGCTGCCTTTTCTCCCGCGGCTGATGCCAAACTATGGGGGGGGGGGGGAAGGGCAGGGTTGATATTGGGCTACAGAGTTCCAGGCTGGAGATTTTGGGACAGTCCTGCATTTCTGACCACCCCATTGTTATGGCACTTGCAGCACTGATTTCCATGGGCAGAATCAGGCACTGCAAATCCCACACTGATTTGGGTGATAAAGTTTAAATCAGGACTGCACAAAATCTCAAGCCTAGAACTGGTTAATTTGCCATCTCTATGATTTCTAATTTTTTGTCTTTTATTCTGCAGTTGGTAAGGGGTGATCTGTGTTCTGCATGTGACTGATGTAAAAGATTCTGTGTACATGTAGTTCGTGTTGGGATCTATATGAGTCTGACTTCTCTGGCTTTTTAAATGGAAATGCCTGTTTCAGAATTTACCTGTTTTATGAATACAGCTTAATCAGGCATTTGCATTTGTTACAAAGCAAAGTTTGAAGGATATGTGCCATTGATATGTTTGCCTTATAGCAGTCATATTTGGCCAAGTTTAAGATATGGGATAAAATCACTATATTTAAAAATGTCGGTGTTCCATGAACCAGGTATGTGGTTTGTGTTAATGCAGGAGAGCTGTTGCACAGACTGTTTATTTAGAAATACATCATCAAGTGCACTCTAAGGCATTATTAAGGAGTAACCCAAGAAACACTACTCACACCTAGTGCCCACCCATATTAGCTCTGGGCCCACCCAAAATGTCAGGTCTGGCTACGCCACTGCATTTCAGTTGTGACAGACCACAACTCCCCGCCAGACTATTAGGCTCACCTTAACTATGTAAAGTTCCCTGCTGAGGCTCCTTCCAGCCTCCTCAGGTAGAGAGGGAAAGAAAGAAAGCAACCTTGTGACATTAGGCTAATGGAGATCACCATGAAAGAAGACTGAACTGGGCGACACACATATGGGCCTGCACCCAAGGTACAACATATAATCCACTATCCTGGAGCCTTGGACCTGCAGGAAGGATTACTCTCAGGGTGGATGAGAAAATGTGTAATCCTTGGTTTGTTTAAGAGTTATGATAGAGTGAGCCCTGAGCAGCAAGTCATTAGGGGAGTGACTGAAGGACTCGGGAGAAGCTCAGAGGATATAAAGGGAAGTTCAGGGGGAAAGATTTGTCCTTGGTTGCCTGAGGTCTGAGCTACCTATAGCCCCCTGCAAGGTGACCCATGTAGGCTGATTTTTAGTTTGATACATTTATATACCATCTATGCACAAAAACACACATCTGAATTTATTACCCCTTGATTGGCAGGTAAATGGATCCATAGTTAGCACAAGGAAAGAGCCTGAAACTATTAATTAGGAATCCAGGATACCAACCCTGAGAAATAACTGGTGGTAGTCCTTGGAAGGATTGTCCCTGTGTATTCACATGAGGAGCTATCTGAGAAGAAGTCTGTCATCTGCATGGGGACTCCAAGAATAGGTAGGCTCAACTTTTGTTTTTTTTTCCTGGAGACCTAAAATAAAAAGTACTATGCTCTGACTTCTTTTCAAAGGAGACACAGGGCCCCAAAATCCTGTAGCTCAAAGTACTAGCCTAAAATTGCAAAATGAACAAACAGTGGAGATGACCAAAAGGAACAAATGATGGATTGTGTGTGACTGGAGACACTGTAAAAAAAAGGTTATTTCAAACAGCTCACACATCTATTCGGTGGACTCCTGCATCAGGAGTCCAATTATGTCTAAAACACCGAATGTCGATTGTGGAAATGATGATAACAGCACACTATGGAAGAGAAATGTTAAGTAGTAGTAGTAGTATATAACCTTTATGAACAAGCAGAAGGCCCTCTCCATCTAGCTGTGGTGAGAAGAGTGAGAGCAGGATCTGCCCCCTGGTAGCTACTGTGAGCATAGCCAGAGCCCCTCAATGTGTCTGCAGGTGATTTCAATAAAGTAATAGGATCAACCTGGGACCAGGTTGCATAGCTGAGGGCCTAGATCTTCTCCTGTCAGTGTGAAAGGCACATCCTGATCCACTCTGGATTCTCCCCTGCTTTAGCCTTTCCCTGGCCCCAATCGAGGGCTGCAGATAAGTCCAAGGAGATTAACATAACAGTCTTGCCTTGATCAAGATGTTAATAAATAAATGTGGCAAAACCTAAGAGAGGTGCTTCATTGCTGTAAAATCTCTGAAATCCGGTTTGATTCAGGTGGAGGGCATTAGCCTTGTCAAGAAAATCCTTCAGTTGTACTAGTACAAGAGATTCTGAAATTTTGGGAACAAATGGGAGATTAGAGATTGGACAAAAGTTTACTACATTACTACTTCCAAATAAAAATTCCCAAAACAGCTGAGCTTCCACCATGATTCCAACACTACAGAACAACCCCCTTAGTGGACTGTTAACCAAAGGGGCTGAACCCAGATCACGTGCTTTATGCAACCCGCTGAAAATTTTATATAAACCTTAGAACCACCACACACACATCAGTCATTATTCACTCTACCAACCATACATCCATTCCCCCCCTACCCATCTGACAGGTGTGGTAAGAAGTCCCACACTAATATGGACTGAATCTTGGTCACAATACGATATATACCGGGACCAATCAATTTAGGGTTCAATATTTGGCCTGTGGTAGACAGTACTTTTAAAAATAATTTGTACCACCTGCTATTTTATCTACGATGCAGCAGTACATGCAATGCTTTGCTGCATAACCAGAGAAAATGTGTACAAGGATTCAATAATCGGTAATCTCAAATTATACTGGTACCACAGGTAAGGTAGTTACCTGCCCCATACAGCGAGCAGTGAAAGAAAGGGGTTTTGCAAGAGCAGCAGACTGGTCTGGTTTTCAGGATGTCTGCAATGAATATCACTAGCTGAATGTGCATGCACATAAGCTATGACTATTTTGTCTAATTAGTTGTCCTGAAAACCTGACCAATTTGCAGCTCTGGAGCTTAAAAGCCTAGGTTGAAGAGTTTACAGTTCAGTAGTATGTATCGTATCTATGCTTCTCTGACTGTGACACACAGCAGCATGAAATCTGTCTTATTCTTTTGGGATCTTGCCATGCACTTGTGACCTGGATTGGCAATGGTTGGAAACAGGATACTGGGCTTGACTGACCTTTGGTCTGTCCCAGTATGGAAATCATTATACTGAACTCGGTTCTTCATAGTTTAGCTTCAATCTATGGTTCCTATGATTTGCTGAAGTGCCTCAGAAACTCTTGCCTTGAAATTATATGTTTATGAATGACTTACAACTTACAGATCAGTTGACAATAACTAACAAAATACTGGAATGATTGACTACCCTTCAACTAAGCAATTAATATATTTTGCTATTTACTCAGATATTTTTTACTTTTTAAAATAACGAACATGATAACTAGTGCTTTCTGAAACTTATTCTATGCACAGAGCTTGTTTAGCTGGCCTTCTACAAACAGTGCAAGCCAAAGCACGTCCTAGGTATAAGATACACCCTTTCAAGAACAAAATTGTTATTGCAATTAAGTAGAATAATGGAATAGGTGTGGGTTTGGTTGCTTGAAAGTTGCTTATCACTGCTATTTGTTAATTTTAATGCTGCTTCTCATTAACATTCCAATCCAAATCCTTATTTTTGTTTATCTTTCTAGTATCTGTCTCTAACTTGTGACCGCCACTAACCCCACAAGCCTGGATGCTAATAACTGAAAGAAAAAGAAAAGAACTGCCCAAAAATCTAAGCCAAGAGCATTTTATTTTATGATGCATCATAGTTGATCCAGTAGCAGTCCATGTTTTGCACTCTTAGGTAGTTTTATAACAGGGAGCCTAGGCTGATAGGGCCAAAATGGTGTCTATTCCGTACCTATTTTATAAAAGAAACTTAAGTATCTTCACAAAATACTAGGAGTAAACCAGTATTAATCATGTCTACATTAAAGCTGCGGACATCTATGACTGATTGGGAGACCAGGTGAAAAGGTTAATGTAAATCGCAGCTCGACCTATGCTCCACCAACACTCTGCCATTGAATATACCTACATTCAGGTCAAGTAAAAGTATGTGACTTCTTGGCAATAAGCATACTTTTACACGTATAACCCATGGGGTGATTTTATAAAAGCCTTTATAAGATTATTACCATTAAAAAAAATATTTGATTTATTATACTGCATTAGACATCAAGCATTAAAATGGTTTACATTACTAAGGGGAGAAGTTACTAAGGTACAGTAAATATGGCATTACTGGAAGTCACTAACCCGCCGTAACTTAGTACTACTGCGGGTTAGTGATTTCTGCAGTAAAGGAATAATGCAACTTGTGATCAGCCTTGAAAGCTGTGTTATTCTGTTCCCCAGAAGCATCAAAAAGTTTCAATCCTAATTTATTGGCTATGTTCTTTAAATTAGGAGAAAGTGAGATAGGCTCAGGTCCATTTATATGCAATGTTACTGACAAAAGTAAACACATTTATATACATATTTGAAGTTTTCAACATACAACCAATTTCAAAATATATTATGAAGTACTAAATACTGTCAATCATTCTGAAAAACATCCCTTCCTACATTTATTCATTTTCAATTCAATTCAATTTAGGTCCTATACATTGCTAATATCCTCTGTTTAAGGTTCAGTGCGGTTTACATCCATTAGTGGAACAACAGTTACAATATTATTAGTAGGACACTGGGTGAATACAGTAGATAAACACACATTACAGACACACAAATTAAGCCAAGCTTACACTGTGCACAGTCAATATCAGACTTTGATTAGCAATAGTTACAAACTGAAGCTCAGTAAAAATTAGAACAATTTCATAAGAAATATCACCTGGGTGATGAGATAATTAAGAGCTTTTCCAATCTTCTAACTAAACACACACATCAAAATCTTATTCTAAAATATACTGTATGGAGTCTAAAATTATGCACTGCAGCTTTACAGGATCTCCCTGGCATTGGTTCAACAGTAGAAGCAGCTCTACCTCTAGTCTAGCTCTCTGTGGAACAGACATTATACCAGAGCTTCCAAGTGGTTTAAAAATGGATAAAACATATTTTCTACATATTTTTATTGAGAAAATATGTTTTATCTGAGTCTTACCATAATATAAACAAATAATGTAATTTTTAGTATTATGACACAAAATAAACACAACAGATAACAAAAATTGGTTGATTCTACAAGTTGCCACTTGCTTTATAATGTTGCAATCTGCCTTGATTATCTTGGTGCTAAAATGTAAGTTCAAAATTAAATTAAATAGGAACTGAGGGGGTCTTTTACTAAAGATTAGCTCGAGTTATCTTCAGCGGCCCATTTTATTCCTATGGGCCCTGCTGCAGATAACTCAAGCTAATCTTTAGTAAAAGATCCCCTGAATTTGCTCTTTTAAGTTACCTAAGAGCTGCCAGTATTTCAATAATCCCAATTAAGCATCACTGTACCCAATATCAAATTGAGGGCCCTTTTAGGTCTACTTGGAAAATTCATATATTTAATTTTAAAAATTTGAAACATATCACCAACAGTAGCACAATTTTGCAACATGATGAACACAATCTTGGACTAATCAGTATATTGAAGACCTATCTCTTCAAGATAGCCTACTCCAATGATCCAACTTAACTAAATCTCACCCACATGATCCCTGTCCTGATGACATCACCATATGTCCCTTTCTCCCCACCCTCACCCCCTATCTTTTCCTCCCCATCCTTCCTACGCCTTCCCTCCCCATTTTCTTTCCCCTCTACGCTCAAATGCTCAATTTACTTATCCTTTACCCCATTATTATTACATTTACAATAATTTGTATAATCTCCTTTAAGACTTTGTAATTCTATTTACTTTTTACTATGTAAGCCGCATTGAGCCTGCTATATGTGGGAAAGCGCGGGGTACAAATGTAATAAATAAATAAATAAAATTTCTCAAGATTTACAAATTTGATACCACAGTGTTCTCCCCAGAAATTTTTAGCAGCCTAGTGGCATGAAGGAGTAGCTGGATAGAGATTGAGGAATACTGCACAATATTATAAAATTTTCTGTCATTTATAAATCCAGCCACTCTGTCTCTGCAAACACATAGACAATTAATCCAAGGCAAAAACTGATTGGGAAATTTAACATTAACTGATTTAATGATTATATCATCTACATGTATGAAAATTTAAAACAAAAAGAAATATTGTTAATACTGTCAACAAAGCATATTGAGTTAAATATAAACCTGCTCTGCATCCACAAAATCCAACCTCCCCCCCCCCCCCCCCCCCAACAACATGCAACACACTTCTCCTTGGAAGTCACCATATTGGTACCAGCAAATTTCTCTCTTCCTGACTGTCTCTCTTTCCACTGGGTTCATTTGTTCTTTCTCCTCGCTCCTCCTGTGTTCATCTATTCCCTTACATCTGTATCTGACATATACATCTTTCTCTTCTAGCTCTATCCTGCCTTTGTTTTCTGCTTTTCTGACCACTCAAATTTCACCCTCTCTTTCTCACCTTCCAGTTCTCCACCTCTTTCATTTTACTTTTCAACTACCTATCAACTTTCTGTCCCTGGCTTTCCTATTTAAGCTCTCACTCCTTTACCCATCTCCTATTTCCTTCTGCCACCCATTCTCCATTACCACATTTTTATCCTCTGTACTCATTATCCTCTTTTCACTCATCTCCTTGACAGCCTCTCCCCTCCCCACAGCTTCTCCCACAAGGTTCCATCATGTTCAGCATCTCCCCTCACTCCAACTTTGTAGCTCACATCTCCTCTCTTTTTCCTTCTCTTCACCCCTACCCTTATAGCCCAACATCCTTTCTCTTTCTCCACCCTCCGCTCTAGTAGGCGGACATCTTCTCTCCCCCCTCCCCATTCACTGACTAGCATGTCGCTGTCCCTTCCCCACAACAGCTTCTCCCTTTTTCCACACCAGTGCAGCTTCTCCCTCTCTCTCCTTCCCTCCCATTCTTATCCTTCCCCCCAGTCAGCATCTCCCCATTTTTTCCTACTTCACATCCAAAATTCCCCGTACATTTCTCCTTCCAACCCTCCAAATAGTCCAGCATGTCTTCCTCCCCCACCCCCCCCATGGTCCAGTATGTCTTCTTCCCTCTCTCTTCTTCCCATTTGTAGTCTAGCATGTCACTGTTCCTTCCCCTCAACAGTACAGCTTCTTCCCTTTCCCACAATGCAGTTTCTGCCCTTCTCTCTCTCCCTTTCTCCCATTCTTCTCTATCCCTCCCCATAGTCAACATCTCCCCCTCTCCCATTCTTCCCCTTCCCCCATAGAAAGCATCTCCCCACTCTTTCCTACTTCACATCAAGAATTATTCTCTCTCTTCCATAACATTTCTCCTTCCCTCCCTCCCAGTGGTTCAGCATGTGTGTCTCCTCCCCTCCCCACCACCACCACCAATGAAGAAAACAACTGCTCCCGAAGAACCAAGGCTAAAAAGGGGCCGAAGTGAAATCTTTGTATTCCATTCCCCATTGACTTCACTATTTTTTTAAATCAAGTAGGAGGTACTACTGCTAACAGCAGCAAGACTTTACAAAATAATATGAACATGAAACAATACAAGAATGAAACAAAACTACTGCAGACACTGTGACCAGGTGGTTTACCTTTTCTGAATAACTCCTGAAGACTCTCAGCACTTTGGTTCAACAGGGCCCACATTTCCTCTTCTTGTAATGGTCCTCCCCGGACCTCCAGGGCCTCTGCCAGTGACACGTGCATGTTACCTAAGAAACACGATACCGATTAGAGAACTGAGCACAGAAGGCCTCTATCATTTTTCATCTTTGAACAACATTCAGGCACAAATATTTGTCATTTTTGATCTACCAAACTGTTAGTCTGATTAGGATGTGCAGTCTCCGATAAAAACTTGATTAACCGTTCATTTTGTAGGTATACTGAGTATGAGACAAAAGCTAACACAGAAAATATAATAGAAAAAGGCCAATTTTACAGCCACGGTAAAAAATGGGCTTAGTGTACAGTTAAGACAAATGTAAGGATACACTAAGCTCATTTTTTTATTTTAAAGGGCCCCAAAATATTTGAGAGAATTATTCTAAAACATGGTTATGATACCCTGATAGGCAGATCATCAAAAGCCCCATGCTGTTCCAAACAGCACTCTAAAAATAAGGCAAGAACAGTGTGGGGCTATACTGCCCAACCTGTCAAAACAGGGGCTGGAGGTCAATGGAACCTTCGGACCCTCCTCCAGAAAAGTGAGGCTATAGTGGCCTAGTGCCCCCCAAGCCCCCACAACCTTCCCCCAAAACAGTGACACGGGGGCTAGATGACCTCCAACCCCACTGACCCCCCACCCCCGATGTGAGGGCACAGGGGACTGGAGGTCCGGTGATCTCCAGCCCCCCTGACTCTCCCCCCAAATAAAAGAAATCCTGGTGGCCCTAGTGTACTACCACCTCTACCCCCCCATCTGCCCTGGTGGTGTAGCAGACCCCTCCCCCCTCCACCCCGTACCTCCTTGTTGGAGGAGGGAGTATCACACTCCCTCCTCTTCAGCCCTGCATTCAAAATGGTGGCGCCCAGGTCTGCCCAGTGCATCTTGGGATGCACTGGGCGGGGCTTCCTGATATAGTCAGGATGCGCTGGGCAGCCCTGGGCGCCACCATTTTGAAGGTGGCACTGAAGAGAAGGGAAATACTCCCTCCTCTAACAAAAAGGCACAGGGAGAAGGAGGACGGGTCCACTACATCACCATGGCATGTGGGAGTAGAGGTGTGAGCCCACTTGGGCCACCAGGAATTTTTTGTATTGGGGGGGTTAGGGGAGCTGAAGATCCACCAGGCCTCCAGCCCCCCTGTGCCCTCATGTCGAAGGGGTTGGGAGAGTTAGAGGTCCACTGGACCTCCAGCCCCCAGTGTCATCATATCAGGGGGAGATTGTGGGTGCTTGGGGGGGCACTAGGCCACCAGGACTTCAGTTTTAGAGGGGAGTCCGGGGGAATCCAATGGACCCCCAGGACACGGTGGTCAGGCTGCCTGACTGACGGGCGGGGGTGTGGGAGGAGGAACAGAGCCATAGACCTAACACCAGCTCTGAGCTGGCTTAGCGTTAAGGCACTATTCCGCCCCTATGATCAGAGCGCTGTACTCTGATCATAGGAGCGGAATACTGCAGAGCTCATTTAAATATAATTTAAATGAGCTCTTCGGTGTTCCTGCGTTCTCACGCAGGATGCCCTTTGATCATGGACATCAGGTAAATGTGGGCGCTAGTGACCTCTAGTGCCTGCATTTACTTTTGATCATCTGGGTCTGAGCGAGGGTTGAGGGTGGGCCTGTGAAATAACATAGTCGGACAAAGGGATATAAATGAAAACAAGTGTTTATGTAATTGAATCCTGAGGCCTGTTACATCACAGGACCAGGAACAAAAGATAGAACGCCTCTGTAGTACAATAAGCAGTCTTAAGCAGGCCTCAGGCTGGCAAGGCCTGAACACAGTCTGTGGCTGGTAGGGCGATCCTGCCCCAAACACAGCCTGTGAGTCTTACTTGGTTCTTTTCCTAGGGTCCGGCTCCAGCTGGACCTCAGAGCAAGGCTTGCCAGTCTCAAATAGGAAGCAAAAGTGATTTTCTGCAGGTATTTTGTCACCAATTGCTCCCCAATGAATTCCATCTGTGAGTCATGTACAATGGCAAGACATGCGCCAAACGATTACCTACAACCTTTGCCAACAGTTTCACTTCAATAATAAGATCAGTTGATAGGATTAAGGAAAAGTGGGGTATCTTCCTGGCTTTAGAAGTATGATCATTTGGGCCAGGTTAAGGTACTCTAGTAAAGATCTGTGACCACTATCATACTGAATATGTTTGTAGGGGACATATCTCCTCACCCAGCAGCTTATAAAACTCAGCTCTAAAGCCATCTGTCCCAACAAGGGACTCTGTTATGACTGCCCAATCCACCTCCTCTGGCTTTATAAGGGAGTTCAAAAGATCTCTGTCAGCTTGATTTATGCTTAGGAGATCCAAACTATCTAAGTGCATACTTCCCTGCAATCCTTCTATTGGTGGTGCATATAATTGTTTCACCAAACACAGCTAAGGTGACACAAAATAGTAGAAGCTAGACAACGTTCAAAATGTAAGAAGTTTATTAAAACACCCAATGAGTCATAAACTCTGCTTTCTGCAGCTGTTGTAATATTTTAGATTATTTTACTAGGAAATTTATAGTACCCACATTCCAAGTGTATAATCTTCACAGCTAAATTATATCAAAACATTCAATTATCCAATACAAGATTATTTGGTTTCAATCAAGTAAAGACTATCCCAGCCACTAGCGTCCCTCTTTAATCTGCTTCAAACGTTTCACTCCCCAGCACAGCATATTCCATTTTCTCCTACTGCTCCTTCCCACGCGCCCATTACAGAACATACTGGACTGAATTCTGTATGTGGTACCAAAAATAGGCTCCGATAAATTAGCACTAAGCGTTATTCATAAATGGCACACAGAGTTGGGCGCCGTTTATAGAATAGCATTTGGTGCCGGGATCCATGCTCTATTTTGGGTTTGAGGATGCACACCAAGTAAAACTGGGTATAAATGCCTAAATTAAGCACCAATCTTCCTTATTCTGTAAAACTGCACACAAATTCCAGGAATGCCCCTGATCCGCCCATACCCCTTCCATAGCCATGCTCTTTCGGAGCCATGTGTAAATTTTATGCCAGATCCTGGTACCTGAAGATGTGTGCATTTAAATTAATGCCTATCAGTGCCCAATTATCAGTGCTAATTGGCTCATCATCAATTAGATTGCATGCCCTTATTTGCACATGCTATTTTGAGTGCCATATATAGAATTAGGGTGATTGCTTTTAAACCCCTTCCCCAATTAAAAAAAAAATCCCAAAGGCTGATCTTCCCTCCCCCCCCCCCAGCCTCTCTCCATTCTATCCCATCTACCTACCAACCTACCTATTCTACCAACCTTCTTCCCACTTATGTCCATGAATGGGATCAATCATGTACTAATAACTACCCCCCTTAAACACCCCCTTCATATTACCCCTCTCTTTAGTACACCTACACGTTGTTATTCCATCAAACAATCCAACTATTAAGAATTACTATACTTACCCCCTTTATTACCATCAATTTTCTTAACCCATTGATTATATTTATATCCTAAACAACCAGTTCCAGCGCCTTACACTCCAGCCCCATATTCCTGTTTCTCACGCCACGCTTCCTCCACCATCAATCCCTCTGACAACTATCTTAGTCAAAAAGGCCTGTGCTGCAAACAAAAGTCCAAGCAGCATCCTGGTGAATCACTCTTCAGTGTGCTGGGTACAGGAGGGCAAAACATTTTTTGGTTGGAGTTTTGAGCATGCATGTGCAAAGCTTCATTGCTGGGCTGCCACTTTATTTTTTTTTGTTACATTTGTACCCCGCGCTTTCCCACTCATGGCAGGCTCAATGTGGCTTACATATTATATACAGGTACTTATTTGTACCTGGGGCAAGGAGAAATTAGATCTTACCTGCTAATTTGCTTTCCTTTAGTCCCTCCGGACCGGACCAGGATTGGACTGTTGGGTTGTGCCCGCCTACCAGCAGGTGGAGACTGAGAAAAACTCTGACTCTAGAGAGCCAATAGGAGCCCTGGCCATGTGACCTTAGCCTCAGTATTTGAATAACAAAGCAGGAAAGAAAGAAAGAACTTCTGTGCCGTATGGAATCCTAGCAGCCACAAATTCCTCGGCAAAACCGAGTACTAGAGCTCACCAGCAACTCTCACCAGAGAAGTGGTATGGCCCATTTGTATTAGAGCTCGCCAGCAACTCTCACCAGAGAAGTGGCATGGCCCATTCATATTAGAGCTCACCAGCATCTCTCACCAGAGAAGTAGTATGACTCACATAAGGTTTCATATATATTCCATCAACTGAGCTCACCAGCAACTCTCAACAGAGAAGTGGTATAACATATTTAAGGCTTTATATCTATTCCAGCAACTGAGCTCACCAGCAACTCTCACCAAAGAAGTGGTATGACCCATTAAGGTTTTATATATATATTTGTATTAGAGCTCGCCAGCAACTCTCACCAGAGAAGTGGCATGGCCCATTCATATTAGAGCTCACCAGCATCTCTCACCAGAGAAGTAGTATGACTCACATAAGGTTTCATATATATTCCATCAACCGAGCTCACCAGCAACTCTCAACAGAGAAGTGGTATGACCCATTAAGGTTTTATATATATATATTCCAGCAACTGAGCTCACCAGCAACTCTCACCAAAGAAGTGGTATGACCCATTAAGGTTTTATATATATATATATTCCAGCAACTGAGCTCACCAGCAACTCTCACCAAAGAAGTGGTATGACCCATTAAGGTTTTATATATATATATATTCCAGCAACTGAGCTCACCAGCAACTCTCACCAGAGAAGTGGTATGACATATTTAAGGCTTTATATATATTCCAGCAACTGAAGTCACCAGCAACTCTCACCAGAGAAGTGGTATGACATATTTAAGGTTTTATATATATTCCAGCAACCGAGCTCACCAGCAACCACCAGAGAAGTGGTATGGACCACGCAAAGTCTTTTTTTTTTTTTTTAAATATATATATACAGTATCATCTGTTTGTTTGTTTTTTTAAACATTCCACTTCCAAACATAATAAAAGAATCTAAAGAGTTGATAGAACATGGGAGGGGCCTGGTCCGGTCCGGAGGGACTAAAGGAAAGCAAATTAGCAGGTAAGATCTAATTTCTCCTTCCTTAGCGTCCCTCCGGACCGGACCAGGATTGGACTGTTGGGAAGTACCAAAGCAGTAATCTTACGGGAGGGACAGACATTGAGAATGCGGTAGAGTCCCTGAAAACACCCAAACTAGGATGAATACAAAGCCAAAAGCTTGACGATCCAAGAACCGCCAATAAACTAAATAGAATAACTACAAAGCAAAAAAGCTGAAAAGTCCAAGCGACGCTGAACATTGTCCCATACCAAGTGGCCGCTATATAATGTCCCCCTACTGCACTATCAGTGCAGCGCAAAGGACAGAGAGACTCGAGAAAAACAAAAAAACAACTGAAAGAAAGATGGCAAAGGTAGAAGCAGAGCCGCCTGTAAACAAAAAACTGCAATGAATCTACCTCAGCTGAGAAAGTGGAAACCGAAATCCTGAAGTACAATACTCCCGATATCGTAGACTATTGCTGACCTAGCAACAGATTGGAAGTATGTAAAGCCTGTCAGTGAGAAAGTACCTAATCACTAGAAGCTAAATAGGTAAAAACAAGAATGCAGTTAAATACTATGCAGAAGAAGGTACCTAAATCCCTGCTGCAAACTAGACTGAAGGTGCAAATAAACTGACAGCCGCTGCAGTTACCCAACATGAAGAAAACATATCTCAGAGCGCAATTCAAATGAGAGAGAAAGAATCATCTGTAGCTGTTGCCTCTGCAAGCAGATCACCTGAGACTCTTGACGTAAACCCCAATTAGTGAAAACGGGAATAAATCAACAGTAGACACTTGTTAGTACCTTTCATCTGTTAGATACATATAGAAGTCCATAAAACACTACACAGTTCCAGGAATAACATGTATAGAATGTTTGTACGTTTAGGAATCTAGCCAGGTGCTCATGGTCTGGATTGGCCATGGACCGAAAGGTGGGCTCGATAGGACCTTTGAGCTTTTCCCAGTGTGGAATTACATATGTACTTATGTAGTAGAACTATAAATATACATATATATTTTCACAGATGCAGCCATCAAAAAACTGCTCACTGTGTATATGCTCCCGGCATACTTGCAGGAAGAATGCTCAATCTCAACCACCAGACCCAAGTGCTGCACTAGTGAGAATACAGAGGCCAAGTGAGCGGAGGGAATCCCATCCGAGATAAATATCTGGATACGAGAGGGCATATATCTCTGCCGCTGACAAGTCTTTTAGCAAGAGGGTAAGCGAGGCACATGGAAGGTCAGAGTGAAAAGAAATAGTTCTAGAACTGGGACCTCCCCTTAAGGTACTATCCACTGAGAACTCCCAGAAGTTTTTTTTTTTTTCAATGGTCACGAAATTGACGGAGTGAAAAGCTGCCAAAAAAAGACTACCGAGACTCCAAAGAGAATGAAGAAAAAATTCCTTCTTGGGAGCTAGAAAGTAAATTTTTACTCTGCAAAATAGAGCAAGGTAATGGCCGAAGGCCCAAGAACATCCAGAGAAAACAGAAAGTGGGACGCTTGTAGAGAAGACAAAAACAGTCTGCGCCAACTTGACTAAACAAAGAGAAAAAAAATAGAGACATGCTACGAAATCTAATGAGATCACACGAGAGCTCAAAAGAGAGATCAAATGAGAGACCTGGCTACATGCACCCCGTAACCTAGAGTGTGCCCGAAATGCACCACCCGTTGCTTGACCTGACAACTCTGCCAATAAGACTGTCTGTAATGAACCAGACATCTAGGAAAGGATGAAACGAGGAGACGTTGTTTCATGAGCGCCGCTGCTACTACGACCATAACTTAAGAAAAAAGTGCGCGGAGCCGACGCAAGACCGAAGAGCAGGGCAAGAAAACTGGTAATGAGGACCTTCTCATCATCCTCGTATCGTGGACATTACTCCTCCTATACTGAGATGTACTAAGATCTACCGACCCACACCCATAAGAAATGAATGTGGTACTTGCAACCTGGATTGACCACAACTGAGGACAGGATGCTGGGCTTAATGGACTCTTAGACTTTCCCCTTATGACAATACTCGTATACTAAGCAAAAATGCAAAGGAAGTGAAAGAATCCCCTTCCAATTGAAAGGAAGGTCTGGAGTGAGGACGTATAGAATTAAAATGAAAGGATCACCATATGTTGAGCGTGGACTGAGACACACTGGCCTTTAATTTTACCGGATCTCCCCAAATCTTGTATCATGTCATGCCTCCTTCCTCACTGAGAGTACAGAGATGAGCAGACGCACACTCACGAGATATGAATGTGGTATTTGCAATCTGGATTGACCCCATCTGAAAACAGGATGGGGACTCTTGGCCTTTCCCATTATGGCAACACTTATGCCCTTATGGCAAAAAATGCACAGAAAATGAGTGAATCTCCTTCCAAGAGAAAAAAACTCTGGAGAGAGGAAGAATAAAATGAAAATGTAATGGAATAGACTTGGAAAATACCTATTATGGAAAAGGTGGTGAATTTGTGCCACAGGAGACAAGACTGTACCTGACGTCAAGAAAGCTTGAAACAAGACCCTAAAATCTGTAAGGAAGAGAAAGGGATAGCAGATGTTATGGATGGTCATACTGGACAAAACCAGAATGTTTACCATGTGCCCAGGCTGAACAGATAGAGGAAACAAAAATACAAGTAGATGGCGTGAGGACCTCCCACTATCCTTAAGTGGGAGAAAATGCAAATTGACCGGATAACTTTACTCCCTAAGTTGACATATATCTTGTAAGTCCTAGAAGAAAACTAAGATAACACATGAGAAACTCCAAGACAGTTGGAAAGTAGAGAAGACGTGAATAAAACATGTCTTCTAAAGCAGCTGAGAAAACTGAGTGCTCGGTAGACAGGACTGAGTCTCCTAGAATATGAGAACCATCTGAACCATGTAGCCTAGGCAGCTGTCATCTGCTATGCCAAAGAGAAAGCATAGCCATGAAAGAAAATTGCTGAAAGGAAGTAAGACCTTATGTCCAGAATTGCAAAATACGCAACAATTGAGTATCAGACAATGTATTTCATTGCACATGGCATCTGAACCATATAGCCTACGCTCTAGAGAACGTTTGTTAAGATCTTAAAACACAGTATAAGAACATAGCCACGGAGGAAAATTTCCTGAAAGGAATTAAGACCTTATGTCCAGCATTGTAAAGTACCAAACAATAGACTATCCGGCAATGTAGTTCTATCCACATGGCACCTGACCCAGATAGCCTATGCCATAGAAAATGTTTGTTAAGTTCTTAAAAACACTGTATAACATCATTGCCATGAAGGGAAATGCTTGAAAGGAACTAAGATATTATGGCCAGATTTGTAAAGTACTAATCAATTGACTATTAGACAATGTAGTCCTATTCACCAGGAAATGAGAAAGACACAGAGTGACGTACACTGGACCCCCATAAAAACTGCGCTAGACAATAGCGAAGACCTTTCCTCCAAACATCACGCACAAGGGAAAGGAATAGGAAAATGGTTATTTTGGAGCTGAGATACAATTTGTAAGCCACATTGAGCCTGCAAAAAGATGGGATAATGTGGGATACAAATGTAATAATAATAATAATAATAATAATTTAATTCGCCCCATTGTCTAAAATAGAGAATTCCCGACTGAGCTGCACTTTGAATCGGAGTCTTGCCAAGAACAAAGAAATCGCCAACTGAGCTGCACTTTAATTCACAACATTGCTAGCAACCAAAAAGTCCCCGACGGAGAAAAAAACAGAGGGAAAAACAAAATGAGCGCCATTCGCATCGTAGCATTTCTTTTTTTTTTTAATAGCTAGAAAAATACATGTAAAAATTAATTTCAGGGAAAATATACTACCAATTGCCCCAACTACCGGAGAAACAATATCTCCTTTCCATTGCACAAACAGCCAAACACAGTAAAAGCAGAAAAACGCTGCCACGTCAAGGGAAATTGCAGCTGCATGCAAAACAATGGCGGCCAAGCGCGCCAAAATGAGAAGAATAAAGTTCGGGGGAGAAAGCCACTGACTGGACCGACGAAGAAGCAGGAAATCCGTGCCGCCGAAAAACAGATAGCCTCCGAGGCCGCACAAAACATGGTTTAGCCTCTGGCCCGAACAGGAACAGTCAATACAGCTCCCAAGCTATACAGACCCGTCCAAGAGCGAGCACGCGCTTAACATTTCGCGCCTCTTTTTTTTTTTTTTTCACAACTACCGCCGCTAACAACGCCGGATAGCAGAGGAAAAATAATGAAGATAACAAAAAACCGCCGATTAAAGTCACAGACGCTGACTTTTCACTTTTTTTTTTTTTTAAATAGCTCCGCCAGAAATGAAAATAAAGACTCTTCAAACAGAATAAGACAGAAGAGCTACCTGCTCGTTATAAGCCTGGGGAAAGCAAAAACTACTTCCTTTAAATTCCTTTCATTTGAATTAATTCTTTTAATTTTCTTTTACTTGATTTAATTCTTTAAAAACAGCTGCCTATTAAAAGTGGCTGCCTCTCCCAAAAACGGTACACCTTTCCAGAGAAAGGGACGGCCCTTCCCTGCTAAGCCAGGGAGATGGGGAGGAAGGGGGGTGGACTCGAGACACCCGAGTTTAGCACCCCAGAGGCTGTCAAAGAAAGAAAAGAAACCCTGTCAAGCCTTTAATTACGATTCCAGGCACAGAAGAAGTATTATAAATATATCTGTAATATCTTATAGAGAAAAAGAGAGAGAGAGAGACTAATGGGTTCACTTCCTACCTGCTGAGAGACTGAGAAAATACAGAGGCTAAGGTCACATGGCCAGGGCTCCTATTGGCTCTCTAGAGTCAGAGTTTTTCTCAGTCTCCACCTGCTGGTAGGTGGGCACCACCCAACAGTCCAATCCTGGTCCGGTCCGGAGGGACGCTAAGGAATGGAGGGTTAAGTGACTTGCCCAGAGTCACAAGGAGCTGCCTGTGCCTGAAGTGGGAATTGAACTCAGTTCCTCAGTTCCCCAGGACCAAAGTCCACCACCCTAACCACTAGGCCACAAGTCATCCTGAAAACAGAGGACTTTAAAAATTACCACCTGCAGTCTTGTGTTATTAGGCAGCTTGGATCCCACCCGATGGCCCTCTCCAACTCTCAAGGGACCCAGATCTTCTGGAAGCTGGAGCGATTGGATGAGCTATGTTTCCAGGAATCCCAGCAGTCTGTTGTTAATTAGTGATTCTGGCAATTCCACTAACCTGAGATTAATTCTTCTGGACCTATTTCAAGCTTTTCCTCAAACGCTGCTAGTGTTTTTAAAAATGGTCCTGCAAGTCCACCACCACAGCCACATAGTCTTCCAACTCTTTGTAGAAACAGCAAAATCCTTGCTGAAGTCGTCCAGTTTAGCATCTATAGGGAGCAGCAGGAGTTAACAGCAGATAGAAGCTCTTAGAATTTTGCCATTGGCAGCTGGTGATTGAAACATTTTCTATTTATTAAACATCTGAATAAGGAAACTTCAGGATTCTGAAGCAGGAGATCGGCAAAGATGACAGGAGGGAGGTTGAGAGAGAGATCAGACGAGGGGGGAGGGGTTAAGAGAAGTGATTAGCGCTAGAAGACTGATGAGAGCGGATTACCTCAAATAAGTACTTAAAACAGATTTATTTCTATGTTGTTGCAAACTACAACTAATTTGAGAAACATTTGTAAATTCTTTTGTCAAAATTTTGGCTATAGCTATGGTTTCCACTCCCTCTCTGTTCTGTTTTGGTACTTTTCAGGGGTCATGCGAATTCATGAATTTTCAAGTGCTAAAATGGGGTTGTCAGCTAAAAACTTGGGAAGCACTGGATTAGGCATTAATACTTGCTGTAGGGCAAACTGAAAGATTTGCCTTCTCACTGTATCCTGTTTGTATAATAGATGAAGAATAATTTTAAGAGCTTGTGTACTTTAGTTGCCCTTTAAATCTAAGTCTTCTGCTAATGTTTAAGGCTGTTGTAATTGTGTGCACATATATAAAACTGAAGTCACTCTATATTCTTCCAAATTATTTAAGGTTAGTGAAAACTCAAACACAAGGAAGGTAAAATATATCCTAAATTTTGGGTGTGCTGTTGTCCCAGGAGAAAGAGATTTTAGTAAACAGATGGTATGGAGGTAATAGTAACTGTGTACAGCACATGTGAGGGGGTAATTTTATAAATTTTTTCTGTGCGTTAAATGGCTTTCATAAAATTACCCCAGGGCTTGGGTGCATGTGTAAGAGAATGCGTTTTTAACAAACATTGCATACTTTTGTGCATTGTTCGTGTAGCTGTGTTCTGGGATGGAAGTTGCGCAGCATGCGGGACAAATCACAGTGTGTATGTGCCCTTTAAAAAATCCACAAATCCACATGTACTTTACTCCTGACATTTACACCTGCTTCTGAATAGGGTTGAATGTCTGTGGCTTCAGTCTAGCCATGATATCTGCCAGATTACCGGTAAGAGTTGATATTCAGAAAGGGTTATCTAGGTAGCAGCAGTCAGTGGCATAGCTATGGGTGGGCCTGGGTGTGCACAGGCCCACCCATTCTTGCCTCAGGCCGACCTAGTCTAGTGGCCCCCAAAACACCTCATTGACAGTGCCTCATTCCTCTTTCTCTTCGCCGCCGGCAGCACGGCAGCTGCCCATCTCTCTGAACCCCCCACCACCTACAGCAATTCCTGTAGCAACTTGCGCCAGCCCTGCAGACTTCCCTCTACCACATTCTGCCCTCAATGATGTTACTTCCTGTTTCTTCACTGGCGGGGACACGGTAGAGGGAAGCCTGCAGAGCCGGCGCAGGTTGCCTACAGGAATTGCTGCCGGCAACGGCTTGGAGGTAGACAGGGGAGGGGGGGATTCAGAGACAGAGGGGAAGATGCAGGGCAGGGTGGGGGAGGAGAAAGGAGCAGATGCCGGGTGGAGGGGGAGAAAGATGATGATATGCGGGGGCAGGGGTGGAGGGAAAGATTTTAAGAAAATCTGTATTGGGAAGGAAGGGCCCACCCAGATTAACTTGGTGTCCACCCAAAATGGCAGGTCTGGCTATGCTCCTGGCAGCAGTTCCTATGCAGATAAAACTAATCTAATCTTCACTCTTTCACTCTAACCTTTCCCCATTAGGTCCAAGACAATCAAATAAAGAATCAACAGAGAAGCTGGGAAGTTATACAGTGGTTAAAATAATTCTTACAATATTTCGAAATACAAAATTAATATTTTACACTACTTATTTGGCAATACAAGATATTTATTTATTTATTTTTTATTCACGTCAATTTATATACCGTATCTTATTGCTACTGCAAGATAGGAATTAGTTCCCAAATAAAAAAAGATTTTAATTGTCAATTAAAAGATGTCAGAAAATTGTAAACAAATGTAAGGAAGTAAGCTGTTCCAAATCTTAAGAGCTACCCTTTTCCCCATCTCCGGAAAAGATTTAAACGTCTGTTTCATATCAAAGAATCTAATGTGCACTTTGCCCTGCACACATGGGGCTGCCACTGGCCTGGAATCTTCTAGGATATACATATTCAAGATTTCAAGTCACTTCTTATACATCTTTGGCGCAAACCCTATACTATTTTTGTCATCTTTCTCTGAATCACTTTAAATCTTTTTATATTCTTAGCAAGATAGACAGATTCATACAGATATCGGGAAAAAGTACCCAGTGAAAATGAAGGTGTCTGTGGGTACTTTTTCCTTAGGTAACTTCCACAGCGAAGGAGCACACATACTTTCACTTTGAAAAGTCTTTGAACAGGTGAAAAGTCTGCAAGCAAAAAGTACCAGAGTACTTTTTCAGCAATGTAGATAGCATGACAAGGTAATTTTTGGTGACCTGAATACTGTCAGCCCAATTATATCCCTCAAAACAGCAGTAGGTAGTAAAACAAAACTCTGTGCCTTCCCTTCCCTATATATTTTGGTGCAGCAAGGAAGCCAATCCGTATCTCAAAATCACCGATTCCCTCATTATAACCCCTCTGCTATTTCTATCCTCACCCCCTGGTATCAGCAGTCCCACAATAGTGGCACTCTCTGCTCACCTGGGACTTTTATAAAGCTGCGTTAGCGATTCCCACGCAGCAAATGAGAGGAAGCCCATAGCAACTGAATGGGCTTCCTCTCATTTGCCGCACCGAGAATCAGCAGTGCAGCTTTATAAAAGGAGCCCTTGGAGCACTAGGTACTGCCATCATGCCTTGTATTCAACATGCTTGAGTTTACCTGTGATATATCTTTTCTCATTCCTGATCAGAGGTCCAGGACATCTGCATGTAGGTTTCAGGACAGGTCTGGCAGGACTCTAGGAAAGAAAATTAAGTATAAAAAAAATTTCCCTTCCTCTTCATCCTTGCCAGACTGGTCCAGACCAGTGAGATGTACCCAAGCTCTCCCTAGACTGGGCAGAAAAAGTCCATGGGGGCTCTCAGGGCTTTTGACCCGAGGTTGGCCCATTTCCTAGCTTGGATAACAGCCACTATCATCTGGAGAATGACTGCAAAGTCACCCAAGTGGTTACCCTGGAGAATGCCTGAGCCCTGGTGAAGTAGGCCCACAACTACTGTGGGTACCCTGTGACCACAAATCCTATAGGCTATGGTTATTATTTCCTTCAACACTCTCTCTCCATTTCTGGGTTCTCTGAGCAAAACAAAGAGCTGGTTTGTCATCCTAACTAGCTCCATTAGTTCTGGATACCATCACAGCATCCTCCTGACATAAGTGTCATCACCTTCCTTTCCCTTTCCTCCTTTCCTTCATGGAGGTCAGCAGCTATGTTTTCTGATTCGCGACAAACTAGGACATTACCTTTGGGACATATAATGTAAGGAAACCTTATTTTTAGACCAGCATGCAACCCATGCTCTTGGGCATGGAGCTTCAATAACTCCTGAACTTGGGCTTAGTGCTTGTTGATCTTGGTCTCAGAGAAGGACACTATGACTTGGCTGTTATCCCAAGTATTCTACACTCTGTGCCCTTCACCATATCCATCATCCAGCCTAAGGTCCCCAACAACTCAATTACCCTAGCTGCAGCTTTTCTGCTTTCCTTTACCGACTTTGTCCATATCAGCCAATCGTCCAGAGGAGGGTGAATCGGAACCCCTACCTTCTGGAGGAATGCAGCCACAACCACCAAAACTACTCAGACTGGAAGTGAAAGACCAAAACAGTAAGCTGAGAGAACTTCTAAAATCCTGGCCTGATAGAACTGTGTAGGTATGCAGAGCCGGTGCAACCTGGTAAGTGAGGCAAGAATGGCGGGGGGGGGGGGGGGGGGTGCCAACCTCTGGAGGGTGCCACAAGTCATGCTTACCGCTGCCAGCAGCTAACAGTTCCGGCCCTAGCCACAACCCCCGGTCCTTACCTGCCTGCCCTCAGCTCCCACGACAGCCCCCTTTTTGCTCCTGCTGCTCTGCGTATAAATCTGCTTTATCTTACCTCAAATCCAAAAGCAGCAGCAGTGAAAGAAGCAGGCTCACCCTGAGCCTTCCCTTCACTCTGTGTCCCACCTTCCTCTGATGTAATTTCCTGTTTCCGCAAGGGTGGGACACTGAGAGGGAAGGGAAGGTTCAAAGCGAGCCTGCTTCTTTTACTGCTGCCGCTTTGACTTTGAGGTAAAATAAAACAGATTTAAATGCAGGGCGGCAGGAACAAAAAGGGGGCTATTTTGGGAGAAGAGGGCAGGCGGGGGGCTGGGGCTCGAACTGGAACTAGCAGCAGCCGAGAAGGGGGATAAGGCTGGAACTCAGAGGGCTGACAAGGGGGGCAGGTGGGGGCTGGGGCAAATTGCTGGATATGGATGGGAGGGGAGGATGGAGGCAAAGGAGAATCGCTGGACATGGATGGGAGGGGTGGGCAGAGAAGAATGGCTGGACATGGATGGAGGGGAGAACAGGGGAGAGAGGAGAATTGTGGACATGGATGGAAGGGAGGGCAGATAGAGGAAGGAGATGCACATGGATGGAGGGGAGCGAAGATAGAGGAAGGAGATGCACATGGATGGAGGGGAGCGAAGATAGAGGAAGAAGATGCACATGGATGGAGGGGAGCGAAGATAGAGGAAGAAGATGCACATGGATGGAGGGGAGCGAAGATAGAGGAAGGATATACACATGGATGGAGGGGAGCGAAGATAGAGGAAGGATATACACATGGATGGAGAGGAAGCGAAGATACTTACCTGTAGCAGGTATTCTCCAAGGACAGCAGGCTGATTGTTCTCACATGTGGGTGTCACATCCGTTGCTCCCTCCGGCTGCTCCTCCGCGGGAAGCAGGAGCCGGCGTCCACCTCGACGAAGACCGGCTTTCTTGAGGCCACGGAAGGGAGCCGGGGCTCGCCGTGGTGATGGCCGCCCAGTCCGGGCCCGAGGCCGGGGGCCGGCGATCGCGGCTGCCGGACTCTCGATCGCCGGCTACGGGGGCTGTGTTTGTGCCAATAAGGGAAATGGCGCCGAGGCGCGATGGCCGGCGTCCTCTTCATTCTTGGGCGCGGGAACCCAAAGCTCCGCCTCAGAGGAGTTAGACTGGAAGGCCAGCATGATAGATCCGCCTGGGAGATCGGTCAGAGCCAATCAGAAGGGTTTTGTCGATAACCAAGTTCTGATTGGCCGGCTATGTCTACGGGGGCCGGGCGGCTGACTGCCGACCAGTATTTAAGGAATGAGCCTGAGATAGGATGTTGCTTCAGGTTCTTTTACCCGAGGCCAGTCTCCGTGGTTCCTGTGTTCCGTGATTTCCTAGTGTTGCTATTTTTGGACTTTTGGACTGTTTCCTGGTTTACTCTGCTAGCTGCCTGCCTTGACCTCTTGCCTGACTTTGATTACTCTACAAGCCGCCTGCCTAGACCTCTTGTCTGATTCTGACTACTCTGTTAGCTGCCTGCCCCGATCTGCTGCCAGTTGTGGACTTCTCTATTCCACCTACCCTCTTCTCTCCTGGTTCTAAGTCCAGGTCAGTCCGTCAACCCCGCGGTTCCTGAAGTCCTGTTGACCGCCTGCAGCTGGGGGCTCAACCCTTGGTGAACGGCGGTCGCCGCGGGTGAAGACTTGGGGTTGCACAGCTGTCCTTTGAGGTCCTTCGGGGCCTTACAGGACCTAAGGGCTCACCTTCCTTGTGGACAAGACAGTGGGTCGACGTCCGCATCGGCCCAGGAAACGGCAAATTTTTTACCAGCAAAAATAAAGTTTTGCAAGAGCCTTCTGGCGCGCAAACCGCGCGTACCGCACATGCACGGACGACTTCTCGCCCGTCGCATGAGCGTGTCTCCTCAGTTTAATCAAAAAGCATATAAACAAACAAACAACTCCTCCAAAGGGGAGGTGGGCGAGTTCTGTGAGAACAATCAGCCTGCTGTCCTCGGAGAATACTTGCTACAGGTAAGTATCTTCGCTTTCTCCGAGGATAAGCAGACTGCTTGTTCTCACATGTGGGGTATCCCTAGCAACCAGGCTCACTCAAAACAATGAACACTGGTCAATTGGGCCTCGCAAAGGCTAGGGGCATAACATAGATTGACCTGAAACAATTTGACCTGGAACAGAACAAAAATGGGTCTAGGGGGGTGGAGTTGGATTCTAAACCCCAAACAGATTCTGCAGCACCGACTGCCCAAACCAACTATTGAGTCGGGTATCCTGCTGAAGGCAGTAGTGAGATGTGAATGTGTGAGACCACGTTGCAGCCTTGCAAATCTCTTCAATGGAGGGTGACTTTAAGTGAGCCACTGATACAGCCATGGCTCTAACATTATGAGCCGTGACATGGCCCTCCAGAGTCAGCCCAGTTTGGGCATAAGTGAAGGAAATACAATCTGCTAGCCAATTGGAAATTCTGCATTTTCCAATGGCGACTCTCCTCCTGTTGGGATCGAAAGAAACAAACAACCGGGCGGACTGTCTGAAGGGCTTTGTCCGCTCCACGTAAAAGGCCAATGCTCTCTTGCAGTCCAAGGTATGCAAACTGCTTTCGCCAGGGCGGGTATGAGGACGGGGAAAAAATGTTGGCAAGACAATAGACTGGATCAGATGGAACTCTGACACCACCTTTGGAAGAAACTTAGGGTGCATGTGGAGGACTACTCTATTGTGGTGAAACTTGATATAAGGTGCATGCACTACCAGGGCCTGAAGCTCACTGACCCTACTAGCTGAAGTAACAGCCACCAAGAAAATGACCTTCCAGGTCAAGTACTTCAGATGGCAGGAATTCAGTGGCTCAAAAGGAGCTTTCATCAGCTGGGTGAGAACAACGTTGAGATCCCATGACACTGGTGGAGGTTTGACAGGGGGCTTTGACAAAAGCAAACCTCTCATGAAGCGAACTACTAAAGGCTGTCCAGAGATAGGCTTACCATCTATACGGTGATGATAAGCACTAATCGCACTAAGGTGAACTCTTACGGAGTTGGTCTTGAGACCAAACTCTGGTAA
Organism: Microcaecilia unicolor; assembly: GCF_901765095.1. Taxonomy (NCBI): domain Eukaryota; kingdom Metazoa; phylum Chordata; class Amphibia; order Gymnophiona; family Siphonopidae; genus Microcaecilia; species Microcaecilia unicolor. The sequence continues at coordinate 396,721,482 of NC_044032.1, read as the reverse complement.
CTATAGAAGGTATTCAAGCAGGGTTCATGCAGGACAATAAAAAGGATCTAAGGCCTTGCTGTCACACCAGACGGCAAACCTCCTCCATTTGAAAGAGTAACACTTTTTCGTGGAATCTTTCCTGGAAGCAAGCAAGACTCAAGAGACACCCTCTGAAAGACATAAAGAGGCAATTTCTAAGCTCTCAACATCCAGGCCATGAGAGCCAGAGACTGGAGGTAGGGATGTAGAAGTGACCCCTCATTCTGGGTGATGAGGGACAGAAAACAGTCCAATCTCCACGGTTTTTCGGAGGACAACTCCAGAAGAAGAGGGAACCAAATCTGATGGGGCCAAGAGGGCGCAATCAGAATCATGGTTCCGCGGTCTTCTTGAGTTTCAGCAAACTCTTTTCTATTAGAGATATGGGAGGATATGCATACAGAAGTCCTGTTCCTCAATGTAGGAGAAAGGCATCTGACGCTAGTCTGTCATGGGCCTGAAGCCGGGAACAGAAGTGAGGGACTTTGTGATTGGTCTGAATGGCAAAAAGATCCACCGAGGGTGTGCCCCACGCTCGGAAGATCTTACGGACTACGCCCAGGTTCAGTGACCACTCGTGAAGTTGCATTATCCTGCTCAATCTGTCGGTCAGACTGTTGTTTACACCTGCCAGATAAGTGACTTGGAGAAACATGCAGTGACAGCCTGCCCAAAGCCACATCTGAACGGCTTTCAGACACAGAGTGCGAGATCCGGTGCCCCCCTGACTGCTGGTGTAATACATGGCAACCGGATTGTCTGTCTGAATTAAAATGATTTGGTTGGACAGCCGATCTCTGAAAGCCTTGAGAGCGTTCCCAATCGCTCGCAATTCCAGAAGGTTGATCTGAAGACCTTTTTCCTGAAAGGACCAAGCTCCTTGAGTGTGAAGCCCATCTACATTAGCTCCCCACCCCAGGAGAAATGCATCCGTTGTCAGCAGTTTTTGTGGCTGAGGAATTTGGAATGGGCGTCCCAAGGTCAAATTGGATCGAATCATCCACCACTGAAGGGAATTCCAAAAGTCGGTGGACAGTTGGATTACATCCTCTTGATCCATTGCAGCTTGATACCACTGGGACGCTAGGGTCCATTGAGCTGATCTCATATGTAGACGTGCCATGGGAGTTACATGAACTGTGGAGGCCATGTGCCCCAGACGTCTCAACATCTGCCGAACCGTGATCTGTTGAGACACTCAAACCATGAACCAGAAAGTTGTCTCTCCTTGCGTCGGGAAGATAAGCTCGAGCTGTCTTTGTGTTAACAGAGCCCCAATGAATTCTAACTTCTGTACTGGGGTGAGATGGGACTTGGAGTAATTGATCACGAAACCAAGTAGCTCTAACACCGGAATAGTCATTCGCATGGACTGTAGAGAGCCTGCCTCCAAGGTGCTCTTCACCAGCCAATCGTCGAGATAAGGGAACACATGCACTCCCAGTCTGCGTAGCGATGCTGCTACTACCGCCAGACACTTTGAAAACACTCTGGGCGCAGTCACCAGACCAAAAGGCAATACACGGTACTCTGAAAGTGCTAAGTTCCCAGCCAAAACCGAAGATACTTCCTGTGAGCTGGAAGTATCGAGATATGTGTGTGTAAGCATCCTTTAAGTCCAGAAAGCATAGCCAATCGTTCTCTTGAATCATGGGGAGAAGGGTGCCCAGGGAAACCATCCTGAACTTTTCCCGAACCAGAAATTTGTTCAGGCCCCTTAGGTCTAGGATGGGACACATCCCCCCTGTCATCTTCTGCACAAGGAAGTACCTGGAATAGAATCCCAGCCATTCTTTCCCTGGTGGAACAGGTTCGACCACTTGAGCCTTTAGAAGGGCGGAGAGTTCCTCTGCAAATACCTGTTTGTGCTGGGAACTGTAAGAATGAGCTCCCGGTGGGTAATTTGAAGGTTTGGATTCCAGATTGAGGGTGTATCCTAACCGGACTATCTGAAGAACCCACCGGTCGGAGGTTAAGAGAGGCCACCTTTGGTGAAAAAATATCAACCTTCCCCCAACCGGCAAGTCGTCCGGTACGGACACTTTTATTGAGGCTATGCTGAACTGGAGCCAGTCAAAAGCTCGTCCCTTGCTTTTGCTGGGGAGCAGCATGGGCCTTAGACACACGCTGTTGACAAGAACGAGTGCACTGGGGCTGAGCCTGGGCAGGCTGCCGAGAAGCAGGAGTGTACCTATGCCTGGGATAGGAATAGGGAGCACTCCTCTTCCCCCCCCCCCCCCCAAATATCTCCTAGTCAGTAGCAGAAGGCGCCCGGTGGGAGAGAGAATCCATAGCATCATTATGCTCCTTGACCTGATCAACAAGATCCTCTACTTTTTCACCAAAAAGGTTGTCCCCCCAGCAAGGAACAATCGCCATTCGCTGCTGAACAGAATGATCCAGATCAGAGACACACAGCCAAGAGAGTCTGCGCATCACTACACCCTGAGCAGCGATCCTGGATGCTACATCAAAAGTGTCAAATGTACCGCTGGCCAGGAACTTTTGACATGCCTTCTGCTGTCTGACCACCTGGCGACAAGGCTTGGCTTGCTCCATAGGGAGTGCATCAATGAAGCTTGACAGTTGCCGTATCGAATCCCACAAGTGCACGCTCGTGAAGAGCTGGTATGACTGAATCTTGGCAGCGAGCATAGCGGCCTGATATGTCTTCCTCCCAAAAGAATCAAGAGTTCTAGCCTCTCTGCCTGGGGGTGCCAAAGCATAGTCTCTAGAACTCCTGGCTCTCTTGAGGGCGGAGTCCACCACCATGGAATTGTGGGGTAACTGGGACCTCATCAATTCAGGTTCACCGTGGATCCAATACTGGGATTCAGCTTTCTTTGGGGCCAAAGGGCCAGATAGAGGGGCCGACCAGTTTCACATAAGGACTTCCTTCAGTACCTTATGCAGAGGAACTCTCACAGCCTCTTTAGGTGGAGAAGAATAATCCAGGACCTCGAGCATCTCAGCCCTGGGCTCATCCTCAACCTCCACAGGGAAGGGAATAGCCGTAGCCATTCCCCGGACAAAAGAAGAAAAAGTCTCCTCTCTGGCGGATGGGAAGGATCAGAGGGAATCTCAAAGGACTCATCAGAAGAAAAGTACCTGGGATCTTCCTCTGACTCCCACGAACGCTCCTGCACAGTGTCGGAAAAAACCTGTGTCAAGGTACTTCGACACTGAACCTGCCTCAACACCGAGGAACGATGTCCTCTATGGAGATATCGAGAGGCCGACGCCCGGTCCGACTGTGGAGAAGCTCCCTCCACTGACGTCGAAGGGGAGTCGACCTGGGTGGCAGCAAACGCTGATGCCGCAGGCGGCACCGCAGTAGGAGACCTCACCGCAAAAGAAGGGCCAGACACCGCTGCAGCAGATGGTACAGAAGGCGCAAGCACCCCCAACACTGAAGCTGACTGACGTAGCAGTCCCTCCAGAAGTTCTGGAAACAAGGCCCGGATACGCTTGTCGAGAGCTGCCATCGGAGAAGGCTGTGGGGTCGGTGGAACAGGCGGTGCCAGAATCTGTGGAGGCTCTGGAGCAGGCATCGGGCTGCAAGGAGACTGATGCATCGGCACCTCCTGTATCGAGGGGTAGCGATTCTCTCGGCGTTGACACTTCTCGAGAGCCTTCGCTCGACGCCCGTCATCAAGACTCCTAGGTACCGATAAGGAGGACGTGGAATCCTCACGTCTCCTCGGGGCAGGGTCCGATGAAGGTCAGTCCCAGGGGACCTGCATAACAGGAGGCCTCGAGACAGGTGGAGACCCACTCGACGCCTCACTGCTCCCAGCGCGAGTTGGTCTCTCAGCAGCCATTACCCTCTGCTCCTGATGTCGATGCTCCTCTCTATGTCGGTACCGATGTCGATGTTGACATTGAAGGACCGGACCAAGCACCAAAAAGTTTTTATCGTTGGGCTTGAGACGCTTGGGTCCGTTTCTTCATACGAAGACACAAACCACAAGCAGCTGGGATATGGTCGAGCCAAAGGCACTGGATACACCAGGCATGGGTATCGGTACCTGAGATGGTCCGGTTGCACCGAGTACAACATTTGAAGCCGCTGGGTGTCTTTGATGACATGGAAGGAAAAACAGCTTCAGCGAAATCAAAAGACGTGATTGTGCCTGTTAAGAGAAAAAAAGGCACAGAAAAGAAGGGAATAAGCCTGCCGCATTGAAAACAAAGGAAACTTAAAAAGGGGACAAAAGTAAAAAACTAAGGGATCTTTTTTCTTTAAGTGTAAAATTGAAATAAAACAAAGTGAAAGCCAAAATACTCGCGAAGACTCTTTCCTGGGCCTTAGAGGAGCGCAGAAAAACGCTACCGCACCTCAACGCGGAGAAAAGAAAACTGAGGAGGCATGGCTCAAGCAATGGGCGGGAAGTCGTCTGCTCATGCACGGTGCGCGCGGTTCACGTGCCAGAAGGCTCTGGAAAAACTTTTTATTTTTGCTGTTGAAAAATTTGCCATTTCCTGGGCCGATGCAGACATCGACCCACATGTGAGAACAAGCAGCCTGCTTGTCCTCGGAGAAAGGAGATGCACATGGCCAGAGGGGAGGAAAGAAAAAAAAGAAATGCTGGACAAGGATGGAGAGGAGGGAAGATAGAAGAAGGAGATGCACATGGATGGAAGGGAGAGAGGAGAATTGCTGGACATGGATGGAGGGAAGGGCAGACAGAGGAAGGAGATGCACATGGTTGGAGGGGAGGGGAGAGAGGAGAAATGCTAGACATAGATGGAGGGGAGGGGAGGAAAGAGAGAGGAAGTGAGATGAACATGGATGGAGAGGAGGGGAGAGAGGAGAAATGCTGGACATGGATGGAGTGGAAGAGAGAGGAAGTGAGATGAACATGGATGGAGGGGAGAGAGGAACAATGCTGGACATGGATGGAGGGGAGGGGAGGAAAGAGAGAGGAAGTGAGATGAACATGGATGGAGGGGAGGGGAGAGAGGAACAATGCTGGACATGGATGGAGGGGAGGGGAGGAAAGAGAGAGGAAGTGAGATGAACATGGATGGAGGGGAGGGGAGAGAGGAACAATGCTGGACATGGATGGAGGGGGGAGAGGAAAAATGCTGGACAAATACACACAAAGGAATGGCAAATTATGCAACATTATAATTAGTGATTTCTATTACCTCAATATTGACTGGATAAAGGTTACATCAGGGAGGGCTATGGAGGTAAAACTCTTGTTAAATCGCAAGAGAACTGTGAAAAATTACAAGAGGACCTTATGAGATTGGGATGGTTTAAAGAGCAGCATTATGATTTTTATTGGCAGAAATTGGTTTTTAATTAGTTTTTGTAGCATTGAATACAGTGGCAACCATTGACCTCTGTAGCCTCTATGTGAGCTTCTTCACTCACTCTGCCTGATTCACCACAAATTGCTGTTGCTGTTTCTCAAGAGAGGAAACATGTATCTGGCTGCAATTTACTCCTTATATGATGCTGTAGTAAGGCAAGGTTTCTATGTATTTAATAAGCATCTATATTTTACTCTCCTAAAGTTGTTATAGTAAGAAAAGGTTTCTGCATGAGAATCAATGCTGCTGTTAGGTTTTGTTTTATTTTTTTTTAAAGGCATGATTAGCTTGTCTGCTCTCCCTATGCACTGCTAATGTTGCAAAGTCCACATGATTGTTAGACAATAGCTGGTGTGAGTCTCCTTATTATGTACTATTCTGTGACACATGTTCAGTAATTATGTTGCTTGGTTTCAGCTGTTTTAAGTTCAGTAGGTGGAATTTTTTACACTGCACCACTGGGGTATATATTATTTTTATCCCTTATTCATATTTTATATGGATGATTTTTATCTATATATGGAGAAATTAGACCTTACCTGCTAATTTGCTTTCCTTTAGTCCCTCTGGACTGGCCCAGGATTGGATTAATGGGTTGTGCACGCCTTCCAGCAGGTGGAGACTGAGAAAATTCTGACTCTAGAGAGCCAATAGGAGCACTGGCCATATGACCCTAGCCTTTGAATAACAAAGCAGGAAAGACAAGAAAGACCAACCTTCTGTGTCCCGTGGAATCCAAGCAGCCACAAAGCATACACAAAACGTGCTTAAACAACGGCCAAGCCGTGTAACAATGTTAACCACCAACTCTCAACAGAGAAGAGGTATGGCACAAACATAACATTTATCTTATAACTTTTTTTTTAATATAATAGAACTGTAAACTTGCAGAGCAGCTCCATCGCAGAAGACCGAAAGAACTAAATTCCGAAACTATGTACAAGTCTGTACTCTTGAAAAAATGGGAGGGACCTGGGCCGGTCCACAGAGACTAAAGGAAAACAAATTAGCAGGTAAAGTCTAATTTCTCCTTCCTTAGCATCTCTCTGGACCGGCCCAGGATTGGACTGATGGGAAGTAACAAAGCAGTAATTCTAAGGGAGGGACCCCAGCAAACCCGCTGTGAGTACTTGAGTTGCAAAGACTGCCTCCTGTCGACACTGTACATCTAGTCTGCAGTGTCTAGAAAAAGAATGGAGAAAGGCCCATGTCGCCGCCTTACAAATGTCCGCAGGTGGAACCAAGAACCGCTCTGCCCATGAAGCTGCTTGTCCTCTCATGGAGTGAGCTTTTACACTCTCCAGGACTGCTCTCCCCGTGAGAAGGTAAGCAGAAGCTATCATTTCCTTAATCCACCGAGATATAGTGGGCTTAGAAGCGGCCAAACCCTTACACCGACCAGCAAGGAGAACAAAAAGACAATCCATGCACCAAAAGTCTTCAGTAACCCTCAGATAGCGTTTAAGCATTCTCTTCACATCCAATGTATGCAACTTCCTCTGATCCTCCGTGCCCGAGAAAGACCCCAGGACAGGAAGGAAGACCGATTGGGAAAGTTGAAACCGAGAAACTACCTTAGGCAGGAAAGAAGGTACCGGACATAGGACCACTCACTCTTTGGAAAACTCCAAAAACGGAGGCCTGCAGGAAAAAGCTTGCAGCTCCAAGACCCTCCTAGCTGAAGCAATGGCTACTAAAAACACTGTCTTGAGAGTCAAATCCTTAAGGGAACAAGAAGACAGCGGTTCAAAAGGAGGACCCATCAGTGCGGAAAGCACAAGATTGAGATCCCAAGACGGAAAGACCGCTTTGGCCGGGAGACATCCAGAAGACTAGCCAACGACTTACCTCTTATCCGACCTCAGAAACAGGAAAGGGCCACAACCTGCACCTTAAGAGAGGAATGAGAAAATCCTTTATCAAAGCCCCGCTGCAGAAAGTCCAACATCTCCGCCACTGAAGCCCGGAAAGGAGCAATACCAGCATCTGAACACTTGGACTCTGTCAGCATTACCGCACAGGAACCGCTAGCACAGCTTGATAAAAGAGGCCCAAAGTTAGGTATGGGACCAGGAATTTACGTTTTGTTTTGTTTTTTTTAATTCTTCCCCTCTCCCACATGCCAGGTTTGGAGGGGACTCCCGCCTCTATTTTTCATATATTTTTTAATGTTTTCTATTATTTTTTTCTCTCACTCAGTCTCCCTAAGCACCTCCTTCTTTCCCTAGAAATGCCCACAAGAGTTTTTCTTCTATAAAAGTGTGCACGTGTTGCTATTCTATATTACACCCTTAGAATTGATCCTTGCTTCCTCCATCCACTAACCCATAGGCGTAGACTGGGGGGGGGGCGAGGGGGGCAATGCCCCCCCAAACGACGACGAGGCGCCGCCGCGCCATTAGTTAAAAAAAAAAAAAAAACCACATGCAGGCACGTGCTCCTCTCCGTCCGCTTGGCTTCCCTGCCCTCTCTGTCTGCATCCCGCCTTCCTCTGACGTCAGAGGAAGGCGAGACGCAGACAGAGAGGGCAGGGAAGCCAAGCGGACAGAGAGGAGCGTGTCCGTCTACCCCTCTCTTCCTCCCTCCCTCCCTCCCTCCGGCGCAGGCAGCAGTCTTTTTCAGCGTTCCTGGCAGCGGTAGCGATGTACACGCTGCCTTCAGCTCTGCCCCAAAGCCTTCTCTTCAAGTTCCTGTTCCCGCATAGGTGGGAACAGGAATTTGAAGGGAAGGCTTCCGGGGCAGACCGAAGGCAGCGTGTACATCGCTACCGCTGCCAGGAACGCTGAAAAAGCTGAAGACTGTTGCCTGCGCCGGAGGGATGGAGGAAGAGAGGGGGTAAACGGAGTCACGATCTTGGACCTCGCGGGGGGGGGGGGGGCAGTAGAAGGAAGATGGATGGGACTGGGAGGGGTGGGGAGCAGAGGGAAGGAGCAAGAGATGGTTGGGACTGGGAGGGGTGGGGAGCAGAGGGAAGGAGCAAGAGATGGATGGGACTGCGAGGGGTGGGGAGCAGAGGGATGGACCAGGAGATGGATGGGATTGGCGGAGGTCAGGCACAGCAGAGGGAAGGAGCAGAAGATGGATGGGACGGAGGGATGGTGAGCAGAGGGAAGGAACAGAAGATGGATGGGACTGGGAGGGGTGGGGAGCAGAGGGAAGGAGCAAGAGATGGATGGGACTGGGAGGGGTGGGGAGCAGAGGGATGGACCAGGAGATGGATGGGATTGGGACAGGTCAGGCACAGCAGAGTGAAGGAGCAGAAGATGGATGGGACGGAGGGATGGTGAGCAGAGGGAAGGAACCGAAGATGGATGGGACTGGGAGGGGTGGGGAGCAGAGGGAAGGAGCAAGAGATGGATGAGACTGGGAGGGGTGGGGAGCAGAGGGATGGAACAGGAGATGGATGGGATTGGCGGAGGTCAGGCACAGCAGAGGGAAGGAGCAGAAGATGGATGGGACGGAGGGATGGTGAGCAGAGGGAAGGAACAGAAGATGGATGGGACTGGGAGGGGTGGGGAGTAGAGGGAAGGAGCAAGAGATGGATGGGATTGGGAGAGGTCAGGCACAGCAGAGGGAAGGAGCAGAAGATGGATGGGACAGAGGGATGGTGAGCAGAGGGAAGGAACAGAAGATGGATGGGACTGGGAGGGGTGGGGAGCAGAGGGAAGGAGCAAGAGATGGATGGGACTGGGAGGGTGGGGAGCAGAGGGAAGCCTACTGGAAAGAAGACACTGCATAAAACAGAAGACACTGGGACCAAAGCGAATAGAAAAACTAAATGATCAGACAACAAAGGTAGATAAAAGTATTTTATTCATAATTTATTAATTAAAATGTGTCAGCTTTTTGAAATGTGCATCTGTGATATTTTGCCTGTAAATTTCAATTCCTTCCTCCATATTAGCATATTCATTTGCATATGTATATATGCAAATGATATGCTAATATGCTCCACCCATTCTTTGCCCCTCCCCCCAAATGAAACAGTCAAACTACGCCTATGCACTAGCCCTACCCATTACCTCCTCCTTCCAATACATTTGTAATATTTTTGACTTGAAACCTTCTATTTTCTTACCCTCCCCCAGCATGAAAAAAAAAGAGAGGAGAGAAACTGAATTTGTAAGAGATGAGGAGAGGATGTGTTTGGCCATAGTATCAAAACATTAATATCATTTTAGTTTGTTAATATCAGACAGGGTTTTTGAACATATTGCAGGATCTGATTTGTGTTAAGGTGACTTAATTATAGCAGACTTTTATCTGATCAGGTTAAAATTAAAAAAGCACTCTCTGAAGGGGTCTTTACTAGAGAATGACACGGGGCAAAGTTTGTCCCCATCCTTGTGAACTCAAGATTGTTATAATGCCTCTGTATCACTCCATGATGCAACCTCACCTTGCGTATTGCATTCAATTCTACTACTACTACTACTTAGCATTTCTATAGCGCTGCCAGGGTTACGCAGCGCTGTACAAGTTTAAACACGGGGAGGGACAGTCCCTGATCAAGAGAGCTTACAATCTAACGGTAACAGACTACGTAGTCAGTGTAGGTAACAGGAATGGGGAAGGTGGTTAGGCGCCAAAAGCAAGGGAGAAGAGATGGGCCTTGAGTAAGGACTTGAAGATGGGCAGGGAGGGCGCATGGCGTAAGGGCTCAGGAAGTCTGTTCCAGGCATAAGGTGCTGCGAGGCAGAAGGGGCGGAGTCTGGACTTAGCGGTGGTGGAGAAGGGTACAGATAGGAGTGATTTGTCCTGAGAGCGGAGGTTACGGGTGGGAACATACGGGGAGAGGAGGGTAGAGAGGTAATGGGGGGCAGCAGATTGAGTGCACTTGAAGGTCAATAGGAGAAGCTTGAACTGTATACGGTAGTGGATTGGGAGCCAGTGAAGCGACTTGAGGAGAGGGGTGATATGAGAGTATCGGTTCACGCGGTAGATAAGACGTGCGGCGGAATTTTGGACAGATTGAAGGGGGGATAGGTGGCTAAGCGGGAGGCCAGCGAGGAGAAGGTTGCAATAGTCAAGACGAGAGGTAACGAGCGAGTGGACGAGGGTTCGGGTGGTCGGTTCAGAGAGGAATGGGCGAATTTTGCTAATATTGTAGAGGAAGAAGCGACAGGTCTTAGCTGTCTATTGGATATGGGCAGAGAAGGAGAGGGAGGAATCGAAGATGACTCCAAGTCTGGTTTCTGTATCTCAAAAAAGATCTAGCAAAATTAGAAAAGCGTTAAAGAAGAGCAACAAAATAACACAGGGGATAGAACTCCTCCCATCTGCGAAAAGGCTAAAGAGGTTAGATCTCTTCAGCTTGAAAAAGAAAGACAGCTGAGGCTTCTGGAGCCTTTTAAAAATACTGATGTTATATTAGCTACTCTCTAGTCTTCAAGTATAGTGGTAGGTTTTAATGACATGTTAAGCTTACCAGTAGCATGTCTGCAATATGACCGAGGTTTATAAAATCCTGATTAGTGTACAACAGGTAGAAGTGAATCGATTTTTCACTCTTTCAAAAACCACAAAGATCAGGGGATACTCAGGGGCCCTTTTACTAAGTTGCATAAGCGTCTACACGCACCCAACATGTGCCAAAATGGAGTTACTGCCCGGCTAGGCTCTTGCAGTAATTTCATTTTTGGCACGCGTCTGATACGTGCATCCGAAAAATAATTTTTATTTTCGGACGCATATATCAGTCGTGCGCCAAGTGGCATTTAACGTGCATAGGTCATTACCGCCCAGTTACCGCATGAGACTAACACTAGGTCAATGGCTGGCAGTAAGGTCTCAGACCCAAAATGGACGCGCAGCAATTTTCATTTTGCCGCACGTACATTTTTGGCAAAAATTTTAAAAAGGCATTTTTTGCAGGTACGCTGAAAAATGATTCTGCGCACACGTAAAACATGCGCCTACACAACCGCAGGCCATTTTTCAGCGTGCTTTTGTAAAAGGGTCCCTCATTGAAAGCACACGGAAATATTTTTAAGACAAATAAGCAGAAATATTTTTCACTCAATGAATAGTTAAGCTCTGGAACTTGTTGCCGGAGGATGTGGTAACAATGGTTATCATGCCTGAGTTTAAAAAAGGTTTGGACAAGTTCCTGGAGGAAAAATCCATAGTCTGCTATTGAGATAGACATGGGGGAAGCCACTGCTTGCCCTGGGGTTGGCAGCATGGAACATTGGTACTATTTGAGTTTCTGTCAGGTACCTGTGACCTGGATTGGCCACTGCTGGAAACAGGATATTGGACTAGATGGACCATTGGTCTGACCCAGTATAGCTATTCTTATGCTCTCATGGGATAGGGGCAGAGCAACAGTAAGCCAAAAAACTGATAGTCACAATATTCAACTACTATTTGAACATAAGTTTAGTTTAGGCTTGCTGAATAGCAGTCCTAAACTGAATGGATAGCATCAGCACAATTGCCTCACTGTATATATATTCCTGTATATATATTCAGCACTTACATGCATAGTGACACTGAATATGCATATTCATTTAAATGCCAGCACCAATGTTTAAATCAGTCACCGTGCCAGATCAATATTGGGCCTTCTGTTCTTAGCGTCTACTATTTTACTTAGCATTAAGCTCATTAGTCTACAGTTTCCTGAATCACTTCTGGAGCCTTTTTGAAAAATTGATGTTACTTTAGCTACGCTCTAGTCTTCAGGTCTAATGGTAGATTTTAATGATATGTTAAGCTTACCAGCAGCATATGAGCTCTTCAGAAGTCTGGGGTAAATATCATTAGGAGCTGATGATTTCCTGTTATTTAGCTTCTCTAATATCTCCTCCAGTTTCATAGCAATTTACTTCAGTTTCTCTGACTCATCAGTCACACAACAGTTCTGGTATGGGTATCTCCACAACTTTCTCTTCAGAAAAGACCAAACCAATAAATTAATTTAGCTTCTCTAAAATGGTCTTATTCTCCCCTGAGTGCCCTTTTCACCTCCTGGTCATCTAGAAGATAATTTAGAAAAAGGATATCTAAAGTGCTTGTTGAGTACCCATGTCTGTTTTCATCATTCCCACCATAAATAATTCCCTAATCCTGATTGTCTGTATTGACTAGATTATAAACTGTGTTGAGCAGTGACTGTCTTATATGTGTTTAGTATACAGTGCTATGTACATCTGGTAGCACTATAGAAATGATAATTAGTAGTAGTAATGCGCACACAAATTATACCAGCTTTTAAGGGAAAAGTATGTGCAAAAATTTCCCTTTGAAAATTATTCCACCTAAAATACCCATAACACTTACATCTACTGTTTAGTTTGTACAACGTTTTCAAGAAAATGTAAGTGCATATTTTTGACATTCAGAAATAAGAACTTAAGTTCAAACCCCACCTCAGCTCCTTTTCCCAGGATGCCTCTGCTTGCCATGGGTAAAAAGAGCATACTTTTCACTATGCATAATTCAGGTAATTTTAAAACGAGTCATTTCTGTACATGAACCACGGTTTCATGTACAAGTAGGGAAAGCATGCAGAAAATAACTCTTGGAATTCTTTCCAACTCCTCTGCATACATAGGTGTACGTGTGTTGTGTCTGTGTATATCTCTGTTTTATATGATTACCTGTTTTGTAAGTGTTTATCTTTGTGGGCTGGTATATCTGTATGTGTTCTTATATATGCACATGTTTTCTATGTGGACAAGCAGGCTGTTGGTATTTTCACATCCGCATAACTGGGTGACATCATCCGATAGAGCCCAGTGCCGACACACTGCCTAGCGTATATAGATATTAGAAAAAATTCTAGCAGTGTCCCACCAAACATACGCGGATGCCTTCCAACATGACATGTGAGTGCAGGTTCCTCAATCTGTTTTTTCCACAGAGCTGAGAGGTAGGTCACGTCTTCGTGGACTCTCTTCAGCACACATTAAACTTTTATTCAGTGCCTTCCCCTTTATTAGATTTTTGGCCTTGCACATTTTTGATGCTCAAGATTGAAGAATGTAATTTAATCACAATTCTTTTCTTGATGTCTAAGACCACCCCCAGTGGCTTCAAAAGGTGAGCCCAATGCAATTGGGTGATTTCTGCCAAGGGCCTGCACAATTGGTGCACTGAATGCCTTGGGCCTGATCACCAGCCCGATTTTTGTTCTCCCTGTTTACGAATGCAGCTAAGGACACAACGAGCACATCAGGTCCAACAGGAAAAATGTTTTGGCTCCCTGAAGGCTGGTCCATCATCACTGACACCAGAAGCATTGACCTCAATGGCTGCCCAGACTTCATCTACCACTGGGAGTGCACCGACATCGAGAAGGTCTTCACTTTCTTTGACTTTGGGCACTGATAGTAGGCCCTGGGACCAGTCAGCATCAGACCTGACACTGACGATGCGTACGGGTTCGACGTCATCTTCATTGGCACCGGGAGACCAAAATGCTGAGCATCAAGATAAGCCAAAGAAAGACAAGCATGGTGCCAGGAGTGCTGGGGCATCAGAAGACCCGAGAAGTGCCAGCACAGAGAGAATAGCCCTCACTCTTTGGTAGAGGTGCCAGTGTGCCAGTCTTCAAGCACCCAAACTCCCACTTCCAGTTCGACACTTGCTCTTTCTCAAGCTATCTGCCCTCAATAAGCAGTACTGGGCCATGCTCAGGGAGGAGCTGCATGCTGCTCAAGCATCGATGGTGCTTGCACCAGCTGCAGCTCAGCCTCAACTCCTTCCTGAGGCCCCTAGTCTTCTTGTGGAACAGTCTTCAATGCCGATGCCTCAGCACATGTTGACATTGACCCATGTGGTACCAGCCTCATCAGGAAAGAAAGCTTCCCCAGAGTCTGAGAGTATGACTGTACGCCATCCGGTGCATGGACTTGGTTCCAATTGGCCAGGGCAAGCACAGATTCACTCTGCCCATCTGGACTATTGCGAGGAGGCTGACTTGTACTGCTCATGGGAGTCAGATGAAGATCCACATTACTTCTCGGAGTCATACGGATTCCCTTTAACTCCTCCCTCCTCATGAGAGGTATAACTCTCCACCTGAGAGTCTTTCATTCACAGGTTTTGTTAAGGAGATGGCAGAAAATCATAATAAAAGTTTTTATTTCATGCATATTAAAAGCAAGAAGACTGAAAGGGGTAAGCTGCACCACTAAGGGATAACTCTTGAAGTTGAAAAAATTAGACAAGAGAGATCAAGAATGTCTGTCAGCCCATCTGGTTGTCTGATCAAAAACTACCTCCACAACTGTCTCTACCCCCAACAAATGCATGTGACCAAAAGGTAAGAGGCTCATCCTCATTCTCAGTGTTAACCATATTAATAAACACAATACACATGCTACAATAATTCTGCTAAAAGTCCTCCTATTTAGACGATAGTAAATAGATTTCTATCTTTTAACCAAACTGCTTTTAAATGTGTTCTTGCATGTACAAATGTTTATGCTAAAGATTCTTTCCTGTCAATAATAATTAACACAAACAGCACATGATTTCTTTGAGGTTTCTAATACTATCTTGACTGATAAGAAAGTACAGCACCTATTAATTATATTCTTGCCTGCCTTGTGTTTCCACTGAATCATTTACATCCTTTATTGTCACTCTTTAACTAAGGGAGTAAGACAAAAAGCTATCAAATCTATACCTTCCTGAAAAAGAGGGAAAGAGATAAACCAATACGGCACTTACAGGCCAATGCAAAAAGCATCTGCGGGCTTAGCCACAGGGTTATTGAGTTCTGAACTCTGGCTATATGCACCGAGCAATGCAGAAAGAATTTCTGTGCGGGTGTTAACTCACACGAAAGACATGGCCACGTTGTGTTAAAATGTACAAACTCATTTAGGTATTCCATGTAATGCAGAGAGTACCCCGCCCCACTTTTGACACACGTATAACACGAAAATTTTTCCACCAGGGTAGCATAGGCTTTGCAGAGAGGATTTCTTGTTACATTAAAGTGCTGGTTTTGTGTTATCATGCAAGTAGAAGGAAGCCCATGCAAGTTTTAAAGGCAGATGTTAATTAACAAACACGAGCCCACACAAAACAAAGTGAAAGAGCCTTTCTGCATCTCCCCCTTTGGAAGTTCAGCTCATGGATGATCACAGCAGTAAAAAGCAAACAGCTCATCAGCCAAAAAGGCTGACAGTTAAAATTAGAGATTAGACACTGTTAGACAGTGGTATGGTGGGTATTAGCTTAGTAACAAACACCTGAGATTAACGTCACTATTTTCAACCAATTCTCAATATATCATTAAGATCCATATAACAAGAAAATAGCTCATATCATGGAGAAACTGATCCTATTTATTTATATGACTTTTGCTCACACCTTTTTCAATAGTAGCTCAAGGTAAGTTACATTCAGGTATAGTGGGTATTTTCCCTGTCTTTGAAGAGAGTAAGCAGTATGTAAGCTGCTCACAGGTACAAGCTAAAATAACCAGATATTTAAATGCCAGGCTCCTCACATTCAATATCTGGATATGAGCACTGACCCAGAATTTAACTAGGCACCAGCCATTCTGCTGTCCTAATTTTATGCACCTACTTCGGGAAAGGCAAAGGGGAAATGGGATTTGATATACTGCCTTCCTGTGGTTTTTGAAACTACATTCAAAGCTATTTACATAGTATATACGAGTATACTTATTTGTACCTGGAGCAATGGAGGGTTAAGTGCAGTGCTTTTTTTGTGCCGGTATGCGCCGGTACGCACCGGTACGGCGTACCGGCACCTTTTTTGTAGGTCCGATGTTGTGCTGGAGTCGGCTCTCCTCCCTCCCCCGAGCTAGCCTACAGGGTCCCTCCGCGTACTCCGTGCCACCAGACGACCCTTCTGCCACCCGACCCGGCCGGCACCTGACCCAGCATTTTTTTTAAAATCTACAAAGCGGCAGCATGGTGCCTCGCATCTGAGAGTAAAAGAAGAAAAATCGCTTCATCGGCCGGCCTTCCCTCACTGTGTCCCGCCCTTGCGGAAGTTACATCAGAGAGCGGGACACAGTGAGGGAAGGCCGGCCGACAAAGCGATTTTCCTTCTTTTACTCTAAACGCGAGGCACCGCGCCGCCGCTTTGTAAATTTTTTTAAAATGCTGGGTCAGGTGCCGGCCGGGTCGGTTGGCAGAAGAGGGTCGTTTGGCGGCACGGAGCTGGTAGGCAGGTGGGGACTGGGTCGGGGAGGGGGGCTCAGACAGGAGGGGGCTCAGATGGATATGTATGGCTGGAGGGAGGGGGAGCAGGGGAAACGAGGAGAGTTGCTGGACATGGGTGGAGGGCAGGGGGGCGGGGGGGTTGCTTGACATAGGTGGATGGCAGGGGAGGGCAAGGGGGGGGCGATAGACATGGGTGGATGGAGGGGAGGGGGGTTTCTGGACATAGGTGGATGGCAGGGGAGGGCAGGGGGGACAGGAGGGTTGTTGAACATGGGTGGATGGAGGGGAGGGGGTTGCTGGACATGGGTGGATGGAGGGGAGGGCAGAGGAGGGTTGCTGGCATGGGTGGATGGAGTTAAGGGCAGGGGGGACAGGAGGGTTGCTGGACATGGGTGGATGGAGGGGAGGGGGTTGCTGGACATGGGTGGATGGAGGGGAGGGCAGAGGAGGGTTGCTGGCATGGGTGGATGGAGTTGAGGGCAGGGGGGAGAGGAGGGTTGCTGGACATGGGTGGATGGAGGGTAGGGGAGAGGAGGGCTGCTAGACATGGGTGGATGGAGGAGAGAGAAGAAATGCTGGACATGGATGGAGGCGAGGGAAGAGTGAGGAAGGAGATGAGGTGAGGGAAAAGGAAGAGAGGAGAAAAACTGCACATGGATATAGAAAATAGGCAGAAGCTGGATCCACTGGACAGTCAAGTCTGCGGAGGACCCAGCTTTTACTTACGGATGTAGGGCAAGTAATGAAGAAGAAATGCGGAAAGTAAAGAAATAAATGGAAAGGAAGCCCTGGAAATGGAGTTAAGAGGACAGATAGCAGCATAATCGGATACTGAGCCAGCATGATCAGAAAAACAAAGTCACCAGACAACAAAGGTAGAAAAAATCCTTTTATTTTCATTTTAGTGTCTGGAATATGTCCAATTTGAGAATTTACATCTGCTGTCTTATTTTGCACTGGGTATACTGGAGCTGTAACAGCTTACAGAAATTATTTATAATGAAAAAAAAATCACATTATTTTTTTCTCCTATACTAGTATAATATTTTCAATGATGTCTGTTTATATGTGCTATGGCTGGTATAAGGGGTGTGGCTATAATAGGGGTGGAGTCATATGTGGTGACTCCGCCCACAATGAGTACCGGAACCTTTTTGTCTACAAAAAAAAGCACTGGTTAAGTGACTTGCTCAGAGTCACACGGAGCTTCATAAATAAATAGGAAATATCATCAAATACATGTTTTCATAAATGCCTGATTTCTGCAACACAACAAAACTAAAGTACGTAATGGACATAACACAACTCTTCCGTTATACGATGCCCTAATGTGGCTGTGCCACGTGAACTTTATCTTACCACAATATCACTTTGTATTTGTTTACACCGGAGTCTGCAAATGCCTCTCCGGTACTATGTAAGCCACATTGAGCCTACAAATAGGTGGGAAAATGTGGCATACAAATGTAACAAATAAATAAAAAGGTGATCCTAAAGCTAACTTATTGGCAGAGGAGACCAAGAACCAAAACCTTTACAGAGAATATACTCCAAGAACCCTTCGCCTCCCATACTCCCCTCCCTCCCTATAAGCCCACCTGACTGTTTTCACCCACCAAAATAACACAACAGATGTACAGATCAGTAGGACCCAAAAGCAGACTCATTTCCCCTGCACCAGATTTGTTCCTCCTTGATTTTAAACAAGAAGCCAAAAAAATTATCTACTCTGTTCTTACACACAAGGACATCCCATCAAATGCATCACCATTTGGAAAACAATTTTTTAATTACATTTGTACCCCGCGCTTTCCCACTTCATAGCAGGCTCAATGCGGCTTACATATTATATACAGGTACTTATTTGTATCTGGGGCAATGGAGGGTTAAGTGACTTGCCCAGAGTCACAAGGAGCTGCCTGTGCCTGCAGTGGGAATCGAACCCAGTTCCCCAGGACCAAAGTCCACCACTCTAACCACTAGGCCACTCCTCCACTCATGCCATTTAGCTCCAGTTCTTCTACTGCTGCTTTCCCTTAGCCATCATTATTCCCAGGACACATCTATATACATTATTCAATATCTCTCTTACAAATAGTAGTAACAAACAATATTAATTGCATTTTATAATATACCACTGATTCCACAAAACAAAAGGAGCAAATTCCCACAAACCATTTTTCTCCTTTGATCTAGACACAGAAAAAAAAGACTTTAAATGACCCCAGGTTTCAACCTAATTCATGGTTGATGTGGGATATAAATGTCATAAATAAGTAAGTAAATAAATAAATAGAAACTCTAAATGTTGAGCACCTGATTTTCATAACATAATGTCTGTTTTAGTGGCCTTTACCAGGAGAAAAAAAAATCTCTGTCCCTATAGCCAGCCCTTCCAAATGACACACTGATTACGATATGGGTGACAGCGGGAGGGAGGAAGGGAGGGCTTCGGCTTGGATGACAGCAAGAGGGATGGAGGCAGGCAGCAGTAGCTTCAGTTTGGGTGACAGCGGGAGGGAGGGAGGGACTCCCAATTTTTCTGAAATGAATCGATTCGAATTAGAGAATGACATGGGGACAAACTCCCCGTTCTGTCCCCACCCCGGTCCATCCCCATGGGCTCTGTCCTCATCTGCAGAAGCCTCGAATTATGATTTTATAATTAAATCTTTTTATTAAAGTATAAAAAGGAACAATATGTTGTGCAACTATTGTGTATAAATTACAAATAGAAAACAATAACAACAATGCGCAGCTATAACAACCCTCCTCAATACCACCCTCTACCCTTCCAACCCCAACAACAGCTGATTTCTACTCACATAAGGAATCCTAATCCACCCTGTTAAAATGTCCAGAGGTACAAAATACAACCCATTTTATATGCCCTAGAGAGGAGAAATATGCCCGATGAAGCACTATTATGATTTTTTAATCTGTGGATGAATAAGAAGTCATCAACAATCTCAGGATTCAGTCTAGTTCTCCTGTCTTTCACAGTCCTTCCTGCAACAGAAGATGTCTTCTTAGAAGATGTACAGGATCCCCCATGCAAATTCTGCTAGTTGTGGCCAACATGTTTGCTTGTTTTTCCAAAAAATCAAAATATTGTTGCCTGCATCACTCAAACATAAATAACAGTCCAGTTCATTAACAGGTTTCAAAGTAGAAAATGACACAGGGACAAAGTTTGTCCCCGTCCTCATGGGCTCTGTCCCCATCCAGTCCCCGTGGGCTCTGTCTCATCCCCGTGGGATCTGTCCCCGCAAGCTCTGCCCCAGTCCCCATCCCCGTGTCATTCTCTAATTCGAATCGTGAATTAGACAACACTAAGGAGCAGATTCAACAAGTACCATTCGATAGAGAGGTAATTTGGAACAGAGGGTCAGAGCTGGGAGGAAAGCATTAGATGGGCTATGTAAGGGAAATAGATGTGCTTGAAACAGAATATATACAAAAAACTGGCACCCATGGGTTTGATTGGCAGATGGGCCAGAGATATATCACCATAACATACCCAGAGCAGGATAGTACTGGGGCTGGGAAAGGGATACAAACAGGATGTCACCTATGGACATGGCAATATGACCCAGCAGCACTTATAAGGGCACATCCCACCTCAACTGCCCAAACACAAGCACCCGCAAGTAGTCACTTCATATATGTGGCACACTAACAATACATGTAGCCCTAAACAAAGGGGGAGAACAAAGATCCAGCAGGCATTACTCAGATGTCTGCCACCTGCCAGATCCACCAACCATACCTATGCCCACACCTTCCTCCAAATGAATAGGAAACACAGCACTCATCCAGTGCCACACAAGTGACAGAGGGAGTGACATAGTGGGAGTCGGAAAAGGGTCAACAAAAGGGTTAACAACTTGCAGAACAAACATGCACTGAGTAGCACAACCCTGTTCGGGGGGGGGGGGGGGAGGAGCAGCTGTCATTACTCTCAGGTTGTGGGGGAGGAGAAGCTATCATTATGCTCACAAGGGCAACAAATGTAAGCAGAGCCACACAGCACACGTTCCATGTAGGGTATAGATGCAAACCCCCATATCACACCACAACACTCTCTGTCACAACCATATTGTAAGTAGTAACACACGGAGGGAGAGAGATGAACTAGAGGGTGCATGTGGGAGGAATGTAGACTCTTCTCAGTTACAAACAATTCTACTGTTCACTATTGAGTCAACTAGATTACTGTAATACTGTGCTATTGCCAATTAGTACAGAATGCAGCAGTAAAACAGTAAAGTTAATTCTGGAGGTAGATCTACTAATCAAGTGACTCCATTATTTAGAAGGCTGCATTGGCTCCCAGTGAGGGCCAGAATCCGTTTTAATTGAAAGGGGATGGGACTTGATACCACTTTCCTGTAGTTACAAAGTGGTTTACATATTATATACAGGTACTTACTTTGTACCTGCGCAAATGAGGGTTAAGTGACTTGCTCAGAGTCACAAGGAGCTGCAGTAGGAATCAAATCCAGTTCCGCTGGTTCTCAGGCCACTGCACTAACCATTAGGCTTCTCCTCCACTCAGCTTTGTTTGTTTGACTCCTAAAATGATCTCACTTTACTTAGCTAGAAGGTCCTCCTTGCATTCTTCTCAATAGATCAAGTTGACCATTCCATCTAATCCCCAATACCAGAAAAATTCAACTTGGAATAGATCTATTGTAGGCTGCAATCCTAAGCTTTGGAATAAATGTCCAAGTAACTTAAAAGAGATAAATAGCTACAGTACTATGCTTTTAGATGTTCTTTGAAAACATATCTGTTTGACTATTACTTACTGAGGGAATAATCTATTTTTGAATGCTGTAGTTTTAAATGTTAATGTATTTCTGGGATGTTTGCCCATAATTTCTTTTTACGTTTGTAAACCGCCTTAATCTGGAGAATTTGGTTGAATAGAATAGAAATAATAATATTAGATTAGCAGGACAGGACACCACGTCAATGTACCATGGCCACACTAGTAAAGCCATACTCATGTCATATAAGCACCAAGGATCCCCTAGAAGACAGCAGTAAAAGGCTGAGTGTATGTATGTGTGTATATATATATATATATATATATATATATATATATATATATATATATATATATATATATATATATATATATATATATATATATATATATATATAATATGGTGGGAAGCACTCCCAGTCAAAGCATTAAGGCTACAGAAAGAATCTCTGTGGTGTGTTATTCTGAGATCTCTGCAACAGGTCTACCTGCTGCATTCTGTGCTCACTGCAATGAAATTTTTGAGTGCATCCCAAATACAAAAATATTACAATAATCAAAAACTGACAAGACTAAAGATTGTACAACAGTTTGAAAATCTGGGGCACTCAGCATTGATGTGAGCTTATTATGTAAGCACAGTGGGTAAAAAAATCATGTGAATCACTACTTGCATTTGTGGTTGCATAGTAAGCCCAAAAAACAATGTCTAAGCTAAGCTTACAATCTCTCTTGACAATACAACTGTGGTGCTACCTAAAACCAGACAAGAAGGAATATCAGATAGCATTGATCGCCCCAGCATAATAAATCCAGACTTGGCAATATTCAAAGATCCAAGCTGAAACAATGTGCAAACATCTGAAAAACTATTAAAACGAAACAAAAACCCTTGAATATTGTCTGCATATAACCTACAGAATACATCCAGCTGTTGACAAAGGCATTATACAGGTTTAAAAGACTAGCGCTGAAAGTTCATGTGATCCAAGATAGAAAGTTCATGTGATCCAAGATGGCTGCCTGAGTAGACGTGCGAGAAAGAGCTCCGGAGACTTCTTAGAATATTGCTAACTGAGAAACCGCGTCCCTGTAATGGGGAAACGGAAAGGAAAACTCGGAGTGCCTCCCTCCACAGGCAGAGTTGACCCACCTCTCATGCGGCAATTGACGCTTGAAGAATCAGGGCTCCGAACGCCGGGAACCGGATTGAACGCTTTGGGAGGTCCGGGAGATCAAATTGACCTAAGCGCCGAAGGAGCGTCTTTGAGCCCTCCCCCGATTACAGCTCCTCCAAGACCAGGAAGTGAAACCGCGGGGCAGAGAGTGCAGCAAGTCGAGCCCGGAAACCGGTTGTTCGCAACTGCCAGTGGGGGCCCTGCCGCCGCGTCGACGCCAGTGAGTTTACTATCTCAGACAGATATGTCTGAAAGAAGTCCTGCTGCACCTTCTACGATGCTTGGAGTTTTGAATAAACCAACGACGGTTACAATGGATTCCTTATGGGAAGCAATACAGGGACTGAATACCAACTTACTGCAAATAACAGGTATTTTCAGAGGTGAGGTAACGGAATTAAAGCAATCACAACATGATTTAGAAGGAAAAATTGCAGAACAATCTACAAAGATGGAACTATTTGATAAAGATATTAAAATGCTGAATTCCTCCATGCAAGTATTGATAAAAGATGCTAATTTTCAAAAGCGAAAAACAGAATATTTGGAAAATCAGATTAGGGGAAATAACTTACGTTTTCTTAATTTTCCTAAGATGCCTCTCATGTCAGCTCTAGATATGTTTAAAAAATATCTTAATGAAGTTTTGGGTATTCCCCCTGAGGGATACCCACCTATAACAAGACTATTGTACATTTCTGGATCTGGAGAGACAAAATTGCCTGTTAACCCCCAACCTGATTTGAATCTAACAGAAATTTTAGAATCCTCTTTGGAAGTATTAACTGAGAGAACAACGCTTTTGGTAACTTTTGCTCTGCAGTTGGATCGAAATAATATTTTTAGGCTTTACTTTCGTCACGCTAAATCACCCTTCCTGGGAGCAAAAATACAAGTATTTCCTGATTTTGCCCGAGAGACTCAAAGGAAAAGAAAGAAATTTTTGTTGTTAAAAGAAAGAGTTTTGCATATAGGTGGGACCTTTATGTTAAGGTTCCCCTGTAAATGTTATATTTCTTTGAACTCTGTTAACTATATTTACTTTGATCCTGAGAAGTTATTAGATTTTATTACTTCTAAAGAAAATTGCAGTAGTTCCTGATTGCTGGCGCGAAACCCAGCTGCGTTCTCTCTGGTTTTGTCTACTTGATAACTTAATTTAATTTATTTTACATTATCATACTTGATCTGATATTTCCTTGATCTTGGATCATTATTTGTGGACAAAAAATGTTAGAGGAATAATTATTTTATTTTTCCTTATTATAATTGAGTACTGTTCTTTTGAAAATGTATTTCCTTTTTCTCTGAAGATGTATTTATGTTTTTTTTGCATAAATGATAAATGAATAAAAATTTATAAATAAAAAAAATAAAAAGACTAGCGCTAAGGGCAGAGCCTCAAGGCATCTCCACTGACAATGGACAAGCAGTAGCGCATTCTGATCCTGCTCACACAATTTGTTGCCTCCCTAATAAATATGAATTAAACCAAGCTAAAAACAGTACCTGCTAAACCCGTGGAGCCCAATTTTGCCAACAAAATTGCTTGATTAAGGAACTGAAAGCAGTAGAGATGTCTAAATGGACCATAAAATATCACTTGCAGTTATGAAAGCCATACTTCATAACATTCAATGTTGACAATAACAAAGTCTCTGAAATCCATATAGATAAGGATCTAACAATTGTTCACATGCCACATAATTCAACAATTCTTTCAATACCAGTTTTTCAATAACTTTTTCTAAGGCAAATAAAGGGGAAATCGGGCAATACACTTGGGACTGCAGTATTTTTTTTTTGAGCAAAGGGAATAAACCTAAAGCCTTTTTTTTTTTTTTTTTGCTGTAGGGGCACAAGGATACTCTCTCACCCTACAAGACTCTGCTAGCATGCCTCACCAAACAAGGATCTGTGGCTCCAGCTCAGAACTTCAGAGGAATAAACCCCTCCAGGCTCAACCAGGGTAAACACCATGGCCTAAATCCTAGGAGCAACATTGGCTAAGGGCTCGACCACAGAGGATACAGGCCATGTGTTGTGCCTGGGGAATCAAGGCTATATAGTAAAATATCATCTGCTGGAGGTAGAAAAATACTGGAGAGTTGCAGATTGCTTCACCCTTATACTGGAGATGTCACTTGAAGTGTTTGACCTCACTCTGCTGATAGAGGGAGGTGACGTCGCAGCCCACTGTCCTGGACTGGTATAGCAGGATAATAAATAAAGGTTAATTGGCAATATCCTGAGAGATCCATGTGAGCTCATTTTCGAAAGAGGACGACGTCCATCTTTCGACATAAATTGGAAGATGGACGTCCTTCTCCCAGGGACGTCTGAATCGGTATAATCCAAGCTTGATTTAGGATGTCTTCAACTGCACTCCGTCGCAAAGACGGCCAAAGTTCAAGGGGGCATGTCATAGGCTTAGCGAAAGCGGGATTTGGGTGTGCCTAACACTTGGACATCCTTGATCCATAATCGAAAAAAACCAAGGAACTCACTGACGAGCATTTGGATGTTTTCACCCGGACGTGTTTTTCTTATGACTAAGGCACAAAAAGGTGCCCGAAATGGCCAGATGACACCGGAGGGAATCGGGGATGACCTCCCCTTACTCCCCCAGTGGTCACCAACCCCCTTCCACCCTCAAAAAACATCTTTAAAAATATTTTGTGCCAGCATCAGATGTCATACTCAGGTCCATCACAGCAGTATGCAGGTCCCTGGAGCAGTTTTTGTGGGTGCAGTGCACTTCAGACAGGGGGACCCAGCCCCATCCCCCCCTACCAGTTACATTTGTGGAGGAAACAGTACACCCTCCAAAACCCACCATACCCACATCTAGGTGCCCCCCTTCACCCGTAAGGGCTATGGTAGTGGTGTACAGTTGGGGGTAGTGGGTTTTGGGGGGCTCAGCACACACGGTAAGGGAGCTATGTACCTGGGAGCAATTTCTGAAGTCCACTGCAGTGCCTCCTAGGGTGCCCGGTTGGTGTCCTGGCATATGAAATGGACCAGTGCACTATGAATGCTGGCTCTTCCCACGACCAAAGGGCTTGCATTTGGTCGTTTCTGAGATGGGTGTCCTCAGTTTCCATTATAGCCAAAAATCAGAAACGACCAAGTCTAAGGACGACCATCTCTAAGGTCGACCTAAATTTCCAGATTTGGGCGTCCCCAACTGTATTTATCGAAACGAAAGATGGGCGTCCATCTTGTTTCGATAATACGATTTCCCCACCCCTTCACGGGGACATCCTGCGAGGACGTCCACAGAAAAACTTGGCCGTCCCTTTCAATTATGCCCCTCCAAGTCTGTTTCTAGCACAGCTGTAAAATGGCCGATTTTCCATTTTCTAATTTAATGGCCATGTGCTAATGTTGTCATTAGCATGCAGCCATTAACAAAAATCAGAACATGAGCCCTTATCACCACCTGTTTTTGTAGGTGGTTAAGGGCTCACATGCTAATCCTGTGCTAATCAGTGTGTGGCAATGCTGACGCGCTGCAATGCCAATGCACTGATTAGTGTACTGTCCACCCCGCAGTCAAGCCTCCTCAGAATTAGTGTTTACCGCAGTTTAGAAAAAGGACCCCTAAATAAACAGATCTGAGGAATTCTAATAGGGCAAAGGGGACGTTTGGGGTCAAGGTAGCATGGTGTGTCATGCCTGTGTAATGAAGTTCAGCTCAACAGCTGTTTAATTTATAAGGAAAAGTGGATTATATGGAACAGTCTATATGACAGATAATCATTATGAATACACAGATTTTCAGTCTATGTTATTAGATTCTTATATTTTTGGATCTGTG
Source organism: Microcaecilia unicolor (assembly GCF_901765095.1). Classification (NCBI taxonomy): domain Eukaryota; kingdom Metazoa; phylum Chordata; class Amphibia; order Gymnophiona; family Siphonopidae; genus Microcaecilia; species Microcaecilia unicolor. The sequence continues at coordinate 396,695,217 of NC_044032.1, read as the reverse complement.
ACCAAAAATCCACAGAACTACCAACAAGCTCTGCACATTGCCAAAAATTCACTCATTTTTCTTGATTTTGGAAACAGATTACTATGTTTTCTTCCACAGGGCCATTTTATTCCTATGGGCCCTGCAAGTAGATAGCCTGCACTAATCATTAGTAAGACGCCTACATTGTAGGTTTCTTCCAAAGCTCATATGTATCTTTGGACTGAAAGATACCGCACAACCTATAAAAAATCCAGTTTTCTCCAGGACCTGTACAACTGCCTAAGTTCTGCAATGCTGACAGAAACAGGATTGAAAACCTAGGACTGACTCTGTGTTACTCATGACTTGGAATTAGTTTGGTACTCTGAGTCACTTGAGAACTTCTACAGAACTGCAGCAGTAATAATAATCCAACTAAATTTAAGTACATGTTAGGTTAGATGCTTGCTGAACTCATTTTTTCCTGTATTACTCGACCTTAAAACCACACTTACCACTAAGCTAAGAAAGGCAACATCTCCCTGTGGCTACAATATATCAGCAAACTCTTATCATCTAACTTGAGGTTCTGCTGCTTCAGTACACAAAATGAATTTGACTAACAAAGTCTCATTATAAGCAACCTCGGATCTCCTACATTTTGAGAACAATTCTGCTGTGGCAATTCACTGGTACCTATTTTACTGCCCCTCAAGCCTAGTAAAGTAATTTTCATTTAAAAAATTAGATTTGAACAAAAAGTCGGTATGCATTAAGAAAGTGAGGGGTCGACGCAGAAAGCCACGCAGTACAGCCGCACAGTGATGGCTAAGCACACGGCTTCTATCACAAAATTATTTCTGTGTATGTCTAGTAGTGCTATAGAAATGATAAGTACTACTAGTAGTAGTAAAAATATACCATTGCAAATTTATACCCAGGTTCCGTGGCTTCTAAGTGGTGAGATCCACACCATGATCCAGATAGCCAATCCCTATTTACAAATTACTATGGAAGCTCGGTTGCAAGCCTGGCAACGTCTTTTGAAGGGACGACAATACTTTCGAGTCTCACCTTTCCCAGTGGCACGGAGGTTTCCCACAGGTGCACAGTTTCGAGCTTGTGTGACTCAGGGACTTTTTCAATTGGGCCAATTGGTGGAAACATGGAAAATAAATACTTTTCCGGATCTAGTTGAAGACTTTGGTTTAGGCCCCCCCGAGACCTTTTTAAACTACAGACAGGTATATGATTTTCTTGTTAAGCGTGCCCTAGAGGCAAGAGGAGGCTTTGTTAGAAGTTGTGCTTAATGGGAGTAGTGGGCAAGTCTGTGTGTCTCGATTTTATCGCTTGCTGCTTCAGCTGAATGCTCCTCCCATTAACTATATAGCTACATGGGAGGGCCTCTTGGGGACAACTTATACAGAAAAAGCATGAGAAGATATATTCAAACACCTCCTTAAGCTATCCATAGCGAGCCATTTAGTAGAGAATGGCTATAAAATGCTGTATCAATAGTATCTTTCTCTATCCAGGCTCCATAAAATATACCCAGAGGCTTCAGAAACATGCTGGCAGGGCTGTGGGGATATTGGTACTTTTGTTCATATATGTTGGTTTTGTCCGGGGGCAATAAAGTATTGGGCCATGATTTTCAAACTTGATCTCAGAAATTTTGGGGATACCTAAATCAAAATCAGTGGGTTGTGACCTGCTTCATATTAAGCCGCAGGAGTTACCATGGAAATATGTTCCAATGACTTTCCACATAGAAACGGCTGCCCACTTGTTACTGGCAGCCTCTTGGAAACAGCCTTTCCTTCCATCTAGATCGCAGGTGCTAACTAAAGTGGACTACATATGCCAGATGTTGCGCCTCACTGCTCTTAGAAGAAATAGACGCAGAAATTCATTCGATCCTGGGATACCTATGTTAAATAGCAAGAACAGAGACAACCGTGAATACCTAGCCATGTAAATTTTGTACTGAACCCTATGTTATTGGGGGGGGGGGGAATATAGGGGGGATTGGGGGGGCTGCCCTAGGGGTATACATAGCATTGTACCTAAGAATCAAAATATGACATGTATTGGTTTGAATGGCAGTTTGTATTGTTAATGCAAAAGGTTTAAAAACAAAAATATACCATTACGATACAGTAATCTATGAACATGCAAATTACTGTTGCGTTTTTTTTTAACTAAAATGTCTCCCTTCCTATTGCTCATGCACTGACAGTAAGGGGGACATTTAAAAAATAAATAAAAGAATAAAAAATAAAGTTGTTGGGCCTCCACCCCTCTCCCCAAACAGCACAAATCCCTGGTAGTTTAGCAGCTTCCCTCCCTCCCACCAAACCTACCCCCTGCCCGCGCCATTAAAAAGATTTCACAGTAGTCTAGCGGGCCCCTTCCTTCTCACATTTGTTTCAAAATGAATTCTATAAACAAATTCAAGGGGTTGCTATGGGGGCATCACTAGCACCCTCCATAGCCATGCTACACCTAGTGAAGTTTGAGGAAACATTTATATATGGATCAGAAGAGTTTAAGAACATTCTCCTTTGGAAACGGTACCTGGATGACATTTTTTTTCATCTGGAATGGACCCTCTCAAGCACTTATAATGTTTATTGATAAGTTGAACTATCTACAGTCCAACTTGAAATTCAGATCAGTTTCATAAGCAAGGTCTGGAATTTTTGGATATCTGAGTGTATAGGATGGATAACAGAATACAAACTATGCTTTTTCAAAAATCCACAGTTCACAATACTTTACTTCATTTCTCCAGTTCTCATCCTTACCATCTTAAAGTTAGTTTACCCATTAGTCATTTTTTACGACTAAAATAAATCTGCTCTAATGAAGCAGACTTTGAGGATCAAGCTTCCATAATGACAAAACAATTCTTGGAGAGAGGCTATCCAGTGAGTGTAATTAGAAAAGCATATTTAAGTGCAAAATTTTCACAAAGGGATTTACTGTTACATTATAAACACCGAAGATGATAAATTCACAGTAGTATTACTGTATTCACCATTAAGTTCCAGAATCAATAATTCCATCCATTTACATTGGAGGAAGTTCATGACTGTTTTGCATCTCATCCTATTTGCGTACTTCAACGCAGCAAAACCATCGGTGAATTACTTTTGTACAAACGTCTAGATTATGTATCTATGGACACAGACACCTTGGGTCACTTCAAATGCGGAGACTGTCAATTGTGTGCTACTACCATAGAAGGTGCAGACTGGAAACATCCGGTCACTTTGCGCCAGATATCTGCTCAATATTTCACTACCTGTCAAACCAAAAATGTGATTGATGTATGTTATCATCTGCCCTTGTCAATTATTATACATAGGGCATTCAAGTTGCCCGATCAAAGTTCGCCTCAATGAACAAGTTAAGAATAAAAAATGCTATATTAACAGCTCCATTAGTACAACATTGGCTTGATTTTCGACATCAGATAAATGACATAAGATGGAGAATTTTAGATAGTGTTCAGTTAGGGTTCAGTTCTGATCTGGACTGGTGGTCACTGATCTGATTGGTTAAGTACTTTTCAGTAGACAACCTATCAGTGTGGTTCATTTGACAGTCAGCTGAGTCTCATTTAAACGAGAGAGTCTTACAAAGATGCCGCGGCATGAGAGAACAATGTTGCCAACTGAGTTTCTATTAATCTACAGGCGTTTGTCACTGCACTGGGGGATAGTATTGAGATAGGAATTTCAATCCAACAGTTTTTAAATGAATTATGTTTATTTTTAGTGAACCTCTTCCCTGACAAAGATTCAAAAGACAGCCATGTAGGTGGAGGTTCTCTCTTCATTGAAAGCTGCTGCAAGTTAAGTAACACGACTAGAAGTGATGTCAAAATCTACAATTATATTACAGAAATCCACAAAAAAGTAGTATTTAAACACTATTGATTTGAAAATGATGTTATAGAAAAAATGTGGATCTATGACAATTTGCACTTCGCTGCCTTATAAAAGTTTAACAAGCAGCATTTGATGCAGGATATTCTGACGATCCCCTATAGCCAAGTGCTTATTTTGTGAACGTATTACATTGAAAGCAACTGGTGCCTGGGACTGTGAATATATATTTTTTGAGTTATGTTTTTTGTCCTTGCCCATATGAAAATTATTTTGTCCATTTCATTAGATAGCTTCATGGTAGAGGCACTTTTTTAATACATATCAGATTAAACCCTTTAAATAATATTACCAGAATATTGCTGACATTTTTTTGTGATTTGGATCGAGGGAGAAGAGAACCTCGAATAATTTCACAATTCTTTTAATTCATCCCATCTTTCAAACAAATTCAAAAGTGATTACTTCACATGGAAAGTTAACTTTCTAGACAATACATTATCTACCAACAATAGCTATATACAAACATCTATATATAGGAAGCCAACTGAGAGATGCAGATACCTCCACAACTCCAGCTTCCAACCTTCACATATAAAAAAAAGTCCATTATATACAGCCAAGCCACATGATACCACTGTATCTGCTCTAACTCAAGAGACAGAAATAAACACCTCAAAATCCTGACTGAATCCTTCAAACAAAAAGGCTACAACCCCAAAATAATCTCTGAGATTGCTTCTTCCCTTAAAACACTTAGGAAAAATCTACTGCTGTACAAAGAAAAGAAACCATAGAGAGAGCCCTTATTGCACTGACATACAATCCAGAGCTGGAAAAACTAAGAAGAATCATAAAAGATCTACAAACACTACTGCAGGAGGATTAATTATTGAAAGAGATATTCCCAGCTCCATCAATGCTGGCCTTCGACAACCACCATCTGAAGCAAAAATTAGTGAAAAACAAGTTCCCAATAGAAGCTCAAGAAGAAAAAAAAAAGAATGGCACACATCCCTGCAATACACCAACCAGCAAACTTGGCTGTCATGCTGTATACTGAGAAGGGCAGAAGGAAGACAACAGTAACTAATGAACAGATTCAAAATGCACACTTTGGGCCCTGTTTACTAAGCAGTGCTGTAGACGCGCTAGCATTTTTAGCGTGCGCCAATGCTAGTGACACCCGTTCAGGGCCTTTAGAGCAGTCAACCCAGTCCTCAGGGCACATCCAGCCAGTCAGGTTTTCAGGATATCCACAATTAATATGCATGAGGTAGATTCACATACTAAGGAGGCAGTGCATGAAATATCTCATATGCATATTTACTACTACTACTACTACTATTTAGCATTTCTATAGAGCTACAAAGCGTACGCAGCTGTGGTTAAACTGGAAACCTGATTGGACGGGTGTGCTCTAAGGACTGGGTTGAAAACCAATGACTTAGGCCCAGATGCACAAAACCTAATGAGCCAGCAATGTGGTTTTTAAACTGGTTCTAGCCGGTTCATCGAGCAAGGAGTACAGCCAGACATGCACAAAAGGGCTCTCCGAGCTCTTTTCCTGTTATGGTGGCAGCTAAGAAAAATGGAATGCAAAAGGTATTATAATAAGCTCATTACTATACAAATATGCATGCAAAGCAATGCACAGCTGTTTTCTGAACGATGTACACGAGCAGCCCCTACCTTTACTGTGGAAATTTTAACGGGAGGTCTGGGGCTGTCAGTCCTGACAGTTCTTCATTGCAAGTACTCCACAGCCGCCTCCTCTGCCACTCCTGCAAGAGGACGCATTGCAAAACTCCTGCCTGGGCAATGCCCTCCAGCAGCTGGGCTGAGGCTCCCCTTGCCAGAAGCTGTGGCAGAAACATAAATTCTAGAGGGAAGGAGAGCTGTAGGAGGAGTTCTTGTGCTGCCATTGCCCTGTCCTGCCCCCTGGCAAGGAAGCAGGGGTGGCAGAAGAGAATACGGGGGTAGGGGGGCTCCAGTCTTGAGAGAAACAAAAGTTTTTTTTTGTTTGCTCTGTGGAGTTTCGGGATCTGCCCCCCCCCCCCAAGGCAGGAGAGTGCAAGCTCCTGGTATCAGCAGACCACAGCCCCCCGCCTCCCCCTCACCACAGCAGGAGAGTGCAAGCTCCCGGAATCAGCAGAGGTGGCAGTGTTTGAAAAAAAAAAAAAAGTTATGCTGGCTTTCACACACACAGCTTGTCTGAGTGTATGAGAGCCATCTGTAGAATGCACAGAGCAGCCACAGTTAGCAATTGGCTGATCTGCGCATGCTCAGCTCGCCGACTGGCTTCCTCCATATCACATGCAAATGAGCTGGGTCGCAAAAGCAACGAGCAGCTTGTATGCATGCGATTCTCTTTAGGAATCCCTCTGTATTTCCAAATCGGTAATTTTTACCGATTTGGAAATACAGACAGATTTAACGGGGACTTTTGTGCATCTGGGTCTGAAAGGATAATTTTTATAACAGGGTGCCTGGTTTAAGAGGGCAATTAGGCGCCTACCTAAGTGGGGCATCTGAGGTCTTTTATACAGGGTAAGGCAGAAAATGTAGCCCCCTAGAGTTTTTAGCCGTTTCTCAGCAACCACTTTGGATTTCGTCATACTTATATATTACTATTAAACAATATTTAGTTATCTATGTTGATATTACTGACATTTTAGCATTAATACCTAGCAGTTTTTGCATGTTAAAAATGTTCATGCTAAAACACAGTAAAATATCACATTATGTCAGAACGTCACAGTCACTGTGAATTCTCAGTGTCCACCCTCAGCTTTAACACAGGACTTCAATCACTTTGAGAAGGTTAACAGCCTTGATGATCAGTCCCTATAGCAGACTGTCCCAGATCTTCTGCAGTGCTTTGTTGAGTTTGGCGATTATTTGTGGCTTTGGATGGAGCTTGTGATAGATCTCCAACATTGTTCCCAGAGGTCTATATCACTATGACATCATTAATAGTAAGCTGGTACTCCACTTTTTTTTTTTCAAATAATGGTAGTTTTGTAGTGCAATTCCACATGTACATCTGTAGTTTCCTCTACTTAACCTAACTCAAGTTACTGAGGACCGTCAGAGGTAAGCAGCAGGACGTTAAGTCAGCAAGGAGTGAAGTAAGGGGAAGCCTTGAGACAGCTTGGCAAAACACGTGTCGGCACAAGAATATCCCCTAATATGCTAGAATAGGAGACTGAGCAAGGAAGTGCACAGAATCTCCACCACCTAAGATTAGCACAGATAAGAGTAAAGAGTAAAAAACAAATATAGAAAACAGAAAAGAAAAAGAAAAATCTTACTAAACACTGGGACCAATGAAGACCTAGGTATGAAACCTACTTACCACGTATGAGAGAATATTCTCTCAAGGATGTCCACCTCTGACGGTCCTAAATAACTTACAATCTTGAGTTAGGTTACGCAGAGGAAACTACAGATGTACACGTGGAATTGCATTGATTGATTTGGAACTATAGTTATAGACTATTCATATAGGTTTTAAGCTTGACAGTGGAGTTTTATAGTGCAAACATCTTTGAATGTGCAAAAATCGCTGGGTGGTCACACTAAAAAGTCTAACTCTGCCATGTTTAAAGATAATTTCATTCCACTTGGCACATAAAATGTAGATAGTGACAACAAACAAAGCTGTAAAATTTCACATTGAAATTCCAAGCACCTGCTAAGAAAACAGCAAAAAAAAAAAAAAATGTTTCTGCCTCACCCTGTAGAGCCCTAGCAGCTAAATTACCTTTTTGTTTGTTTGTTTGTTTGTTTGTTTGTTTAATAAAAAGAGCCAATAGGTTCCCAAGTGTCTTTATAGAGGAGGTGCACCTAGATTAGCCTATTTTATATTCTATATGCATACAGAACAGTCCTGCTTATCCAACATTCTGGATTATCCAACATACCTAGGTGACATCACAGTGTCATTAATGAGGTGCGTGCAGGTTTCTTTACCTTTCTTGACATTGCATTTAGTTAAAAAGCAACTATACTAGACTTTTGGGCACATTAAGTTTGTAAACTTTTGTTACAGCTTCTTCTTTTGAATTTTGGATTAAGTATATTTCTCTTGTATCCATCATCCACTTTTTCTGTATTATCCAACCACCTGTTGGCCCATTTACGTCAGATAATAGAGACTCTACTGTACTTGTGAACTCTGCTCACTCTCCACCCATGTACATGCCTACAGGCAAAGTATACACCACCATGCCATGGTGCATATTATTACACCAGTCAATATTTTATAAGGAGTCATTTATATGCCTATGTGACTACATGCACACAAAAATAACTTTATAAGAATTACCTCCATAATTGGGTCTTGAGGGACCCAAGATCTGTGATTCCTTGCTCAGCTATCTCAAAACTAGTTCTCAGACAGTCAGAAAGGAAAGCTGAGAATGAAAGTTCATAGTACAAATACCCAGCACATGCCAGTTCCAAAAGAAAAGACCTGGAGAAAACTGCATGGCATTGGATTTCTAGGACTTAAAAATAGAAACATGCATTTTTAATGCCTAAGGCTTAAACCAGGCAGCACTGTTCTCTATGTTTGAAATGAGAAGGGTATTTTAATAGTTCTGAACTCTGATAAATGATCAGTCACCTTTACAATTAGACTTCTGACCACAAGTGGTCCTGCATTAACATTAGATATGTTGTGAAAACAGCCACCTTATTTTGTTATGACTCCAGAAGAAATTTTTTGAACACATAATGGGAGTAAAAATGCACATAAAATATTGTAATACTTCTATGCGATTTGATTTATTAAAGTCTCAGCAAATGCTCAGTCTTTAGTAAAGTATGTACACTGCCAACCAAATATAAACATACATATGTTGAGCACACAAAAGTGCTGGCAATTTTATAAAGAAACCCAGCCTAACCTAAAACTCCAGTGCTCCAAGTACAAACTTACCCCCATTTACTTACCAACACAGCCCATTCACTTTGAATGGGCTGTGTCAGCATTGCTGTGCGGCTTAGTAAACAGGAGGGTTAGATTGCAAGCCCTGCAGGAACAGAAGAATACCTACTCGCTTTGAGCTACTACTAAAAAAGGTGTGAGCTAAATCCAAAAATCACCCCTGCCCCAAATAATCTGTTTCCAGATTGGAAACAATCTCTCTATATAAAACGCACCTCCAACGTTCTATTGAAGCCTCTCTTAGCAAAGTGAAGGGGGTGAGATCGCATTGTGTCTGCCCCGCCCACGCGTCAAACGTGATGACGTCGAGGGCGGAGCTATGACACAACCAATCGCATCGCTCGGCAGCGAAGCGTCAGGGAAGGAGGCGGCGCTCTCGACGTGTAGCCTTCCCGTCGCTGTGTTCCGCCTTCTTCTGACGTCAAGGATGACGTCAAAAGAAGGCGGAACACACAGCGAAGGGAAGGCTACACGTCGAGAGCGCCGCCTCCTTCCCTGACGCTTCGCTGCCGGAACCGCCACGGAGGTAAATTTAAAAACAAGAAAAAAACGCATGTTGGGGGGAGAGAAGAGGGTGGCCAGTAAACTACAACAATGGGAGCGGGAGGGCAGGGGAGAAACCACAGCATGGATGCGAAGGGGGTGGGGGGAGAAGAGGCCGGCCCAGGCTGCCACATGGGAGAGAGAGGAGCATGGATGCGAGGGTGGGTCATGGAAGGGAGAGAGGGGACTTGCTGGAAAAGGATGAATGGAGGCGGCAGGGGACAGAGGAGCATGGATGGGCATGGATTGGGAGAGCAGGGCTCAGGGAGAGAGGGGAATTACTGAAAATGGATGAATGGAGGGGGCAGGGGACAGAGGAGCATGGATGGGCATGGATTGGGAGGGCAGGACTCAGGAAGAGAGGGAAATTGCTGGATAGGGATGAATAGAGGGGACAGATGGGCATGGATGGATATGGATTGCAGGGCAGGCCTCAGGGAGAGAGGGCAATTGCTGGATAGGGAAAATGGAGGGGCCAGGTGACAGATGACCATGGATGGGCATGGATTGGAAGGGCAGGACTCAGGGAGAGGGGAATTGCTGGATAGGGATGAATGGAGGGGACAGATGGGCATGGATGGATATGGATTGCAGGGCAGGCCTCAGGCAGAGAGGGGAAATGCTGGATAGGGAAAAATGGAGGGGCCAGGTGACAGAGGAGCATGGATGGGCATGGATTGGAAGGGCAGGGCTCAGGGAGAGAGGGGAATTGCTGGAAAACGATGAATGGTGGGGGCAGGGGACAGATGGCCATGGATGGATATGGATTGCAGGGCAGGCCTCAGGCAGAGAGGGGAAATGCTGGATAGGGATGAATGGAGGGGGCAGGTGACAGAGAAACATGGATGGCCATGGATTGGGAGGGCAGGCCTCAAGGAGAGAGGGAAATTGCTGGATAGGGATGAATGGAGGGGCCAGGTGACAAAGGAGCATGGATGGGCATGGATTGGAAGGGCAGGACTCAGGGAGAGGGGAATTGCTGGATAGGGATGAATGGAGGGGGCAGGTGGCAAAGGAGCATGGATGGGCATGGATTGGAAGGGCAGGACTCAGGAAGAGGGGAATTGCTGGATAGGGATGAATGGAGGGGCCAGGTGACAGAGGAGCATGGATTGGACTCACACTTTCACTCTGACTCTCAAACAGTCACTCTCACATACACTCTCCCAAACATACACACTCCGAGGAAAACCTTGCTAGCGCCCGTTTCATTTGTGTCAGAAACGGGCCTTTTTTACTAGTCACATATAAAGCACCATTTGAACACACAGGCAGTGATTTTAAATATTGTGGGGAGGCACATGTGTATACAGCAAACTACATATATGCTCATGCACAATAGCAGAGAAGAAAGGAGCCTTCCTCAGAAATGCAAACTTTGTCAGATGGGGGGGAGTGGATTTCTTAGTCAGACAGGTAAGTAAATCTCCATTAAGGACTCTTGCAAGCCCCAGTTCTCAGCAGACAGGTTAGACCAAGGTTATGCATGATCTTGAACAGCTATAAATGTCGTCAGGTGAAACAGCTAAAGTGTATGTGTATTCTTCTTATAAAATACAGAATACACATTCTTGGGTCACCCAAAATATATCTCTTTTCTATATGCATTTGGCAGGGTACACATATGAGTTGCACCCTTCAGAAAATCCCCAGTTATGCATATCTTGCTGGTTAGACACGTACCTGGCCTGTTTACATGTGTAACCAATGTCTAAAGTTTATAAAATTATTCCCATAATGTATTTTAAAGGAACAATTCATGTTTAAGATTAAATTTAAAAGCCTGCTTTTTATTTTAACTGCTGAAATTCTCAATTTTAAAAAATGTTGTTGTGCAACACCAAAATCCCATGGTGCTTGCCCACTCTCATTCAGTCACTGCTATTGTGACTTCTAACACTTCATGGATACTTTAAGTTTCCTTTGGTGTTCAAAGGACAGGGCTAAAGGAAAGATTAAAATATAGAGACCCTGGGGCGCTCAAAGTAGTCATAGTCATGATCGGTATTCAAGAGGTACTAGAGATATAAATTTCCCTGAGAGCTTTAAACTGAGGGAGAAAGACAGAGAGGGGAAAAAATAAGAAAACAAAATCATTGTACTTGACTTGAAATACAGTGAATGGTACATATGTACATTATTAAATAACTTTGCTTAAACAATTACTTCCACTTCCCAATCAAGTACAAAACCACACCATGGATCCTAGCAATAATTATTAAAGTAGTCTAATGGTTAGATCAGTGGGCTGCAAACCAAGGAAGTGAGGTTCAAATCCCATTGCAGCATCTTGTGATCTTGGGCAAGTAACTTAGCCCTTCATTGCCTCAGGTACTAACATAGGAGCATTTTTTACTAAAGTGTGCTAAAATCTAAGCTAAGTGAGCTATAATGCAGGGTTTTGTCATGCACTATGCCCAAATTTAATGCAACATTTTTTAGGGCATTTTGTTTGGGGTTTTTTTGCAGGCCATGCGCTAATGATCCCATTAGAACGCAGAACATGCAAAAAAAATAATATGGGAGCACTTACAGCCTCCTATTTAACTGTTTCTGCATTACCCACTTAGCATGCTCTAATCGGAATGTGCTAGTTAAAATGTGAAAACAGGGAAAGTACCACAAAATGCTTTAATAAGTTTGTGCGGTACCCTGTTTTTGTGTGCTAAACATGCGTTAAGGGCTTCATACCCTTTAGTAAAAGGGCTCTTAGATTGTAAACCCTCCAGGGACAGAAAAATACCTATTGTACCCGATGTAAGCTTTGATAGCTTTCAGCCTTGCAGGTAGTATATAAGAAATTAAAATTAAATAAATAAGCCAATTTCCTGAGACAATGCTAATCTTTTAATTCAGTGTTCACAATATTTCACAGAGCTACTCACATATATCAATTATTTTTTTTATCAATTGATCACATTCTTCTCATAACACACACTAACTACACTGACACAATCTTGCTTACACAGCACACATGCTTCCTAGCTGACTGTCCTATAGACAAGGCCTAAAGGCTTCAGTAATGTTTTCACGTTAGTAAAACAGTTTGGAAAAATTTTCAAAGAGTAGCTATGGGGAGCATCTCTATAACTTAAGTACTAAAATTTACATATGCAAATTTTTCAATGCTAGTATATAATGAAGTAACTTACCTGTAGCAGGTGTTCTCCAAGGCCAGCAGGACATGAATCCTCGTTCATGGTGACCTTACTAATGGAGCCTAGTGCAGGAAACAGTACCCTAGCAAATTTTTCTGTGTTTGGGTAGTTTCACAGCACATGTACGCCCATCCTGTCTGCTGCTGTGAAGCAGGACCACCACGGTCTGATACTAGCTAAAGGAATACAATTCCTTGTGGAAGTGAGAAGATTGTGAGTAGTCCTGCTGTCCTCAGAGAACACTTGTTAAAGGTACGTAACTTTGTTTTATCCAATGACCAGGAGAACTGTGAATCATCAGCATCCTCTACATTTGACCAGCTGAAACTTGCCAACTCTCCTGAATATCCTTGACAGTGGAAATTATGTTGGTTATCCTTATAGAAGAAAGGCAGTTGCTTGAGTCATGTCTAGCAAGGCCCCTATGAATTTCACTTTTTGTGTTAACTTTAGATAAGACTTAGGATGATTTATGACGAGCCCTAGTAACTCCACCACCCAAATGGTTGAACAAACAGATCTTACTTGTCCAAATAGGGAAATACATGCACCCCCAGTCTGTGCTAACTGCTAAACATTTTGTGAAACTCAAGGTGCTGACGCAAGGCCAACAGCCATACACTGTACTGTTAGTGGTGTTTTCCTGTGATAAATCATAGATACTTCCTATGGCCTGGATGTAACTGAATGTGTATCTAGGCAACCTTCAGATCTAAAGACCATACAATAGCCAGTCCCTTTTTTGACTAAGTGATATGAGTGAGCCTAAGGAAACTATTCTACACTTTTGTTTTTGAGATATTTGTTCAGGGCCTTGGGTTGAATCCTTTCATCTTTCTGTGACCAGAACATATTTGGAATACAATCCTTGCCCTCTTTATTGCAGTGGAACAGGCTTGACCTCATTAGCCATTAAGAGAGAAGAGTGTTCCTTGGTAAGTATATCCTGATGCTAAGAGCTTAACTTTGATGCCCTCAGTGGACAATTTGGAGGCTGGTCAGAATATTTTGAGAACCCACCTGTCTAAGTTTATAAGGGTATTTAGGGGAGCTGTTTTGCATATTTTTCCTGTGCATGGAGACATTGGCCACTGTCTGGGTGCAACCTTCTGAAGTAGATAAGTGTATTTGATCTAAAATTTGGACTCATTTTGTATGAATATTTATTTTGTGCGAAGGATATTGGGCAGCACAAATTTAAATTTCTCACATCTATAGTTGGAGAGTGCCCAATGAATGATAAACTTATCAACCCACATAAGCGGTTCATATAAAACAGACCGCTGCATGGGTGAGTTATTTCTCTGAGGGCCTCTCCTTTCACACAGATTTTTGAGAAATATAACAAGTGGCTTTGGGGCTGATTTTCAAAGCACTTAAGACTTACAAGTTCCATAGGTTACTATAGCTTTGAAAATACGCCCTTTTATAGCCCCCGGTCTTTGTGAAGTTACAAGGGGCCATCTGCCGTCAAAAATATTTAGCCTCCCTCCTAAAAGTAGGCTGTCTGGAACAGATATGGGGACTTAGGCCATGTTATCATGGAAACAGTAAAAAATCCTATCCCTTGTTTTGGTTGTGACAGGTTGGGAACTTTTGGCCCTCTGCTGTCTAGACTGAGAACGAGAACGCTGCTGAAACTGGGAGGAGTAAGAGACTGAAGGATACCTAAAGGGACCTCCATTGTCCTCCACTCTGATACCTTCTGGAGGAGGAAGCTGGGCTGGAAGTGAGCTTGGAGAGGCCTAAGGGTGTCACTATGCTGCTTGAAGACAGTAGCAACCTCCTGCACACCATTTCCCAACAGATTCTCTCCGGAGCATAGCACATCAGCAAATATTTCCTGAACGTCTTGTCTAAGTTCTGCAGGCACCAATCCCCTTGCAGACACTCTTAATGCCATTTTGAAAATGTGCTAACATCATTAACATATATTCTTAGTAAATAGGTCTCATTGCATAAAATCTTTGTGTTCATTCCAGGGCTGCCAAAAGGTCAGTGTTTCAGGATATCCCTAATGAATGTCTATGAAAGAAATGTACATGCCTACTACCTTCACTGTATGCAAATCTCTGTCATACATATTCATGACCTGCTGGCAGCTTTCAAGAACTGGGAGGAAAAACTAAATGTGACCTGTAGTAAATAGTGCAGGTTAATGTATTTTTTTACACATGGAGGCATATTTTCAAAGCACTTAGCCTTCCAAAGTTCCATAGAAACCGATAGAACTATGGAAGGCTAAGTGCTTTGAAAATATGCTTCATGGTAACCCAGTAGCACTTTTTAGTAAATATAGACCTTAGTACCTAAGCACAAAGAGCAAAAAGGGAACAGCAAAGGAAGACACAGCTAATAAATCCCTTTAAATCTAATGAAGAAACCATTAATTCTAGAGATCACATTTCAGATTAAGTGAGTGTTTCGGAAGCCCCAAATGTCCTACAATAACTAAATAATTCAGTCTGATGAATAAGTGAACAGTATTTATCTCAAGCACTGACACAAAGTCAGCCAACTGAATACCACTGAAAAAAAGAATCTGCGGTATTTAAATCAACAGTATCTAATGCCTGCTGATTCAGTTGAAATAACTAATAGCCTTCTGTTGAACATAAAACAAACAGGATAATTACCTGGGAACAGTGAACCAGGTATACAGAATATCCTGCAATAAATACAGCCTGAATCTGACATGCAAGGCTGCAGCCTAAGTGTCAAAAAGTACTGACAGTCCAAAGCAAACAAGGGTCAACCCTCTCTGAAAAAAACCCCCAAAAAACCTGCAGCAAACTAAGTAGGAAAAATCATTGCTCTCTTAATTCTGCTTCGCTGCATTTCATCAATATCACGGTTGGATAGAACAAAGAACCAAAGTGGAAACAATCAAGTTTTGTTCTTCCCCAACTTGGTTCATGTTGCCAAGCCAACAGGCATGCTCTACTGACCATCCGGTTTCGAAAAGGGCCATTAGTGCTATCGTAAGAGTTTCATAGGACTGTACTTCAGCCAGTCAAACCCAAGGATAATTGTTTTATTGTTCGTTTAGATCAATTTATAGGTTTTGAGCACATTTCTACTACAAACCCAAGCAAATATGTGAGAAGCCGTAGAACAGCTATCAATGAAGTAGAATTACTGAAATCCAAATATTTCATATCCCCATGAACATACTGTTAAAGAAACACTGGTTAACTTCTCCTGCAATTTTTCAAGTGCTTGAAGACTGGAGTACCACACACACTGATGCTACTAAACCTCCAATTTTCTCAATGTAAAAAACATAATGATTCTCTAGAGTCGGGAGTGGTCTAGGGGGACTGGAGAAGAGCAGGAGGATATGGTCCCTATCCACAAAAGCAGAAGGAAGAGGTTGGGAACTACAGGCCAGTAAGTCTGACTTCTGTGGTAAGTAAATTAATGGAAACACTTTTGAAACAGAGAATAGTACAGTTTTTGGAATCCAAAGGATTACAGGACCCGAGGCAACATGATTACACTAGAGACAGGTCTTGTCAGACAAATTATTTCTTTGACTGAGTGACCAGGGAGTTGGATCAAGGGAGAGTGTTAGATGTGGTATATTTAGATTTTATCAAAGTCTTTATGCATAGATGACTGATAAATAAACTGAGTGCCCTCAGTATGGGCCCTAAAGTGACTGACTGGGTTAGGAACTGATTGAGTGGAAGGCAATAGAGGGTAGTGGTAAATGGAGCTCATTCTGAGGAAAAGGATATAAAGTTCGGTTCTTGGGCCAGTTCATTTTAACATTTTTGTAAGCGATATTGCTGAAGGGCCATCTGGTAAGGTTTGCCTCGTTAAGGATGATAGCAAGTCTGCAATAGGTGTTGATAACATGAGGAAACACTTAGCAAAGCTAGAGGAATGGTCTGCAATTTGGCAGCTTACATTTATTGCTAAAAAAAATACAGGGTTATAGTTTATTTAAATTTGATATACTGTCATTCCATAGGGACTGATCATAGCGGTTTACAATTAAATAAGAACAAGTAAAAAACAGAAAAGAACACCAATGCAAATAGGAAAGCAAATCAATCACTCAAGAGAAGGGAGAGGTGGGAACTGAATGGGCCTGAACTTGTGATAGCAGGTCAAGAGAGACAAAAAGAAAATTTAAAAAGATGAGGTGGGGGGCCAAAAGCCAGGGCCATGCATTTGGGCTGCAAAAACCTGCAGGAACAGTACAGTTTAAGGGGTAAAGAACTTTTATGCACGAAAGAGGAGTGGGACTTGGGTGTGATTGTATGTGATGATCTTAAGGTAGCCAAACAGGTAAAAAAGGCGACAGCGAAAGCTAGAAGGATTCTTGGGTGCACAGGGTAGGAATGGCCAATAGGAAAAAGGAGGAGATGATGCCCCTGTTTAAGACTCTGGTGAGACCTCCTTTAGAATATTGTATACAATTATGGTTCCACACCTTCAAAAAGATATAAACAGGATGGAGTCAGTCCAGAGACAGGCTACTTAAATGGTCAATGGTCTTCATCATAAAGAGTATGTGGACAGACCTTAGGATCTCAATCTGTATTCTTCAGAAGAAAGAAGGGAGATACGATAGGGACAAATAAATATCTATACAGCATAAACGCATAGGAGGCGAGTCTCTCCATTGAAAGGAAGCTCTGGAATGAGGGGGCATGGGATGAAGGTGAAAGTGGAAAGACTCAGAAGTAACCTGAGGAAATACTTCTTTCATGGAAAGGGTGGTGAATTTGTGCAATGGCCTCCTAGTGGAAGTGGTGGAGATGGAAACAGTATCTGAATTCAAGAGAGCTTGCGACAAGTACATAGGATATCTAAGGGAGTGATAGGACAGTAGTTAGCATGGATGGGCAGACTGGATAGGCCATATGGTGTTTATCTACCTACATTTTTCTCTGTTTTATGTAAGTAATTCACAACCTGGTTCTCAGTTTAAATCAGAACTATTTGGTTCAGCAATCTCTGAAAGCCATTAGAGTGTTCCAAATGGCCCTTAGCTCCAGAAGGTTGATGTGAAGTAGGATCTGCTTCTCGACCTGCTTGGAAACCTCCTAGTAGAGGAGGTTCAGCTGGAAGTTTCTGAGAGAAAAACTGAATGGTATCAATATGCTCCTTAATAAAGTCAGCAACTTCCTGCACCTTGTCCCCAAAATAAGTCTCCTTGGCAGGGAATGTCTGCTAATTTCTCATGAGCTGCTGGTTCTAGGTCAGAGAGGAGGTGATCCACCGAGGTGGATGAACACTAACTCCCACGAGAAAACAACAGTTAAAAGGAAGTGGGAAGTGGACCAATGACTCCAGGGAGATGGGATACTGATGTATAAAGTACCACTTTATTCACAGACTCGACACAGTACCGTGTTTCGGCCACAGGCCTGCCTCAGGAGTCTTAAATGATTCTGGTACTAGGAATCATCTGAAAGTTAGGCGGTCTTGAAAAAGACCTTTGAATGATTGAAACAGATACTTTAAAGTCTCTGTGTAGTCTGTCAAAAGTAAAACAGCGTATGACTGCTTGTGAGGGATTCCTGGTTCTAGGTCAGAAACATGTAGCCGTGAGTGTCTATGCATTCTTGTATCCATAGCAATGTGTCTGGATGCAATGTCAAAAGTATCATAGGTGCCCCTGGCCAGATACGTCCTGCACTCCAGCTGCTTTGTGGACAAATGGCAAAGCTCTGTGGCCTGCTCCTGAGGGAGAGAGTCCATGAGTCTAAACGCACTATGAGCCAGGGATTTCAAATAGATTCTCGTAGAGCTGGTAGATCTGAATATGGGAAATAAACACCAAGGCCTGATAATGTTTTCTCCCAAATGAGACCAGAGTCCGAACTTCCCTACCTGGGGGCACCGAAACATAAGTCCTGGAGCTTGTGGCCCGCTTGACAATGAATTCAACCACCAGAGAATGGTGAGGCAGTTGTGCCCTCTTGAATCCGGGAGCCTTTTGGATATGATAATGTGTATCCACCTTATTCGGTACAACATGCACTCAGAGGAGAGATTCCCAGTTCTTCATCAGTGCAACTTTCAGGATAGGGTATAACAGAACTGTGACTCCCTCCCTGGAAGGCAACATCTCAGCATTGGGTTCCTCCTCTGTTTCCAACTTAACAAACCATCTCCTTCACAAAACCAATGAGAAAGAGAGACTCTCGGATAGCGATTTACACCTCTCCTGTGATGGAGAGATGTCAGAAGGGCTACCTTAAGACTCCTCCGAGGAGTAATGTGGACCCTCATCCGACCCCCATGAACGGTGCAGATCAGACCCCTCTAGGTACTCAGGATGGTAAGATGGTCTGAGTGAGTCTAAGCCTGCCTCAGCTCAGTGGTATCATGTGCACGTCCCAGAGGATGCCAAGGTACAACCCTAACCTGACTCCAGGGAAGCTTTCTCTCCCAAAGTCGCGGGTGGTGCTGCATGGATTGACGTCGACACTCATCGAGGTGCTGGCATCAAAGACCACGGGCAACACCTGGGCCTCAGGAAGGAGCTGAGGTTGAACTGCAGCTGGTACAAGTGCCCTCAATGCCTGAGCAGAGCGCAGCTGGAACATCTATGCCAGCTCCAAACAGCCTGGAGAGGAGTCAGTGTCATACCAGAAGCAGAAGCCTGAATGCTTGTAGACTGACGCATTGGCATCTCCACGAAAGAGGGGGAGCAATTCTCCTGGTGCTGTTGCTTCTCAGGGACCGGCGATTCTGATGCCCTGTCACTCCCCACACTGTGCCTCAATGAAGGCCGATACTTCTTCAGTTTCCCTCAACGCACAGCATCAGAATCCCTTGGTGCTGAAGAGGGCGACAAAAAATCCGTACATGTCCTCTGTATCAGGTTCAATGCTGACTAGTCCCAAGGTCTGCTGTGTCCAATGTTGAGGGAGGTCAAGACCTCCTCCATGCTGGTGCATTTCCAGTGGTAAACAAAGTCTGGGCAACCATCAAGGTCAATGCTTCTGGTGCCAATGTCAATGGCGGCCTTCGAGGAGCCAAAACGTTTACCCTGTTTGACCTGAAAAGCCATTTGTGTCCTCTGCTTCATTTGTAAACAGAGAACAAGAATTAGGCTGGTGGTCAGGCCCAAAGCACCTAATGCACCAATTGTGTGGTTCTGTGGCAGAAACCACACAAATTCACTGGACGCAACTTTTGAAGCCACAGGAAGTGTTAGAAATCGAGAAAAGAATAGTGGCCAAATTAACTTCCTCAATTTTGAAAGTCAGAAAAACACTAAGAAAATAGTTAAGGAAGTAAAACAAGGGAAACACTAAGGAAAACAAGTGAAAATAAGTGCTAAACCTGCACGGGAAGATGCTTGAAATGTGAAAAAACTACACACTGAAGGGAGACCGCAAAAATGCATCTTCCCAGCTCCACGGAAAAGAGACTGAGGCACATGTTCGCATATCAGGTGGGAAGGCACCTGCGCATATGAAACGCGATGCTGCCAGAACTTTCCTAAAGCTATACACGCTAGGCAGCGTCCACACTGAGCTCCGTCAGATGACGTCATCCACCTGTGAGAATACACTGGCGAATAATATATTCCTGCTTAAGATAAACTATAAAGCAATTCTGCAAATACCCAAAAATGTTTTAAATTTACTACACTGTAGTTTCATCGCATGCCCCCTAGTCCTAGTATTTTTGGAAAGTGTGAACAGATGCTTCACATCCACCTGTTCCACTCCACTCATTATTTTATATACCTCTATCATGTCTCCCCTCAGCTGTCTCTTCTCCAAGCTGAAAAGCCCTAGCCTCCTTAGTCTTTCTTCATAGGGAAGTCGTCCCATCCCTGCTATCATTTTAGTCGCCCTTCGCTGCACCTTTTCCAATTCTACTATATCTTTCTTGAGATGCGGCAACCAGAATTGAACACAATACTCAAGGTGCGGTCGCACCATGGAGCGACACAACGGCATTATAACATCCTCACACCTGTTTTCCATACCTTTCCTAATAATACCCAGCATTCTATTCATTTTCCTAGCTGCAGCAGCACACTGAGCAGAAGGATTCAGTGTATTATCGACGACGACACCCAGATCCCTTTCTTGGTCCATAACTCCTAACGTGGAACCTTGCATGACGTAGCTATAATTCGGGTTCTTTTTTCCCACATGCATCACCTTGCACTTGCTCACATTAAACGTCATCTGCCATTTGGCCGCCCAGTCTCCCAGTCTCGTAAGGTCCTTCTGTAATTTTTCACAATCCTGTCGTGACTTAACGACTTTGAATAACTTTGTGTTGTCAGCAAATTTAATTACCTCGCTAGTTACTCCCAACTCTAAAATTTATAAATATATTAAAAAGCAGTGGTCCTAGCACAGACCCTTGATGAACCCCACTAACTACCCTTCTCCATTGTGAATACCGCCCATTTAACCCCACTCTCTGTTTCCTATCCTTCAACCAGTTTTTAATCCACACTAGGGCATTTCCTCCTATCCCATGACCCTCCAATTTCCTCTGTAGCCTTTCATGAGGTACCTTGTCAAACGCCTTTTGAAAATCCAGATACATAGATTAACCTGAAACTATATACAAACTACCTGGGAGTGCAGCCTGGAACAGAACAAAATGGGTCTAGGTGGGTGGAGTTGGATTCTAACCCCCAAAAGATTCTGCAGCACTGACTGCCCAAACCAACTATCGCATCAGGTATCCTGCTCAAGGCAGTAGTAAGATGTGAATGTGTGGACCAAAGACCACATTGCAGCTTTGCAAATTTCTTCAATACAGGCTGACCTCAAGTAAGCCACTGACGCAGCCATAGCTCTGACATTGTGAGCCGTGACATGACCCGCCAGAGTCAGCCCAGCTTGGGCGTAAGCGAAGGAAATGCAATCTGCTAGCCAATTGAAAATGGTGCGTTACCGATGGCGACTCCCCTCCTGTTGGAATCGAAAGAAACAAACAACTAAGTAGACTATCTGAAGGGCTTCATCTGCTCCATGTAAAAGGCCAAAGCTCTCTTGAAGTCCAAGGTGTGCAAGCTTCCAGGGTGGGCATGAGGTCAGGGAAAAATAGTTGTCAAGGGTTAGAAGGTAAAGTTTGCCTATTTGTGGATGATACTAAGATCTGTAACAGAGTGGACATCCCGGAGGGAGTGGAAAACATGAAAAAGGATCTGAAGAAGCTAGAAGAATGGTCTAAGGTTTGGCAATTAAAATTCAATGCCAAGAAATGCAAAGTGATGCACTTAGGGAATAGAAATCCACGGGAGACGTATGTGTTAGGCGGCGAGAGTCTGATAGGTTTGGACGGGGAGAGAGATCTTGGGGTGATAGTATCTGAGGATTTGAAGGCAACGAAACAGTGTGACAAGGCAGTGGTTGTATCTAGAAGGTTGCTGGGCTGTATAGAGAGATGTGTGACCAGCAGAAGAAAGGGAGTGTTGATGCTCCTGTATAAGTCGTTGGTGAGGCCCCATCTGGAGTATTGTGTTCAGTTTTGGAGGCCGTATCTTGCTAAGGATGTAAAAAGAATCGAAGCGGTGCAAAGAAAAGCTTCGAGAATGGTATGGGATTTGCGTTACAAGACGTACGAGGAGAGACCTAAACATGTATACCCTGGAGGAAAGGAGAAACAGGGGTGATATGATACAGACGTTCAAATATTTGAAAGGTATTAATCCACAAACGAACCTTTTCCGGAGATACGAAGGCGGTAGAACAAGAGGACGTGAAATGAGATTGAAGGGGGGCAAACTCAAGAAAAATGTCAGGAAGTATTTTTTCACTGAGAGAGTGGTGGATGCTTGGAATGCCCTCCCGCGGGAGGTGGTAGATGAAAACGGTAACGGAATTCAAACATGTGTGGGATAAACATAAAGGAATCCTGTTCAGAAGAAATGGATCCTCAGGAGCTTAGCCGAGATTGGATAACAGAGCCGGTAGTGGGAGGCGGGGCTGGTGGTTGGAAGGCGGGGATAGTGCTGGGCAGACTTGTACGGTCTGTGCCCTGAAAAAGACAGGTACAAATCAAGGTAAGGTATACACAAAAAAGTGGCACAGTGGGAGGCGGGGCTGGTGGTTGGGAGGCGGGGATAGTGCTGGGCAGACTTATACGGTCTGTGCCAGAGCCGATGGTGGGAGGCGGGGATAGTGCTGGGCAGACTTGTACGGTCTGTGCTCTGAAAAAGACAGGTACAAATCAAGGTAAGGTATACACAAAAAAGTGACACATTTCTTGGGCAGACTGGATGGACCGTGCAGGTCTTTTTCTGCCGTCATCGACTATGTTACTATGTCAAGATAATCGACTGGTTCAGAACTCCGACACCACCTTCGGCAGGAACTTAGGGTGAGTGTGGAGGACTACTCTATTGTGATGAAACTTAGTACAAGGTGCATCCACTACTAAAGCCTGAAGCTCACTGACCCTACGAGCTGAAGTAACAGCCACCAAGAAAACGACCTCCCAGGTCAAGTACTTCAGATGGCAGGAATTCAGTGGTTCAAAAGTAGCTTTCATCAGCTGGGTAAGAACGACATAGAGATCCCATGACACTGGTAGAGGTTTGACATGGGGCTTTGACAAAAGCAAACCTCTCATGAAGCAAACAATTAAAGGCTGTCCAGAGATAGGCTTACCTTCTACACGCTGGTGATAAGCACTAATTGCGCTAAGGTGAAGCCTTACGGAGTTGGTCTTAAGACCAGATTCTGATAAGTGTAGAAGGTATTCAAGGAGGGTCTGTGTAGAGCAAGAAAGGGGATCTATGGCCTTGCTGTCACACCAGACGGTAAACCTCCTCCATTTAAAAGAATAACACCTCTTAGCAGAACCTTTTCTGGAAGCCAGCAAGTCCCAGGAGACACCCTCCGAAAGACACAAGGAAGCAAATTCTAGGCTCTCAATATCCAGGCCGTGAGAGCCAGAGACTGGAGGTTGGAATGTAGAAACGATCCCTCGTTCTGAGTGATGAGGGTCGGAAAACACTCCAATCTCCACAGTTCCTCGGAGGACAATTCCAGAAGAAAGGGGAACCAAATCTGTTGCGGCCAGTAGGGTGCAATCAGAATCATGGTTCCACGGTCTTGCTTGAGTTTTAACAAAGTCTTTCCCACTAGAGGTATCAGAGGATACGCATGTAAGGCCTGTCCTCCAATGAAGGAGAAAGGCATCTGACACTAGTCTGTCATGGGCCTGAACCCTGGAACAGAACTGAGGGACCTTGTGGTTGATCAGAGTGGCAAAAAGATCCATTGAGGGGGTGCACCACGCTCAGAAGATCTTGCAGGCTATGCCCATATTCAGAGACCACGCATGAGGTTGCATTATCCTGCTCAGACTCCAGGCCATTGTTTACGCCTGCCAGATAAGTGGCCTGAAGAAAAATGCCATGATGGCGTGCCCAGAGCCACATTTTGATGGCTTCCTGACACAGATGGCGATATCCGGTGCCCTCCCCCCCCCCCCCCCCCCCCCCCGCTTGTTGGTGTAATACATCGCAACCTGATTGTCTGTTTGAACTAAGATAATTTGATTGGACAGCCAATCTCTGAAAGCCTTTAGAGCGTTCCAGATCGCTCAAAGCTCCAGAAGGTTGGTCTGAAGGTCTGTTTCCTGGAGGGACCAGGCTCCTTGAGTGTGAAACCCATCTACATGAGCCCCCCACCCCAGAAGCGATGCATCCGTCGTCAGCACTTTTTGTGGCTAAGGAATTTGAAATGGAAGTCCCAAGGTCAGACTGGACCAAAGCGTCCACTACTGAAGAGAGCATACAAGCTTGGGGGACAGTCAGATTACATCTTCCAGACTCCCCTTGGCTTGATACCACTGAGAAGCCAGGGTCCATTGAGCAGATCTCATGTGAAGACGTGTCATGGGGATAACATACACTGTGGAAGCAATGTGGCCAAAAAATATCAACATCTGCCTAGCTGTGACCTGCTGCAATGTCCAAACCTTGGACTCGAGGGACAGAAGGTTGTCCACACGTGTCTCCGGAAAATAGGCTTGAACAGTCCATGTGTCGAGCAGAGCTCCTATGAATTCCAATTGTTGGACAGGATGGAGATGGGGCTTGGGGTAGTTTATTACGAACCAAAGCAGCTCGAGCACCTGAACAGTTTTCCGCATGGAATCTCGAGCACCATCCTCCGAGGTGCTCACCAGCCAATTGTCAAGATAAGGGAACACATGCACTCCCAGTCTGAGTAGCAACGCTGCAACTACTACTAGACATTTGTTAAATATCCTGGGAGCTGACGTGAGGCCAAAAGGCAGTATGCGGTACTGAAAATGATGTGTTCCCAGCTGAAATCGAAGATACTTCCTGTGAGCTGGAAGTATTGGGATGTGTGCATATGCATCCTTTAAGTCCAGAGAGCATAGCCAATCGTTTTCCTGAATCATGGGAAGAAGAGTGCCCAGGGAAACCATCCTGAACTTTTCTCAGAACGCTTTCCATCTTTCCCAAAGCAGATTACAATAAAGTTGAACCCATCAGGAAACAGAATATCCTCACTGAGATTTGGCCATCTGTATTACATAGAGCAGTGTAGAAAAATGAGCACAAAATACAGAGTTTCTTAGTGCTGTTTCTACCAGCTACAATAATTTTTTAAGCTGTTTTAGTAATATTCAATTGTTAATTCATGATATTTATATCTACATATGGGAAGCTTTCAAATACATTAAAAAGCTGTCAAATAAGTAAAAATAAAATTTAAAAATATTTTGCCCTCCACCTTTTAAAGCACTTGCCTATTCAACTGGAACAGCTTAATCATTTTATAGATGGACCATGTGTAGGCAGTCCCTTATTTCTAATAATCAGTTTTTGCTATTGTTTTCAATAGCATTTGCTATAGTTTCATGTCAAAAGGCTAGATAGCCGCACCCTGTCTCCTGTTTTATCTAACCTCCTTGCCTTCAATCTCCCTCCTAGTCCAGCACACTGTTCCCCTCTCTCTCTCCACCACCATCAATGCCCCTCCCTGAGTCCGGCACCCTCTGTTTCCCCTCTCTCTCTCTCTACTGCCATAGATCCCCCTCCCTGAATCCAGCACCCTGTTTCCCCTCTTTCTCTCTTCGACGCCACCATCAATCCCCCTTCCCAAGTCCAGCACCCTCTGTTTCCCCTCTCTCTCTCCGCTGCCACCACCCTCAACCCCCTCCCCAAGTCAGGCTGCACCTTCTGTTCCCCCTCTCTCTCCCCGCCACCCCCAGGACTGTCAAGGCTGCTCTGTTTAGCGGTCCCTGCAGTGATAACACGCTGCCTGAGCCGGCGTTGGATCTGCATGCCTCTGCTCTGGCTTAGACACAAGTACTTCCTGTTTACACGAGGGTGGGACACACAAGCAGAGGGAAGGATCCGACGCCAGCTCAAACAGGCAGCATGTTATTGCTGCAGGGGCTGCTAAACAAAGTAGGCTTGAAGGTCCGGGGTGGGGGGTGGAAGAGGGAGAACAGAAAGTGGTGTTGGGGACTTGGTGGAATGGTGGGGTGGGAACAGAAAGAAAGGGAGGGGGAGAAAGTAACCGCAATTTTTTTAATCCTTGCTGCAGTGTGCTGGCCCCGCTGGTTGAGAACTGCAAAGGCGCCATTTTTTTAAATCCATTTAGAGGGAGCAACTGCTTCTCCTGCGACCCCCCCTAGCTATGCCACTGCTAGGCAGGCTAGGTGATCACCTAAGATGGCACCAACACAGCAGTTGGAATACCTATGAAAGACACATGCTCATGGCCCGCTGGTTTCCCCCCCCCCCCCCCCCCCCAAAGCTTCCTGTTTTAGAAAGGGCAGGGCCAGGCAGGCCTTGGGCATACATAGATGTTCAAGGCCCTGTGTATAGGTTGCAGTGTCTTCTGTAAGCATATGACTACCAGGTTGCCGCTTTGGGGGGGGGGGGGAGAGTTATGGATTTGATAAACCACCTTTCTATGGTACAACCAAAGTGGTTTACATTTTTTATATGGAGGTACTTTCTCTGTCCCTAGCAGGCTCAAAATGCCACTCAGGAGAAGATAAGGAAGGGGAAAAAAAATGCTGTGAACAACTTGGGACAGGAAGAAAAGGGGAGGTGCTCAGCACTGGGAGAGAAAAGCAGATATAATGGTCACCACAGGGGGGAAGTAAGGAAGAAGAGAAATGCCAGACACCATGGAGCAGTAAGAAAGAGGAGAGATGGGGGGAAGGGAAAAGCAGGGAAGGAGAGAGATGCTGGATGCCGTGGGGGGTGGGGGTGGGGGTGGAAGTAGGGAATAGGGAACACTGGACTAGGGAGGGGTAGAGAAGGGAAAGAAAGATGCTAGAAGCGAAGGGGGTGGGGAGGGGATGGCCTTGAGCTGCCCCAGGTTGGAAGAGTGCACAGCTTAAAGTTTGTCTAGGACCAGCCCCCTGTCACTTTCTACAACTACACCAAAGGTCATCAGTTATGTACAAAACAACCCCCCCCCCCCCCACACACACACACACACACACACACAGATATGACAGCAGCCAGTCAGATTAAAGAGGCTGGTTATGGAAAGCAACAACTTTGCAATGGTGCAAAGATCAGTCAAAATCATTTTTTAAGACAATCTTAAAATATCAATAACTGCAACCAAAGACTTTTCAATATGGACTGCAAGTTGTTCTAGGTGGAAATATGTCACTATAAAATGTCTCTCCAAAAGATGGTTAAACCCCTGCTTGTTTTTGCTCCATGCCTGGAAAGGTGTCCTCCTCATTACTTTTTTCTCATGCTCTGCAGGCCTTGTCTAAAGCTAAAGAAAGATTCAGGAAGACAACCGCTTCCTCTTATTACTTATTTTGATTTAGCTCGCTTCTTTTTTCAGCAGTAGCTCAGGGTGAATTACATTTGTGTACAGTAGGTATTTCTCTGTTCCTGGAGGGCTTACATTCTAAATTTGTACCTGAGGCAATAGAGAGTTAAGTGACTTGCCCAAGATCACAATGAGCAGCAGTGGGATTTGAACCTGGCTTCCCAGGTTGTCAGCCTGGTGTTCTAACCATTAAGCTACTCCCTCTTAGAAGCCTTGACTGCACAATTTTAAACAGCTCTGGAGCATATAATATTACTTATAAAATATTATGATAGAAATTTCCTGGTTTTCTATACTATAATTAATTGTGTCTGTCATCTTTTCTACCCAATTCTGTGCATCGTAACCTTGCTTAAATAAGCTGTACAAAATATGAAGTTAATGGCATGCAAAAAATTAAATTACTACTTCTTAGTAATCACAGCAATAATAATATTTAAAAAAAAGGATGTCTGTGTCAGAAAGAAATCCTTGAAGGCTTTTATCTGAACTATACCTTTATATCCAGAAATATGGTTATTTTATTCAATTCTGTTATAACTAGAGAAATGTAAGGATTAAGCTCCTTTCCTCTCTTCCTTTTCTCAAATACTCTCTGTCCTTATCTTTTAAAGCAGAGATAAAGGAAGCATTAAAGCTGAATTTTACAAAGAAGTATTAGCAGTCTGCAAGAACCAAGGGACTGTTCTTCAAAGGTCACTGGCCAAGGCCCTCTCCCTTCCCCGTTTGTTCTCATATTTGTAACATCACGGCAGAGTACGCCTACTAAAAGTCTTTTCTTTATAGTTCATTTGGCCCCTACTCAGGATTCAATTGTTACCAACTGCACAGATTCAATGTTGCTAACGTCCTTAAAGGAAAAAGGGAAAAAATAAACATATCTAGAAATGATTACTGTACCATACATACTATTTCCAGAACTTAGTAAATGTACCCAAAAGCCATATCAGAAAAAAAAAATACTTCGTAAGGAATTTCCCTTCTAGCCATCTTGTATCCTTTGAGCAGCCTAATGAAAGCAGCTCCTTGATCCAAGAGATGGAAAGGGAATTAATTCACAACTACAACAACCCTTATATGCACACAAGATCTTCTTTATTGTCAGCAATCCAGGCATAAGGGCTTCCTGTTAGAACATGAAAAGGAACAGGTAACAAGTACAGCTCATCACAGACATGGAAGCATATTTTCAAAGCACCTGGACTTTTTAAGTCTAAGTGCTTTGAAAATGAGCCCCATAGTTACATTATTTACTGAAAGAAGAAACAAAAAATCTGGAGGAAATGTTTTTTGTATCAGCTGTTTCCAAGTTCTCCAAGGCAGACACTGTTGACCTGGAGACCTTAGGATAGGTTATCAGTTCTGGACCCCTATCAACCCCT
Source organism: Microcaecilia unicolor (assembly GCF_901765095.1). NCBI lineage: Eukaryota > Metazoa > Chordata > Amphibia > Gymnophiona > Siphonopidae > Microcaecilia > Microcaecilia unicolor. Next base: position 396,666,534 of record NC_044032.1, on the reverse strand, counting down.
TCTCTCCTCTCCGTTATCAGTTCCAATGTTTAAGCTGATCTCACTGAAGAGGTCCAGTCTAGGTATAACCAGATTCCCTGTGACAATGCTATCGCCTTAAAGAGCTTTTAGTTCAGTCAAGGATCTTAATGTTATTTTAGGCAAAATTCCTTAGGGCTCTGTTTTAAAGTGAATGGGCTGTGTCCATTAGCACACGGCTAAGTAAACAGGGGGGTTAAGATTTAACTGTTACTTGTGTCAGTACAAAAATTAAAAACTGAGCCCATCACCCAAGCAAAGAATCATTTCTAAAAAAACAAGATACCTCGACATTAAAATTCATTTTCTACTAACTCTAATTTTTTCAGATGTATTCATACATTCTGAGTAAGTTTATAAGGTACAGCTTGGCTCTGTGTGCCACCCTGATGATTGATGTAAGCCACTGCCGTCGTGTTGTCCGAAAAGACTCGGACCGCCCTGTTCGTCAGAAGGTCCCAAAACTCCCGCAGTGCGTTCATCACCGCCCACAGCTCTAGATGATAGATTGACCAAGTGCCCTGTGCGTAGCGATGAAGACAAGTGCAAAGTGATGCATGTGGGTAAGAGGAACCCGAATTATAGCTACGTCTTGCAAGGTTCCGCGTTAGGAGTTACGGATCAAGAAAGGGATCTGGGTGTCGTCGTCGATGATACGCTGAAACCTTCTGCTCAGTGTGCTGCTGCGGCTAGGAAAGCGAATAGAATGTTGGGTGTTATTAGGAAGGGTATGGAGTCCAGGTGTGCGGATGTTATAATGCCGTTGTATCGCTCCATGGTGCGACCGCACCTGGAGTATTGTGTTCAGTACTGGTCTCCGTATCTCAAAAAGATATAGTAGAATTGGAAAAGGTACAGCGAAGGGCGACGAAAATGATAGTGGGGATGGGACGACTTTCCTATGAAGAGAGGCTGAGAAGGCTAGGGCTTTTCAGCTTGGAGAAGAGACGGCTGAGGGGAGATATGATAGAAGTGTATAAAATAATGAGTGGAATGGATCGGGTGGATGTGAAGCGACTGTTCACGCTATCCAAAAATACTAGGACTAGAGGGCATGAGTTGAAGCTACAGTGTGGTAAATTTAAAACGAATCGGAGAAAATTTTTCTTCACCCAACGTGTAATTAGACTCTGGAATTCGTCGCCGGAGAACGTGGTACGGGCGGTTAGCTTGACGGAGTTTAAAAAGGGGTTAGATAGATTCCTAAAGGACAAGTCCATAGACCGCTATTAAATGGACTTGGAAAAATTCCGCATTTTTAGGTATAACTTGTCTGGAATGTTTTTACGTTTGGGGAGCGTGCCAGGTGCCCTTGACCTGGATTGGCCACTGTCGGTGACAGGATGCTGGGCTAGATGGACCTTTGGTCTTTCCCAGTATGGCACTACTTATGTACTTATGTACTTATGTACTTAAGACAATGAACACCCCAACCGGTCAGGCTGTCATCCATCACTATAACCACCCACTGCGGAGCCGCAAACCGCATACCCTTCAGCAAGTGGGAGTCTTGAAGCCACCAGGCCAAACTGCGCCAGGCAAAGCCACAGGAGCCAGTGCTGACAGTCCTAAGACACTGGTGACCACCTGCTCAGCTTTAGAGGTCGCATGTGCGCCCATGCCCACTGCATTATCTCCAGAGTAGCAGCCATGGAGCCCAATACCTGCACATAATTCCAGGCTTGGGGGCTCAACAACCTCAGGAGATTGGGAATATAGTTATGAAGCTTGACCTTCCTGTGCTCCGTCAACAAAACTTGGCCCTGTTCCATGTCAAAGCAAACCCCTAGGTAGTCCAGAGTTTCAGTCGGAACCAGGTGACTCTTGGGAAGGTTGATTACCCAACCCAAGGACTGCAACAGTGCAATGACCCAGTCGTTGGCCTGGCAACTCTCCTGTTGTGAGTCCGTTCGAATCAACCAGTCCAGGTAGGGTTGAACTCGGATCCCTTCCCACTGCAGGAACGCCGCCACCATTAACATGACCTTTGAGGGGGTATGGGGGAGCAGTGGACAGGATAAAGGGGAAGGCCCGGAATTGAAATGGTGCACCAGAATGGCAAAGTGTAGAAAACGTTGATGCAGGGCACAGATAGGGATATGCAGATAAGCGTCTTTGAGGTCTAAGGCCATTAGAAATTCTCCCGGCTGTACTGCCGCTGCCACCACGGAACGCATTTCCATGCGAAAATACCAGACCTTCAAGAACTGATTCACCTTGTGGAGGTTAAAGATGGGACGAAAGGATCCTCCTTTTCGAGGCACCACAATATAAATGGAATAGCGACCCGTGTGTGCCTCGAGAGGAGGAACTGACACTACTGCTCCAACATCTAACAGGGACCGTAGCGTGGCCTTGATCGCCGTCCTTTTGGCAACTGTCGCGCATCAGAACTCCAAAACTGTGTCACCTATGGGCAAAGCAAACTAGAGCTTGTAACCGTCTCTGACAATATCCAGTACCCATTGATCTGAGGTAATCTTGGCCCACTCTTCATAGAAGAGAGTCAGCCGACCCCCTATCTTTGTCATAGAAGAGTGGACCGGCACCTCATCATTGGGTGGGACGTCCAGTCACTCCTGGACATGTCGTAGCAGGTGTGGCACCGGTCTCTTTGAAAGGAAGCAAGCTGCTGAAACGCCACCGTCAAGCCCATAGGAGCCGACTTTTCAAAATGAACCCTCCGAGTTCCAGGCCCCCCTCCCTCCCAGTTCCAAATTTTAAAAGTCATCTTACTTCGGGGTCCCGGCAGCAGCAGACAGTGAAAGGCGTGCAGGCTGGGCACTTCAGTCTTCCCTTCTCTCTCTCTCAGCTCTGGTCCCGCCCTCATTTCCTGTTTCCGCAAGGGAGGGACCAGAGCTGAAAGAGAGAGAAGAGAAGGCTGAAGCGCCGAGCCTGCTCACCTTTCACTGCTGCCGCCGAGACCCCGAGGTAAGATGACTTTTAAAATTCTGGGCGGCACGCAGGAAGACGAGGGCGGGCACCGGGCAGTTAGGGCTGGCGAAGGCCATGAAACTTCCAGTTCCAGCGGGTGAAATATTCGAGCACCCACTGAGTCGGCGCCTATGGTTGAGCCTCCTGAAGGTTGGGTTTGTCCTCCTGAAGTCATTGACACTTGGAGTCCCCCAAATCCTTCACAATCTTCTCCTCTCCAAAAAGGAGCTTGTCTTGAAAGGGCAACCTGGTAAGCCACTGCTTAGAGGCCAAGTCTGCCACCCAATGGCAGAGCCACAATAACCCACGACAGGAAACCGCCAGAGCCATCTGTTTGGCTGAGGTCCGGACAAGATCATAAAGGGAATCAGTCAAATAAGTCTGTCCAGATTCCATGAGGGATCCCAATGACTTCAATGCCAAAGCCCCCTTCTGGTCCTGATCCAGAGCCTGCTGGAGCCAGCTGAGGAATGCCCTAGCAGCGTACGAGCTAAAAATTGAGGTCTGGAGAGCACCTCAAAAAGCCGCTTCAAGGAAGCCTCTAGGCACCAGTCCTGCATGTCCTTAAGTGCCACACCTCCCTAATCTTTCTGGTGACCGCTGTCACCAGCGCATCCATAGTAGGGAGAACAAACCTGTCCCCATGGTCTAAGACTACCAGATACAGGCGAACCATAGCCTTAGAACCTCTAAGACTCCCATCAGAGTCTGACCACTGAGCTGAAATGAGCTCCTTAATGGCCTCATGAACCAGGAACACTTTAGAAAGCTTCCTCATGCTGGCCATCTTAGGGTTGACCATGGTGGCCTCTGGCGCCTCAGGGTCATAAGAACATAAGAGTAGCCATACTGGGTCGGACCAACGGTCCATCTAGCCCAGTATCCTGTTTTCCAAACTGTGGCGAAGCCAGGCCACAAGTACCTGGCAGAAACCCAAATTGTGGCAACACTCCATACTACAAACCCCAGGGCAAGCAGTTGCTTCCCATGTCTGTCTCAATAGCAACCAAACAAGACCGCAGGTCCAGAAAAGCACTTCAACAAAAGATACTCCGTGTGTCCCGTTCACGTCAGGCTGACTCTAATCTTATTTGGGGGTTTTTTTTGGGGGGGGCTGGTTTTTTGTTTGTTTTTTTACAGCCTGCAATGTTCAGTTTTGGTGAGGAAAGCAGAGCAACAGCCGGTAAACACTGGGAAGTAGAGGATCACAGGGTGAAGCAGGGACCCGGAGCTTCAGGTATGTCTCCAAGGATGGCCTCAAGCGGCCGAACACCCCCAAAGCTCAACTGGCCAATAGCCCAGGAGTAGTCCCCACACAAAGAATCCAGGAGCTGGTGAGAAGTTATCCACCACCTGCAGGAAGGGAAACATTAGTTAAAAAAAAAAGCCCACCAGACCCCGAGACCTCTCTCCCCCAGCACCCAAAATTAATCATTGGTAGCCTGGTGAACCAAACACACCCTCTCTCCACCGACACCCAAAAAATAATCCCTGGTGGTCTAATGGACCCAACCCTCCAAGAATAATCCATGCTAGTCTAGTAGGCCCAAACCCCTCTCCCTGTTACTCCAAATGTAATCCCAGGTGGTTTTGTGGAGTACCCCTCCCCTTGACCCTCCCCATCTACCTCTGAACAATGGAAGGCAGAAGTGATGCCCACTCACTTCTGCCTCTGATACCACCATTGTCCAATATGGCAGTGCCTGACCTGAGCACTGCTTTATTTAGAAGACCGAGAAAAAGGGGGGGGGGGGGTTCTACTAGACTTCCAGGGATTATCTTTGGGGTCTTTGGGGAGGGTTGTCAGGTTCACTAGACCACCAGGATTATATTTTGGGAGTCAGGAGGAAGGGGCTCTCTTAAGCCACCTGGTACCTGAGGAAGTGCCACATTTCAGCTCAGATGGCCTTTTTGCTCTTGGCAGAACCTTTACAACAATCTTGAGCTAGAATGCAGATTCAGCATCAAGGGAATTTAAGTTCAGGGCAGATTTTCACATTGGGATCAACTTCATATTTGTACATTTGTATGTACTTTGTATGCCCAGTGCACTATCCTTTAACCCACTGGTTTTACTTGAGATTTTCCCGCAATAGAAGTCTTTCTATATCAGGATGTAAGACTAACGCATGAAAATCTCAAGCAACCTGCTCCGCTAGTATAACACAGTTTATTGCATTGGCCCCTACGAGAGGTATTACTGGTAGAAACAGGTAAGCAATATTACATTTCTTCAGCTTTCTAGTGAGATCCCACCTTGAATATTGTGTTCAGTTCTAGAGACCATATCTGCAGGACACCGATATATTTGAGGCGATTCTAAAGTGTGCTAACAAAATGATGCATGGACTGAACTGCAAGCCTTACACAAAGACTTGGGGAGCTAAAAATATATTAACTGAAAACAAAAACGAAAAGAGAAGACAAGATACAAACATTCAAATATCTAGCAGGATTAAATAGAGCATCAGAAGGTAGCTTTATTATTCTTTCCAACCCACCAGAAGTTGGAAAGAATTATATAAAAGTGATTGAGAATGTCTGTCCATCTGGGGGCTTATTTCTCCAGAAACCCCAGGCTGATTTGGCCCATTTTTTTAACTCAGTGTTTCTTTTTACTGGCTTTTCCCTTATACCACTTCATCCCATTTCATTAAATTTTTGGAGAGTTATTTTGCCTCAGACAAACAGATGGACATTCAACACCTTTCATATAATCCTTTCCAACTTCCATTGAGTAAGAATGAATAATTAATGCTCCTCTTCAGTATCGGATAAGACCTCCCTCTGGGCACTCCGAGACTGAGCCTGCCTCGATGCCGAGGAATGATGTCCTCGATGGCGATGTCGAGAAGTCGATGCCTGCCTAGACTGAGGTGAAGCTTCCTCCACCGACGTCGAAGGGGGAGTCAACCCGGGTGGTAGCTGACGTCGATGCCACAGGCGGCACCGAGGCTGGGGACCTCTCCGCAGGAGAAGGGCCAGACACGGCTGCAGCCAGCGGCACGGAAGGTGCAAGCACCCCCGACACTGAAGCAGACTGGCACATCAATCCCTCAGAAGCTCTGGAAGTAGGGCCAGGATGCGTTCGTCGAGAGCCGCCATCAGAAAAGGCTGCAGGGTCGGTGGAGCAGCTGGTGGCAGAATCTGTCGAGGCTCGGGAGGAGGTATCGGGCTGCCACGAGATCGACCCATCAGCACCTCCTTATAGAGGGGGAGCGGTCCTCTCTACGCCGATGCTTCTCGGGTGCCGACTCTCTTGACGCCCTGGAGCTCCAGGCACCACGTGTCGAAAGAGAATGATGACAGTGTTCTTAGTCTTCGCTCGATGCCCGTCATCGAGACTCTTCGGTACTGATGAGGATGTGGAATCCTCACGTCTCCTCGGGGCTGGGTTTGACGAAGGTCGATCCCGGGGGGCCTGCATAACAGGAGGCCTCAAAGCAGGTGGAAACCCACTCGATGCCTCACTGCTCCCAGCATATGGTGGTGTCGGGGCAGCCATTACCTCTCCTTCCAACGTCGATGCTCCTTTTGATGTCGACTCCGACCTCGGTACCGATGTCGTTGTCGATGTCGAGGGGCCGGACCGAGCCCCAAAAAGCTTTTCTTGTTGGGCTTCTTGAGACGCTTGAGTCCGTTTCTTCATATGAACACACGGACTACAAGCCGCTGGGGTATGGTCGGGCCCAAGGCACTGGATACACCAGGCGTGGGTATCGGTACCTGAGATGGTCCGGTTGCACCAAGTACAACGTTTGAAGCCGCTGGGTGTCCTCGATGACATGGAAGGAAAAACGGCTTCGGCAAAATCAAACAACATGAATGTGCCAAAAAAGTGAAGGACACAAAAAGGGGAAAACCTGACCGTGGGTCAAAAAGAAAGTAAACTTAATAATAGGCCAAAAAACACTAAAGGAATACGGGAATAAAAACATTTAAAAGAAATAGAAAAAAGAAAGAAAGAAGTCATCAGACCTCCTGGGCCAAAAAACGAGGAGAGCCGAAAAAAAAGCTGTCACCTCGTCCGGACAAAAAAGAACTGAGGCACGCTGGCAAAGTTTTATATTTTTGCTGGAAAAATTTTGCCGCTTCCTGGGCCGACGCAGATGTCGACCCACTTGTGAGAACAAGCAGTCTGCTTGTCCTCGGAGAATAAAAAGCTACAGTTCCAGAAGCAAAAGCTTTTCTATGTAAGGAGGCTTTTAATTTGGAGATGGTTGGTAGAAGGCAACTGAGAGTTGATTACTGATGTATGGTACAGTCTTTACTGGCCACTTGGAGTCTTGAGAAGAGATTTTATGTTGTGATGTGTTTTAATTATGTATGTAATAGACTATAGGTTTACAAACCAGGGGCGTAGCCAGACCTCAGCAGGAGGGGGGATCCAGAGCCCAAGGGGGGGCACATTTTAGCCTGCCTCCCCCAGCCACCGACCCTCCTCCGCCTCTTTCAACCCACCGCAAGGTACCTTTGCTGGCGGGAGTCCCCAACCCCCGCCAGCCGGTCTTCTTCAGTGCCAGTCTCCGGCGCGTTCGCTGATCTGTGCTATGAGTCCTGATGTCCTGCACGTTCCTTTAAATGAAACTGAGCATCAACACTGTGCCCCAGGAGTCAAGCCTGTACCAGTTCAACTTGAAGGATTCCAGGCTGCATCAGCCTTTATTCCAGAGATGTTACTGGAAGACATCAATGATTTCTACCTCCATCTGCTGGTAAAGGACCACATCTCGCTGGTCTGGATTAGTCTAGCATGAACTGTGAATACACAGGCAGCCCTATTTTACAGACAACACAGAAACTGGAATGGAGATGTCCAGACTGGAATGTGTACGGTTCCAGTAGTAGTTTAGAAGTGTATCCGATGATGCTGATCTTTTTCTAAAAAATACATCCCAGGAATGTATGTGTATCAGCTATGTGCAGCAGGAACAGCTGTTTTACATTTGTCAGCATCTAAAATATCAAGATAGATCTGCACATTGCTGAATTGCCTAAGTGTCAGCATTTACACTGTAAAAAGGTATTTCGAGAACATAAACGTTTTAAGTGCTGACACTCCGTGTGAGTCTGACATTTTTGAGACCTACACATCTAAATGCTCATAATTAAATACAGAGGTGTCAATCTTTCTGCACTATCAATTTTAATCCCTCCTGTAAAGTGCTATCCAAAATGAACACTTAAAAAATCTTTATGTACCTAGGAGCAACTGTAATTCCCATGTTGATCTCTTTACTCATGCAAGTGCATTTTCCTTTGGAAATGGGGACTACATGTGTAGCTCTTGGTTGTGCCCTAGTCCTGCCCAAATTACACCCTCTTGCCATATGCACATAGTGCAGATTTACATGTGTAAACCCTGGCTTCCTAAAATTGGATTGTCTACATTTATTGGGTATTTAAATGCCAATATTTGCATGTGTAAATCATGAATAGCGCTTCCAAAATAAGAGCCTTAACACATTGTGACTGTATGAATATGCTGGCAATGCCCACCACAGTTAGTGCAGAGGCTTTCTATCTAAAATGCTGTAAATGCAAAACTTTAGTATATGTAAATGATCCCTTAGTTTTTAGACTGTCATGGGGCTTCTGCTGCTTTTCCAATCGTATAAAAAAGGCTCTCTGCAATATTCTCTTTACTTTTGTTTTCAAGCAATATATTTTGGACTGCAGAAACATCTTGAACTTATTTTCTAACTGGGACCCAGTCATCAAATTCTGAGGCAGGCCAGGTCGTTTGGATAACCACTGAAGGAAACATGAGCCTACCAGTAGTAATATCTGGACTAAGCCCAAGAGGCTGCCTTGCAGATGTCCTATAATTTTTATCTAATTCTGCTCTAGTAGCAATTATTCTTGTTCAACAGATGTAACTGGGAAAAAGAGAGGTTTCACCTTGAGTAAACCATGAATCCTGGCTGCAGGAGTGCCTCAGCTGATAGCACTGCCTTCAGATAAGGACCACTATTGAACCTCAGCACTGGAAATGAAAAAGGGGATGGCTTTCTTTCTTACCTATATTCCTATATCATGTTCAGAAACAGTTCTACAAACCTATAGGTCTCAGAGCTGCAGTCAGCTAGCAGATGTGTACTATCTGGGGAAGTGCCTAGACAGGTTAGGGCTCTTTAGCTTCACCCAGGGGATATGTCTATGTTTATTAAATTTGATATACCCCTTTTACTGGAATCCAAATAAAGCATGTGCTACAAGTTTATAAAATCATCAGAGGAGTGGAAAAGGTAAACAAGGAAATGTTCTTCACCGCACATTAACGAGTTAACAAAACAAACTGGAGAAACTATTTTCTCACTCAACAATGAAGTTACGGAATTTGTTACCAGAGGATGTGGTCATGGCATCTAGCATAGCTGGTTTTAAGAAGGGGTTGAAAAAAGTTGTAGAGGAAAAGTCCTCAAACAACTATTAGCCAAAAAGCGGCCCTTATCCCTGGGACTAAGCAATAAATAATGGATCTACTCTTTTGATCAGTCCTAAAAAGCAGATGGGCAAGCGGACCACTAAACCCAGTAAAATGGAAGATAAAAAAAGCAGACAGGGTGGAAAATGAAGTTACAAGCCTTTATTGTAGGGGGGCTATATAATATTAATAAATATAACATAAGTAAAAACCATACATGTAAATCATATTGCAATCAAAATACATCAATAATTAAAAACATAACATAAAATAGATCAATATGCACATAACAAAAATATAGTAATTAAATATATAAAACACCAACACTGACCATCACAGAAGGCTAGACCTGCAGATTGATGAGGATCACCAAAAGACCACCTCAAAGGAAGATTTCTATAACTGAACTTCATCATGTGCTTCAAAATTTTCCAACATATAACCTGTCTGATTTCAGACAGCAATGTCTTTATATTAGATTATCCTCTCTCTTGGAGAGATACCCCCCCCCCCCCCCAAAAAAAAAAAAAAAAGGATCCTGGCAGAAAACATTACATTGTGATCAATAAAACATTTTCTATTGCCTGCCTCTTATTACACATTTGGCAGAAAATAAATCTTATTTTCCCTTTACAAGGTAGTAAATCTTATTTTACAGGATAGTAGAATCTGATCCAAATAAAGGCAGGTGATATAATGGAAATCTGCCCTTCGTATCTACTACAGGCAATTTGAATAACTTGTGATGCCCTTTGGACTTACAGTACTAAGGCTCACATGACCTTTTAAATGCTCATCAATAGCATCTTTTGTGACATTATCAGGCTAGTACTTCCCAAAACCTTTAGCTAGTATAACCTCATTTTAGCACTTAAATTCATAAATTCATGTGGCCCCAGATGAATATCAAAACAAAGTAGCAGGTATTCTCTGAGGACAGCAGGCTGATTGTTCTCACAAACCTGCCCACCTCCCCTTTGGAGTTGTTGTTTGCTTCTTTTTATGCTTTTTGATTTAACTGAGAGAATGCGCTCACGCGATGGGTGGGAAATCAGTCTGCGCATTCACGGTGCGCGCTGCCCGCGCACCAGAAGACTCTGGCAAAACTTTTTAAATATTTTGCTTGTAAAATGCCGATTCCTGGGCCGACAAGGACGTCGACCCACATGTGAGAACAATCAGCCTGCTGTCCTTTGAAAATACCTGCTACAGGTAAGTATCTTCGCTTTATTTTCTTCCCAGTTTTCAAGCTGTGCAGAGCTGCAAACTGCCGCCTCCCAAATGAGAACCATACAGAGTGCACAAGCTGGGGTACTTTGCATGCAGGAGTTAATCTGTGTATAGACTGGGCCTTTTTCCTCTTCAGGTCTCCCAGGAATCAAGTAGTATAAAAGGGTAAAAGCAAGACATGGTAAGTTTGGAGTAAGGGATCACAGTTGTTTTTCTGCTCCTTCTCCCATGATTAGCGCACAACTATGTAGCTCAGTGAAATTAAGAACTTAGAGGAGAAGGGGTGGGATAGGGTATTACAGGGACAAAGATCAAAGATGCCATAAGGAGGTGGAACAGCAGATAGAAGCTCATTGAATTGTGCCACTTGTAGCACTTTCTATTTGTGATACATTTGAATAGGGAAGTTTAGGATTCTGAGACAGGAGAAAGCAAGATGACTTTTGCAAAAGGAAGTACCTGGAATAGAATCCCAGCCCTTCTTCCCCTGGTGGAACGGGTTCCGACAGCTTGGGCCTGTAGAAGGGCGGAGGGTTCCTCTGCAAGTACCTGCTTGTGCGGGAAGCTGTAGGACTGAGCTCCCGGTGGGCAATTTGGAGGCTTGGATTCCAGATTGAGGGTGTATCCTAACCGGACAATTTGAAGAGGTTATAAGAGGCCACCTTTGGTGAAAAAAACATTAACTTCCCCCCAACCAGCAAATCGTCCAGGACAGACACATTTACTGAGGCTATGCTGAACTGGAGCAAGTCAAAAGCCCGTCCCTTGCTTTTGCTGGGGAGAAGGCAGTGGCCTTAGTCGCACACTGTTGACGAGAATGAGCACACTGGGACTGAGCCTGGGCAGACTGCCGGGATCACGGGATTAGACAAAGGGAATGACCAGTTTCGCATAAGGACTTCCTTCAGTACATTATGCAAAGGAGCCATTGCAGCCTCTCTAGGCGGAGAAGGATAGTCCAGGACCTCGAGCATCTCAGCCCTGGGCTCATCCTCAACTTCCATAGGGAAGGGAATAGCCGCAGCCATTTCCCGGACAAAGGAGGTAAAGGATAGAATCTCTGGTGGAGAAAGTCTCCTTTCTGGTGGAGGGGAAGGTTCTGAGGGAATCTCATATAACTTGTCAAAAGAAAAGTACCTGGAATCTTCCTCCCACGAACGCTCATCTTCAGTATCGGACAAGACATCCCTCAGAGCAGTCCGAAACTGAGCCTGCCTCGACGCTAAGGAGCGACGTCCTCAATGGCGGTGTCGAGAAGCAGACGCCTGCCTGGACTGCGGTGAAGCTTCCTCCATCGACGTCGAAGGGGAGTCGACCTGGGTGGCAGCTGACACCGATGCCGCAAGCAGCACCGAACTCGGAGACCTCACCACAGGCGAAGGGCCAGTTGCCGCTGCAGCAGACAGTACGGAAGGTGCAAGTACCCCCAATACCGAAGCAGACTGGTGCAGCAGTCCTTCCAGAAGCTCTGGAAGCAGGGCCCTGATGCTCTCGTTGAGAGCCGCAGTCTCAAGGCTCGGGAGCAGGCATCGGGTCATCAAGACTCCTCGGTACCAATGAGGAGGACGTGGAATCCTCATGCCTCCTCAGGGCCAGGTCCAACAAAGGTCAGTCCTGGGGGCCCTGCATAACAGGAGGCCTCCAGGCAGGTGGAGACCCACTCAATGCCTCACTGCTCCCAGCGCGAACTGGTCTTTCAGCAGCCATTACCTCCGCTCCCGACGTCGATGACGCTGACCTCGGTACCGATGTTGACGTCGAAGGACCGGACCAAGCCCCGAAAAGCTTTTCTCGTTGGGCTTCTCGAGACGCTTGGGTCCGTTTCTTCATAGGAAGACACAGACTACATACGGCTGGGCTATGGTCGGGCCCAAGGCACTTGGTATACCAGGCATGGGTATCAGTACCTGAGATAGTTTGGTTGCACCAAGTACAACGTTTGAAGCCGCTGGGAGTCTTCAATGACATGGAAGGAAAAACGGCTTCGGCGAAATCAAAAGACGCCATTGTGCCTGTTAAAAGAAAAAGGTGCAAAAATAAGGGAAAAAAACCTGGCCATGTAGAAAAAGAAAGGAAACTTCAAAAGGGAGAAAAACTAAGAAAAGTACAGGAACTCTCTACTTTTTTTTTTCCTTATTTTTAGAAACAATAATAAAAGAAAAAAATTGAAACAAAAAAACGAAAGACTCTCTCCTGGGCCTGTGAGGAACAGCGAAAAACAACACCGCACCTCAACACGGAGAAAAAGGAACTGAGGGAACATGCTCACACGATGGGTGGGAAATCAGTCCGCGCATACGCGCTGCATGTGCAACAGAAGGCTCTGGCAAAACTTTCTTTTATATTTTGCTTGCAAAATGCCAATTCCTGGACAGACGTGGACATTGACCCACATGTGAAAACAAGCAGTCTGCTTGTCCTCGGAGAAAGTTATGTTTTTAATTTAGCCTACCCAGCCCTTCCTGTTCTTTTCTAAACACCTCCCCCCCCCCCAAAAAAAAATGTCACATAATTTGCAGGAGAACCAATCCCCACAGCAATTTTTTAAAACAAAACAAGAATGGTTAGCATTATTATACTGTACTCACACTCTAATTTGGTTTGCCTTTCTCTGCTCACCTTGCAGTCCTTACCACCTGCACACACTAAAACAGTTAAAAGAAAAGGTGGAGTGGCCTAGTAGTTAGGGTGGTGGACTTTGGTCCTGGGGGACTGAGGAACCGAGTTCAATTCCCACTTCAGGCACAGGCAGCTCCTTGTGACTCTGGGCAAGTCACTTAACCCTCCATTGCCCCATGTAAGCCGCATTGAGCCTGCCATGAGTGGGAAAGCACGGGGTACAAATGTAACAAAAAATAAATAAAAAATACCCCAGTCACAAACTGCTTATGATTTCTCCACCTCTCACTCACCTTCATCAGCCTCCTGATGACTTTTCTACCATGGTTTGACCTGGGTCTCGCCTCCCCATCCTTCCTGCTCTTTCCCATCTTGTGCTGGTCCACCTGCCTTGACCTTTGCTTCTATTCTCTTCTCTAGAATGTGATTCTTCCATAAACTTGCAGGGTGGCCTGCTTGCTCAATTGTCTTCACTAGCAGAGCCTGGATGTATCAGCAGCAACAGTTGTAACTCTCAGAATGTGTGCCATGGGAGAGCAGTTTATTTCCCCTTCCCTGGGTTGCCGGGGACTGAATTATTTGCTTCTCTATCCAGAAAGCTCCAGGCTGCAGGTCTGAAGTAAATGCAGGTTCTGTTGTGTATCCTGGCAACAAGTATTCTGTAGCTGTGATGCTTTAAGTGGTCTCTGATGTCATCAGTCTGCTCCCACCTGTCCTGGGGCAGTAAATTCTGACTGACATTTCATAACATTAAAGGGGGCATTAAAACTGTGCTTTTTCTCCCCAGATAAAACTGTTTTTTTGTGGAACATCTCAACAAATACATCAGACCTTGTTCTTTTCTCTGGTATCTCTACCTTGAGAAGATCAACACACTGTCCTATAAGAGTGAACACTATTTGGACCTCCCTGAACAAGAGGAAATTCTGTCTACTAACATCACTGACTCCAGACAGGTTACTGAGGCTGCCTGCAACCCTGATTTCTTCACCATGATCTCCTCACCACCTGGTTCTAGCAAACTGAACAGAAGCTGGGTACAGTCAGATTTAAAGTATCCAGCCAGGTCAAGTCCATTACCACTCCAGGAGCATGACAGAGTCTTAACAGTTCCAAAAATGCTTTCCAGTCCTGCCTAACTGGAAGTTTTCCATCTCTGTCAGGATTCCCACACAAACAATCTATTACCTTGAGACCTAAAGTAACCAACTCTGACTACCACTGCCGCACAGCACCTCCACTCCTGCAACCTATGTGCCTAGCAGAACGTTACCAGGTAAATCCAACCAGCATAAATTAAGGAAAATGGCAAGCCATGGCTAGCTTTAGCAGGATTCCAACTGGAACCAGCTAGGAAAAAAAGGGCAGCAACTTTAAACCTAAGCCAACTAGATATCTATCTCTATATATCTATATCTATCTATATCTATCTATATATCGAAGTTGAATCCATGGGAGCAAGGACTGAGCATCATCAGATGAAGCTGCCCCATAAGCAATGGGAATGGTCAGGGGTCAGCTAAAAAGATATGATGGGAAGCATTTCCAGCAAGCTTAAGCTATTCAGTTTACTTTCTCTAACCTTGCCTCAGTCTGGCAACATGTTCCACCCTTGCTTTGCTCCAATTCCAGCTCTGCTTTGTTCCAGCCTGCTTTAGTACACGTTTTGCCAAATTCCAACCAATTCCAGATATGACTCTGTGCCTGCTCTGCTCCATCCTATATTCAACCTTGCTTTGTGCTACACCCCAATCCTACATGACTTCCAACTCACACCCACATCAGGATTCTTTCCAATATTACCCTACATGATTCCCATGCTAGTCTTCTCACAGCATAAGAACCTTGTAGAAAGGAAACAGCAACTTTAACCACAGTCCAAACATACCCAGTAATATCACCACTGGACAATTCAACACCATGAATTGATGAATCAAGACTAATATTTTCATAGGGTCAGATTTACAGCCAGTGCAGTAACTTGATTAAGTTCAGCACCAGAGCCAGTACTTAATTTAATCCATATATTTGGAGAGGTTGAAGAAGCACAATGTAAGAAGGTCAGAGTGTGCATTTCCTGCTATGTACTCCAGAGGCATCAAAATAAGAGCCTATCCTAAGACTAAAATCCATTGAACCCAACATCTTGTCCCCAACAATGGCCAGTCCAAGCACAGGTACTTGGTACATCAATTTCTTATGGCTCATCCCTATGGATAAGAGATGGCTTTTCAACTGTTTATGGTCTTTTCCTCCAGGAACTTGTGAAAACTTCTTTTGAATCAAGGTATTTACCCTTGCATACGCTAAGCCCTTATCTGCATATAACATTCCATTATTTACCCATGCAGATATGCAAACTTTTAGCATGCTCACACTACCATTTTCCAGACCACTTTAATGTATCCAATAAGGTTTATTTTAAGTATTCCATTTTTAGGAGACAACAATCTTAACATGCAAGTTAAAGTGTATTGCATATGGTCCCGCAGTAACACAGTAGGTGCTGGTAGATAAGGACCATTTGACTTACTCAATCTCTTCAGTTTCTTTGCCTAAGAATCAATCAGAACTTTACTATTAGTTGACCTTGTTTCCTCTTTCTGGATGCCTGATGCAGGCATACTGCCATTCTATGCAAACTAGCTTTTGCTTTCTTTTGTGGCCCACTGATGTTCCCTGTGATTTAGCATATTGGATTGTAAATCTATTCAAATACAGGCATCCACTACCCTATTCCTTTTATCTGTTGCTTCCACATGCTCTCACCTCTATGCTTTGTCTCTGTTCCAGGCAGGGTTGAATTCTATCATTGTTTTGGTTGCTACTATCACTTTCCAGATTTTGTAACTCTGATCCATTCTAGTATTGCCTGCCAAAACTAATCAGAATACCAACCCAACATTAAAAGTTTTGGCAATCTTTCTCTATTTGTATATATCTCCTCTTTAGTTTCTATGCTTGTTATTAAGATGTAAACCACAAAATTCAACAACAAATACATTCTGAGCATGTTACTCAGCACAAACAATAGAAACACAAGAAATCAGAAACTACTGCTAATACCATCAGGAACACAGACGTCTCAGAGGTATTTGGCAGCATATCAAAAGAAAATAGCACAGAAACATAAGGTATTTTGGCAAGTTACTTTTCTACTAAATTTCGTAATATATCATTGGAAAGAGATCATTTGGAAACTAAGTATGCCAGAGCTAGTCATTTCATCTGTAGTCTAGACAGGCAAAACTCCTTATTCTAGCTGTACCAAACCTTTTAAGGAGGAATGGAGGAAACCAAACTTCACTTTGTCAGCAAAACTTGCACCCTATAGTGCCCACATGCAGTGAAAAGTTCATTTTTCTTGGACTCGCTTACTGCAAATAAGAAGAAACGAAGAAGGAAGGGAAAGAGGGAGGAATGTTAAAAGCGGTGATCCAGTTACAGCCAGGAATTAAGAATGCAATAGTTCACTTTCACTCCTATGCTGCTATTTGTAATAGCACCCACTGCTTTATCACAGAAACTAAGTGGACCTGATGCTCTAACACTGTTTCCTGGCACAATCCCTTCCAAAATGTAGATTTTCACTCCCTATCCTGTTTGTAAAGCATCCTTATAAAACCCTGTCTCGACTGCTATCCCCTTTCTTGGTATTTCATTTTCAGTCTCCAACTCAGCAAAATGTTGGACACAAATTTCTGTCTTGGTGGGGGGTGGGGGGGTAAAATAACTCTGCAGAAGTTTAACAGAATGAGACAAAATTTGACATGGGGAAAAATCCAGTAAAAGGACATCACATTTGAAAATGATCTAGCTAGGGGCTGAGAGTTCCAGAGAAATAAGTCCCCCCCCCCCCTTCAAAAAAAAAAAAAAATAGGTTCAATGGGTTTCAATGGCAAAAGCAGTTCCAGCTTCTGCTGCATAGAGGTTTTGATATAGTGAGCAAGTAGGGAAAGCATGGCTCACAAAATTCTTTCAGCCCTAACCTGTGAATGTGTTATAAGAACTGTCATAAGGGGTGAGACCAGAGTTGTAAGGGAAAGAGGAGAGGGGAGTGGTGAGGTTTGAATGGACTAATGGTTTGGAAAAAATAAAATGAAACTATGTGTGATATTTCAAACCATTAAATGCCACTGTGAACAGATTTTAAAGGGTAGATTTTACAGTTTAATTAAAGGGTGCTACTGTCCCATAGCAACAGGTACTACTGGGCAGTACACATAGCTACCATTAAGAAAGCAGTATGGTTCAGTCAGTAGGTTTCACAGTAAAACCATACAGCTTGATTAATGGAGTTTCCTTTTATGGAAGTGTAGCTTCAAGCGGTAGTATCACAAGACTATTGCTAGGGGTCAGCTGGTGCCATATTTGTATAGGCAGTTGCTGGGGATTGTTCCTAGCCCCATCGCCCTTGTGGACTCTTAGGGCTGAGTCAAGCTCCTGGAATAGGGTATGTGTGAACCCCACCCCACCCTCTTTCAGAAGTTTAAACTTAACTGCTACAGCACACAGCATTACCTAATATTTATAAAAAGCAGAGCAGGGCCTCCTAGTTCAGTCTTCTTTCCTGCCCACTCTCCCCTGGCACATCACTTCATTTATAGCCGATTATTCCAATTAAGAAAACAGGAAGATTTGTCATTATTTTCATCTGGAAGTAAGTGCCCTAAACAATTTATTTACACTTGCTGAGAAGCAAACACTAAATAAATCATACAATATACCATATAATCTTAAGGCTCTTCATATTAGTCTATTATCCCTAGTACTTAAGTTTTAACTTTAAAAAGTCACCAATACAAAGATGAAGACAGCAGTCCAGCAGCAAAAAGGGTGCTATCCATTCTTTTCAACTGAGTGCCATATGTATGATTATCTCCCAGCAGATGATGTTGCATGTGTGTGCTCAATGCAAAAAGTTCCTAGTTTTCAGAGAACGAGTCTGATCTCTTGAGACTAGAGTAGCAGTGGAGCTAAGGCAGACAGAGAAGTATACAGAGGAGAGCTACAGGAACACAGAGTAGAGAAGTCCCACCTCTAGTCTGGTAGCCCTACACTGCCTTGGAGGAGGGAATACCTACAAGGAAAGCATCACCTTGGTGAAGCAGGAAGCAATCCTGTAGCCAGGACCTCCTCTCCAAGGGATGCAATATCCTCTCACACTAAGGATGTGTCTCAAGGGGCTTCTGCTCAAGGGTTAGGACAGCCATTTTAGTTGGTGATTTGATTGTTAGGCATGTAGATAGTTGAGTGGCCAGTGGACATGAGGATTGTTTGGTCACCTGCCTGCCTGGTGCAAAGGTGACAGACCTCACACGTCAGCTAGATAAGATTTAATGCTGGGGAACAGCTGGCTGTATTGGTACATGTGGGTACCAATGACATAAGAAAATGTGGGAGAGAGGTTCTAGAAGCCAAGTGTAGGCTAATAGGTAGAAAGTTTAGGCCGTAAGGTAGAAAGTTGAAATTGAGTCCTCTAGGATAGCACTTTCAGAAATGCTCCGAAGTCTCAATGTAAGGTTAAGACAATGGTGCAGGGATGAGAAATTTAGATTTGTTAGTAACTAGGCAACAATCTGGTAACGGGGATCCTATTCCGAAAGGATGGACACTTTAACTGGATGGAACCAGGCTGCTGGTACTAACATTTAACAAAGAGATAGAGCAGCTTTTAAACTAGAACAGAGAGAAAACGCCAACAGTCACTTAGGAGCACATGGTTCAGAGTAGAGAATGGCCCGGGGACAAAGTTTGTCCCCATCCCCACCCCGTCCCCATGGGTTCTGTCTCCATCCTCGCCCCATCCCTGCAGGTTCTGTCTCCATCCCCGCCCCGTGGGCTCTGTCCTCATCAGCAGAAACCTTGAACACTTATGATTTTATATTTAAATCTTTTTATTAAAGTATAAAAAGGAACATTATGCTATGCAACTGTTGTGTAATAAATTACAAATAGAGAACAATAATAACAATGAGCAGCTATAATAACCCTCGTTCCCACCACCAGCCTCTACCCTTCCAACCCCAACAATAGGTGATTTCTACTACACCAAGGAATCCTAATTCTCACTGTTAAAATGTCCAGGGGTATAAAATACAACCCGTTCTATATGCCCTAGAGGGAAAAATATGCCCTATGAAGCACTGTTGTTTTTTTTAATCTGTGGATAAATAAGAAATCATCAACAATCTCAGGATTCAATCTAGCTCTCCTGTCTTCCACAGTCCTTCCTGGAATAGAAGTTGTCTTCTTAGAAGATGTGCTGGTAGCAGGATGTACAGGATCCCCCATGCAAATTTTGCTAGTTGTGGCCAGTATGTTTGCTTGTTTTTCCAAAAAAATCAAAATATCTTTGTAGGCATCACGTAAACATAAATAACAGACCAGTTCATTAACAGGCTTCAAAGTAGAAAATGACATGGGGACAAAGTTTGTCCCCGTCCCTGTGGGCACTGTCCCCATCCCCACCCCGTCCGATCTGTCCCCGTCCCCACCCCACAAGCTCTGTCCCCGTCCCCATCCCTGCGGTTACTGCGGTTCTCCGTCCCAGTGTCATTCTCTAGTTCAGAGTGAGGTATCCTTGAAGGATACTATTAAAAAAGGGCATTTAGGGAATCCCAACAGAGATATTTCAACAAAAGTGAAAGAAAGTCAGGTGTCTTTAAGGGAAGAGCACAGTAAAGTTTGCAAATCATTCCAGTCAACTTCTAAGCTGCTTGTAGGAACAAGGGGAAAAAACACTATTTGAACTGTCTGTGTGCAAAGGCTAGAAGTCTATTAAACAAGATGGGAGAGTTAACGAGTATACAGCACTAAATTAAGAGGTAGATATAATATACATCTCATAAGCCTGATGGAAGTAACCAATGGGACACTGTGCTACTGGGGTATTATATTGCAATGACAGGGTGGATCAAATTGGAGGGGGGAAGGGGGATCAAATTGGAGGGGGGAGGGGGAATTGAGTCAGACAAAATAAAAATTCTGCAGGAAACAGGATAACAATGTGGAATCCTTATGGATAGAAATTCCATGTGTGAAAGAGAATACTAGTGGGGCTATACTAGCATCTAAAAGACCAGAATGGACAGATGAAGAAATGTTAACAGAAATTAGGAAAGTTAGCAAATTTGGCAACAGTATAATGGGCGATTTCAATTACCAAAAATATTGTAGCTTAAAAGATTTAATTGTGGCTCCTCTGCACAATGGGTTTATTCAATACACCAAAAAATGATGGAGAAAAAAAAAAAAAGACCTCAGAGCTTCAGCTTTTCAAAATCAATCAAGTGCTCAAGCATACATACCACAAGCCTACTCAATCACATCCCCATGCTGGGCTGGCTCTTAGTAATTCAGATGTGTACATTATTTTCTTTGTTACAAGGGCATAAATTCTGTCCAAGTGGCCCCTGTAGTGCAAGGGGCCCCCACCTGCAACTTCTCCTAGATCTTCTGACATAGGATTTCCCCCTCTCTATGAGCTCCCAAGCAACAATTTTTGAAAAGAGCCATCAATTTAAACGTCTACCACTGCTCTTTTATAAATTCTAGAGTGAAACCTAGTGACTGAACTGTGCAGCTTTCTTCGTGGTCAGGGACATCCTGCATTTGGCGTGGCCTCAATGACTGCAAGGGAGACATGGGTGCAAAAATCTCCCCTGCAGTGGCTGAACACAGAGGGCAGGACAGGGCACTGTGGCAACTGACTCAGCTGTGTACTGTGCTTATACTATGTTGAAATGTGTATTACCAACGAGTTGTGGAGAAGCACAGCAATACCTGTTGCCATAGGACAGAGGCAACCTATAATGAAACTAAAATCCATCTTTTCAAATCTGTTGATAGTGACATCTAATAGTTAAATATACTATTACATTTGGTTTCATATTCTTGTTCTTTCAAAACTCCATTCAAACCATCCCTCTCCTCTTGCCTCAGGTCAGAGACACCATAGAGACAACACAGATATAGCCATACAGAAATAATTCCATGAGCCATGCATTGAATGCTTTTTTCCACTAGCAAAATCTAACATTAGCATCATTAAAGTGCAACTCTGGAAGAACAATGGGCCTCACATCTTTTCCGATACCCTTGGGACTTCCTCAGACTATGCAAGAGCAGTGAGAAACAAGAAGAAAGACTGAAAGAGAATTTCTTCCTAGCAATAGGACAGCTGAAGCTCACAGCTCATCACTCACCAAAAAACTGAGGCGGGTCAGAGGCTTGCAGGTGGCTGGAATTATATGGGGCCTGCATTATTTTCAAGAGACACCTTTGGAAACTCTACGTTAATAAAGGGTATTCCTTAAAAAAAATTGAAATATCTACACACTTGGCAAAAGTTCTCAATTTAAGATTCTTCTCTGTTAAAACAAAAATATTTCTACCAACTCATAAGTTTCCATTGTCATCTGGAAAATGTTAGCATTTTTACTACCTGCACTGAAAAAAAGCAAAGATACTTGCCTGTAGCAGGTATTCTCCGAGAACAGCAGGCATCATATTCTCACAAGTGAGTGACGCCGATCCGAGTTGCCTAGTCTGGCACTTGCCATAGTAAAAGAGAGAGCTTTGCGGAGTGCGAGCTGCACTCCACTGCACATACGCAAGTACCTTCGCACCCATTGTGCGAACATGGTCTCCTCAGTTTAATACTAAAGCAAAAAATAAAGTAAAAATAACCAAGGAGACAACTCCAAGGGGAGGTAGAAGAGACTATAATATGAAGCTTGTGGTCCCTGGAAAACACCTGCTACAGGTAAGTATCTTTGTTTTCTCCGAGGACAAGGAGGCATCTATCTTCTCACAAGTGGGGAATCTCTAGCATCCAGGCTCACCGAAAATGAACATTGGTCAATTAGGCCTCGCAATGGCGAGGACATTACACAGATTAACCTGAAACTATATACAATCTGAATGAGAGTGCAGCCTGGAACAGAATAAAACTGGCATAGGAGAGCGGAGTTGGATTCTAGATCCCAAAAAGATTCTTCAACACTGACTAAAGCAACAGAGACTGAACACGTCCAAGGCCTGGAAGGGCAAAGAACCAGAAACAGATAAAACTGGATACCCAGAACCAGATCAATTGCAACCTGCTGAAATGGTGTCAGGTATATCCGAAACAGCTGAGCGAGCTGATCCCAGACCCGGGAAAGACTGCCCTCCAGAGATAGAAAAATAGCCACCTCCGGAGACCGGCCAGACTCTACATGCAAGGGGCCAGACTCTACATGCAAGATGAAGAGGACCACGTGTCCAGCAAAGTGAAGCAGTCAAAGACAGCAGCAAACATACTGCAGGGCCCCAGTCCAGCCCGGTAGCCATAGACTGAGAAGTCTCGACAGGAGCCGAGGAAGAGTAGGTCGGCTGAACCAGAAAGAAGTCTGAAACACAACGACATGGTCCAACTTGCTAACCAGAGATGGGGAGAGCCGTCCCCCTATGGCTGCCCTCGCCCCAACATTCAGTGACGCGCCAGCGCCACCGTGGCAGGAAACCAACACCAGCATTGACCATGCTAGACTCACCACTCAGAATCAGAGGAATATTGCTCATCTAGCGAAGGAATGGGAAATGAGCGACCCGCACAGATGCCGAGGATCGATGTCCAACCACAGAACAAGGTCTGCTCATCAGAGACAGAAAACAGCAGACACCCAGTGACAAAGTACAGCTCCATAACTAGATAAACAAAGCTCAACAGCCCCATCCAAGACGATTCTGGACGTCCCAAGAGGAAGTAAGGCCCGCCGGCCTAGAACGGAACAAGGCATGACATACAGAGGCGGAGCATGGCTCCATGCCCAGAGACCCAAGGCCTGACAGCCACAGGCAGAGCAAGGCTCAACAACCAGAGCTAGGCCAAGGCCGGACGGCCTCAAGTGGAGCAAGGCTCGATGTTGAGAGACGGAAAAACTCGACGGCCACAGCCGGAGCCAGGCTCCACTGCCGCCACCAGAGAAAAGCTCAACAGCCGCAGCCAGAGCAAGGCCCAACTGCTGCAGAAAGGCTCGAGAGCCAGAGCCGGGCCAAGGCCAGATGGTCTCAATTGGAGCAAGACTCGATGTTCAGAGACGGAAAAAAACTTGACAGCCGCAGCCAGAGGAAGACTCGACAGCCGCAGCCGGAAAAAAGCCTGACAGTCTCAAGATAAGCAAGGCTCGACGTTCAGAGATGGGGAACTCGACGGCCGCAGCCGGAGTAAGCTTCAATGTCTCTAACCATATCACGACTTATCGTCCCAAGACACCGCAATGTGGAATGTTCTGCGGCAGAGCCAGATACGAGGCCCCGAGCCGCAACCAGGCTCGACATCCAGAGACAGAACCAGATGTGCAATTCCTAGATGGAGCCAGATACAAGGACTAGAGAGCGAACATCACCAGTCGCGCAGTCCTGAGAAAACTAGACAGACACCGGCAGACAGGTGCAAGGTCCGACGCCCCCAGATGGGGCAAGGTGCAAATGTTGAAGACGACACATGGCACGATGTCCAAAATGGCTCAAGTCTGCACGTCCCAAGACTGACCCATACCTAGCAACCTGGGGCACAGAACGGAGAACAACAGTTACCATGTCACTCAGACACAAAGCTCCCCTGCAAAGCCTACCAGACCACCCTCAAAGGTGGAAACTAAGGAAGCCAGAAAGTCCATTAGGCAGAAACTCGTCTGCAGCACAAAAGAAAACTTGTAAGATGCAGCCTACCAGAAAGCTATCGGGGAGTCCAGCCCCAGCAAAGAAGGCGTACCACCAGACCAAAGCCTGTCAAAATGCTGCCTACCGTAGACACAGGAATGCTAGCATGCAGCCTGCGGAGAAATCCGGAAAAGGAGAAAGCAAGAAGCCTGAAAAACAGAACAGAGTACAATGTCCAGAGACTGAACACAGCCCACAAAAAACACCCTCAAAGCCCTTAGAGACCAAGCAAGGCTTGGTGTCTGGAGAAGGAGCAGGCCTCCATGTCTAGAGGCTTGAACAAGGCTCAACATCCAGAGAAGGAGAAAAATCAACACTCATAGGAAAGAATCAGGGACAGCTGTGATAGCCATGGAATGAACTGCACACAGAAAACAGAGAAGAAAAACCTATCCAGGAATCAGAGCTGAGTAAAGCAGATGTGCACCTGAAAACCACAGGAGGAAAAAAACTGCCATGTCAGCCTCTAGAGGCATGATTACCATGGCAACCAGGAGAACGCTAAGAGGAGAGCCTTAGCTGCAGCCAAAAACAACAGATCTTCCAGCACCATGGGGTCAACAGCATAATTTATTTTATTTATTTTTTTATATTTGCCGGATACGCGAGACCTGGATTGGCCACTGCTGGAAACAGTAGGCTGGGCTTGCAGGACCTTGGCTGCCCCAGTATGGCTAAAGCCAGCAATCCTACAGTCAGTGATTACAAGGTCAGTACCTTTTCATATGTAGCTAAACATGCTAGCTGCGCTGACAAAGCTAGCCAGTGAGGGAACCTGAGGGAAAATAAGACCTCACCCCCTACAGAATAACATGCAACTTAACATACAAATGTGCAACCTATCCAATGCTACACAAAGCCCATAGGAGAGGTACCCTGAGCCAACCGAGCAGCAGAAAGTGGGTTTAAAAGTGGCCCATGCCACACTGTAAGAAGGGCCGGGAACCTGCACAGTACCAAGGAAGTAGTGTGAGGCTAGTGCAGGCAAATCCAGACAGCAAAAAATAGCAGTAAATACTATTTTATGAAGAGAAGAACTACTACTAACGTTCCCCTGCTGCTAAAAAAAATGCTGTTCCTAAACCAGGAAACCAAAAAAGTATCAACTACATTACCAGTGACCCAAGCTGTCCCACAAGGGAAATGAGGTGTAGCCCTCGAAATGCCCTCACCGCAACTGCTACACAGCTGAAGAAAAGCAATTTGTTTAATATATCCTTGCAGACGGGAGAAGTTCCGAGGGATTGGAGAACGGCGGAGGTGGTCCCTCTTCACAAAAGTGGTGATAGGGAAGAAGCTGGAAAATACAGGCCGGTAAGCCTCACTTCGGTTATTGGAAAAGTAATGGAAGCGATGCTGAAGGAAAGGATAGTGAATTTCCTGGAAGCCAATAAGTTGCAAGATCCGAGACAACATGGTTTTACCAAAGGGAAATTGTGCCAAACGAATCTCATTGAGCTCTTTGATTGGGTGTCAGGAGAACTGAATCAAGGACGAGCTATAGACGTAATCTACTTAGATTTCAGCAAAGCTTTTGACACAGTTCCCCACAGGAGGCTCTTAAACTGGATGGGCTGAAGATAGGACCCGAAGTGGTGAACTGGATTAGGAACTGGTTGACGGACAGATGCCAGAGGGTGGTGGTGAATGGAATTCGCTCGGAGGAGGGAAAGGTGAGTAGTGGAGTGCCTCAGGGATCGGTGCTGGGGCCGATTCTGTTCAATATATTTGTGAGTGACATTGCCAAAGAGTTAGAAGGTAAAGTTTGCCTATTTGCGGATGATACTAAGATCTGTAAGAGTGGACACCCGCGAGGGAGTGGAAAACATGAAAAAGGATCTGAGGAAGCTAGAAGAATGGTCTAAGGTTTGGCAATTAAAATTCAATGCGAAGAAATGCAAAGTGATGCACTTAGGGAATAGAAATCCACGGGAGACGTATGTGTTAGGCGGCGAGAGTCTGATAGGTACGGACGGAGAGAGGGATCTTGGGGTGATAGTATCTGAGGATTTGAAGGCGACGAAACAGTGTGACAAGGCGGTGGCCGTAGCTAGAAGGTTGTTGGGCTGTATAGAGAGAGGTGTGACCAGCAGAAGAAAGGGGGTGTTGATGCCCCTGTATACAGTAAGTCGTTGATGAGGCCCCACCTGGAGTATTGTGTTCATCTTGTTAAGGATGTAAAAATAATTGAAGCGGTGCAAAGAAAAGCTACGAGAATGGTATGGGATTTGCGTTACAAGAGGTATGAGGAGAGACTTTCTGAACTAAACATGTATACACTCTGGAGGAAAGGAGAAGCAGGGGTGATATGATACAGACGTTCAAATATTTGAAAGGTATTAATCCGCAAACGAACCTTTTCCGGAGATGGGAAGGTGGTAGAACGAGAGGTCATGAAATGAGATTGAAGGGAGGCAGACTCAAGAAAAATGTTAGGAAGTATTTTTTCACGGAGAGAGTAGTGGATGCTTGGAATGCTCTCCCGCGGGAGGTGGTGGAAATGAAAACTGTAACGGAATTCAAACATGCGTGGGATAAGCATAAAGGAATCCTGTGCAGAAGGAATGGATCCTCAGGAGCTAAGTCAAGATCGGGAGGCGGGGCTGGTGGTTGGGAGGCGGGGATAGTGCTGGGCAGATTTATACGGTCTGTGCCAGAGCCGGTGGTGGGAAGCGGGACTGTTGGTTGGGAGGCAGGGATAGTGCTGGGCAGACTTATACGGTCTGTGCCAGAGCCAGTGGTCGGAGGCGGGGCTGGTGGTTGGGAGGCAGGGATAGTGCTGGGCAGACTTATACGGTCTGTTGCCAGAGCCGGTGGTTGGGAGGCGGGGCTGGTGGTTGGGAGGCGGGGATAGTGCTGGGCAGACTTATACGGTCTGTGCCCTGAAGAACACAGGTACAAATCAAAGTAGGGTATACACAAAATTAGCACATATGAGTTATCTTGTTGGGCAGACTGGATGGACCATGCAGGTCTTTTTCTGCCGTCATCTACTATGTTACTATGTTACAACTGTCACATATAATAGGACCAAGCTAAACACTCAAGAGTTCACCAAGAAACAAAGACGTGGGGTACAACAAATGTTCCCCTCCCCCCTCGCTGGGCTCAGCCAACGAGCAGAAGTCGGGTTGGAAATAAGTCCTACCACCCTGAGCCCGAGCACCTCCACTAGTACTCAGAGCGCGCTTCCGGGGATACCGAAGGCCAGCCTGACCCGCAAAACTGAAAAGTGCCTGAAGGCGTAGCACTAAGCAGTAAGCCCCAGCACAAGATGGCGTCAGCGACAGCGAGAGCCCGCCAAAACTACAGCATGGTCTGGTCAAGTACAAACAGAACACTGAAATAATGTTCCCTTGCTAGCACCCAAAAAGAGAAATAAAACACATCCGTGCTCAGGGTCACGGGAGGCAAATAAAACTGAACGAACAGCTCCCAACAGTAAAAGAAGGAAATGACACTCACCTTATAAGAGTGCAGAAAACAGAGCCCAAAGGAAGAAAAATACCAACCACTGTTGTGTCCAGCACAGAGCTGAAATGGCATTATTTACTATATCTCTGCTACTTCTCTCTGTTGTTTTTTTTAAGAGGCAGAAGTGTCAAGGAGAAGCAGAAATGTAGAGCCACAGAATGCCACCAAAGCTTGGAGACAGCGAAGGGGTAGGGGAGGGACCTGGCACCACCAGGTGTACCCCTTACTGGCCCAACATGGCCACGAACCCCTAGCTCAACTAAACCTGAGGGAACAGGCTAGGAGCAAATCCCAATCCAGACAGCTGCACAGGATATGTCCATCCACCTGCTGAGGTGGAGAGAATACTGAGATTAAGGTGGCTGCACATGTCCACATATAGTAAGATTCTGAAGTTCTCTCTATCTCCACCTGCTGGTAGGGGGATATAACCCACTCGTCTCTGGATTGATCTGTTTTACAAATGCAACTATACTCTGCTGTTGAATGTGTAAATACACCTAGACGAGCTGCATTCTCAATTTAAGGCAAAAACTTTTCTTTGTATAGTATATTCAAACTGCATCAATAATGACCAGTTCTAAATGGATTTCAAAATCTCTAAGGACAGAGAATTTAAAATAATCACCTAAAGGCTTCCATAACAGGAGAACAAGGCCAGTGCCGGGCAGACTTCTATGGTCTGTGCCTGAAAATGGCAAGGACAAATCAAGATCAAGTATACATATCATACCTTATACTGTGTGTTTATCTTGTTGGGCAGACTGAATGGACCGTCTTTATCTGCCGTCACCTACTATGTTAAAAGCATGTACTGGTGCTATTTAGGCTGCACATCCACCAGGATCTGTTCAGAGTCACAACTTATGGTCCCCCTGGCAGGGGCCAGTACTGTGATGAATGGGTTACAAAGATTGGGTTGATCAAGAGAAACCTATGGAGACATGACCCCAGCTTCAGTGCTTGTTTCAGAATTTCCCTCTCGCACAATGGGATAGGTTCCAGTTGGGGGAAAAGTTAAGATGTGGATAAAGGTAAAAGAGCCCCGGATTGTTCCTACTCCAGAGCTTTTATTTGCTCACTGGAATGAAATGAATACATTTTCTAAAGGAGCACAGAATTTGGAGCGCAAGGCTCTATTATTGGCTTATATATGTATCTTATTACAGTGGTGTAACCCCACTAGGGCTACTTTGTTTCAACGGTGTGCACAACTTATAAAGTTATCTCTAGAGAGATTTGCTATATCCAATCCTAACTCTGCTAAATGGGTGGTTTTTCAAAATACCTGGGAGCCTTTTAGGAATACCTTAACTGCTTTCGCTAGAAGGTCAAAAACAGATAATGTTGGAATTTGATTCATACTTCTGTGAACTTTTGTGCGAGTTCCACATGTATTCTGCAAGCCGGAAAGGTTAGTATTTTAGGGGTAGGCTCTTTGATTTCCTCTGTTGGACTCTGGCAGAGGTCTATACAGGAAGGATGACTCCCATTAGATTTGGAGCTAATATAGACATGGCTGATTATCCTGTATGAAGTGCCTGTGGTGGGAAGTTAACCAACAAAAATGTATCTTACTTGAACTGACACTATGAAGTTGTATTTATTTTATTGTATTCACTTCTTTTTGTACACTCACATATTTTTCTCTTTTCTCTTGTTTAATAAACAGTTTCAAAAAAAAAAAAAAGATAAACCAGACCATAAATAGGTGGGACACGTCTGGTGGCTCAGTGCCAGTGCCACATGGAGGGATCTGGACTCATTAAGCCATTCAGGTGTTCTACTCTTTGGATTGTACAGTGTGAAGGATGCTGAGGAGGCAGAATTCACAAACCACAAGGAACAGGAGGACTAAGTCACTGCAAAATGCTAGTGGCCAGATTTAATCATTGTACATCCATTGAAGAAGCCCTGTTGCATGGCCCCCAGCTGAAGACTATCACTGCAATGTCTAGACTGAAATGTTTATTTAATATAGCGTCTATAATAAAAAGCCCTAAGGCAGTGTACATAATGAACAGGTTTCAGCAAATACCACATATACATCAATATAAAAATCATAATATAATAGCCTAGATTCCTACATCAATGTTTATTTACAAAGCCAACCCCTTCAGTCTTTTACACTGTCTTAAATATTACGGTTTCAAACACAATTTATTAATTCAATTTATGTATACTCTGCCTAGGAGCAGGGTGGATTAAAAAAGTAATGTGATCAATCATAAAAATAGACCACAGAACACAAACAATAATAAAACATGATTCAACTAACAAAATTATAGAAGAGAAGTACAACCACCTGCATACAATTGCCAGTGTCAATAGCCCCAGACCTAGCTCAAACAGCTTAAGTAGAGAGCAGAGACAATCCACACTAATGTGCTTAGAAGTCTGTGAGAACAGTAAAGTCTTCAAGTCTATAACCACTCTTAAAGAAACAGGAAGTTTATACCATTGCTCTGGTCTGGTAATGGAAAAAGAACAGGACCTTGTTTCTGCAAAATGGATCTTTAGAAGCAAAGGAACGGATAAGCACTGTGTGACTTCCGCGAGCAAATACCTGCTTAACCTGTAAATCTTCAGGGCTGTCAAACAATATGGTGCATCATGGGTAATTCAAGCAGAAAAAAAAATCAATTGACAAATTTTCTTTGAAACTGCATAACAATGAACTGCACCGAGTGGATTTCAAAAATCCCTAGGGACAGGGAATTGACACTATTTATTTATTTATTGCATTTGTATCCCACATTTTCCCACCTATTTGCAGGCTCAATGTGGCTTACATAGTACCGTGATGGCGATCGCCAATTCCATTAAGAGAGATATCATTCACAAAGCACCTACTAGTATGATGCAAAGAGCTCTTAGCTCTCAGAGAACGTGTCTGTTCTCTTGAAGCTAGAGTAGCAGACTTGGCGGAACTGAGGGAGACAGAGGTACATAGAGGAGACCTACAGGAATGTTGTAGAAAAGTCCCACCTCCAGTCTGGTAGCCCCTGTGCTACCTTGGAGCAGCGAGGTCTCCTAGAAGGAGAGCATCACCCTGATGAAGTAGGAAGTACTCCTGTAGCCAGGACCTGCTCACCAGGGGATGTACTATCCTCTCGTACCGAGGATATGTCTCCAAGTGCTACCAGGGAGGGAAAGGTTAGAATAGCTGTTGTAGTTGGTGATTCGATCATTAGGCATATAGATAGCTGGTGGACGTGAAGATCGCCTGGTGACTTCCCTGACTGGTGCGAAGGTGGCGGACCTCACGCGTCACCTAGATAGGATTTTAGATAGTGCTGAGGAGGAGCCGCCTGCCTTGGTACATGTGAGTACCAATGACATAGTAAAATGTGGGAGAGAGGTCCTGGAAGCCAAATATAGGCTCTTAGGTAGAAAGCTCAAATCCAGATCCTCTAGGGTAGCACTTTCTGAAATGCTACCCGTTCCACGCGCCGGGCCCAAGAGACAGGCAGAGCTCCGGAGTCTCAATGCTTAGATGAGACGATGGTGCAGGGAGGAGGGTTTTAGATTTGTTAGGAACTGGGCAACATTCTGGGGAAGAGGAGCCTATTCCGAAAGGATGGGCTCCACCTTAACCAGGGAGGGACCAGGCTGCTGGCATTGGCATTTAAAAAGGAGATAGAACAGCTTTTAAACTAGAGATGGGGGGGGGGGGGGGGAGGCCGACAGTCGCTCAAAAGCACATGGTTCGGGATAAGGTATCTTTCAAAGATATCACCAAAACAGGGAAGATAGGGTATCCTGATAGTGAGGTTGCAAAAGAGACAAAAGATTGCAAATTAGGATAGTGATGAGTGTACTACCGTCAGCCTGGCCAGGATGAACAGACGGATGCAGAAATGTTAAAGGAAATTAGGGATGCAAACAAACTGGGCAACACAATAATAATGGGTGATTTCAATTACCCCGATATTGACTGGGTAAATGTAACATCGGGGCACACTAGGGAGGTAAAATTCCTTGATGAAATCAAGGACAGCTTTATGGAGCAGCTGGTACAGGAGCCGACGAGAGAAGGAAAAATTCTAGAACTAGTCCTTAGTGGAGCGCATGATCTGGTGCGGGAGGTAATGGTGCTGGGGCCGCTTGATAACAGTGATCATAATATAATCAGATTTGATATTAGCTTTGAAGTAAAAGGAGACTATGATAAAATGAGAAGAACGGTGAAAAAAAAAAACTTAAGAGGAGCGGCTGCAAGGGTCAAATAATTACATCAGGCGTGGATGCTGTTCAAAAACACCATCCTGGAAGCCCAGACCAAATATATTCCGCATATTAAAAAAAGGAAGACGGAAGACCAAACGACAGCCAGCATGGTTAAAAAGAGAGGTGAAGGAAGCTATTAGAGCTAAAAGAAAATCCTTCAGAAAATGGAAGAAGGAACTGACTGAAAATAATAAGAAACAGCATAAGGAATGTCAAGTCAAATGCAAAGCACTGATAAGGAAGGCTAAGCGGGACTTTGAAAAAAAGATTGCGTTGGAGGCAAAAAACACATAGTAAAAATTTTTTTAGGTATATTAAAAGCAGGAAGCCGGCAAAAGAATCAGTTGGACCGCTAGATGACCGAGGAGTAAAAGGGGCAATCAGGGAAGACAAAGCCGTAGCAGAGAGATTAAATGAATTCTTTGCTTCGGTCTTTACCGAGGAAGATTTGGGTGGGATACCGGTGCCAGAAACGGTATTCGAAGCTGACGAGTCGGAGAAACTTAATGAAGTCTCTGTAAACGTGGAGGATGTAATGGGGCAGAGTTCTACAAACTGTAGCAAATCTCCTGGACCGGATGGTATTCATTCCAGAGCACTGATAGAACTGAAAAATGAGCTTGCGGAGCTATTGTTAGTAATATGTAATTTATCCTTAAAATCGAGTGTGGTACCAGAAGATTGGAGGGTGGCCAATGTAACGCCGATGTTTAAAAAAGGTTCCAGAGGAGATCCGGGAAATTATAGACCGGTGAGTCTGATGTCGGTGCCGGGAAAAATGGTAGAGACTATCATTAAGAACAAAATTACAGAGCATATTCAAAAGAATGAATTAATGAGACAAAGTCAGCATGGATTTAGTGAAGGGAAATCTTGCCTCACCAATGTACTACATTTCTTTGAAGGGGTGAACAAACATGTGGATAAAGGTGAGCCGGTTGATATTGTGTATCTGGATTTCCAGAAGGCGTTTGACAAAGTACCTCATAAAAGACTCCAGAGGAAATTGGAGAGCCATGGGATAGGAGGTAGTGTTCTACTGTGGATTAAAAACTGGTTAAAAGATAGAAAACAGAGAGTAGGATTAAATGGTCAGTAGTCTTGATGGAGAAGGGTAGTTAGTGGGGTTCCCCAGGGGTCTGTGCTGGGACTGCTGCTTTTTAACATATTTATAAATGACCTAGAGATGGGAATAAATAGTGAGGTAATTAAATTTGCTGACAACACAAAGTTAGTCGTTAAATCGCGGGAGGATTGTAAAAATTACAAGAGGACCTTATGAGACTGGGAGACTGGGCGTCTAAATGGCAGATGACGTTTATGTGAGCAAGTGCAAAGTGATGCATGTGGGAAAGAGGAACCCGAATTATAGCTACGTCATGCAAGGTTCCACGTTAGGGGTCACAGACCAAGAAAGGGATCTAGGTGTCGTCATTAATGATACGTTGAAACCTTCTGCTCAGTGTGCTGCTGCGGCTAAGAAAGCAAATAGAATGTTAGGTATTATTTATTTATTGCATTTGTATCCCACATTTTCCCACCTATTTGCAGGTTCAATGTGGCTTACATAGTACCGTGATGGTGATCGCCAATTCCAGTAAGAGAGATACAGAGTGGTATTGTGTTAAAGTTCATGAGTGACAGAATAGATTACGTAGTCAAGGAGGGAGAGTTACGTTTTGCCCAGTTCTTGTATAAATTTCGTTGTGTTGCAGGGTACAGGTGTTTAGGTTGGATTATGGTATGCCTATTATTAGGAAAGGAATGGAAAACAAAAATGAGGATGTTATAATGCCTTTGTATCGCACCATGGTGCGATCGCACCTCGAATACTGTGTTCAATTCTGGTCACCGCATCTCAAAAAAGATATAGTGGAATTAGAAAAGGTGCAGTGAAGGGCGACGAAAATGATAAAGGGGATTGGACGACTTCCTTATGAGAAAAGGCTAAAGCAGCTAGGGCTCTTCAGCTTGGAGAAAAGGCGGCTGAGGGGAGATATGATAGAGGTCTATAAAATAATGACTGGAGTTGAATGGGTAGATGTGAAGTGTCTGTTTACGCTTTCCAAAAATACTAGGATTAGGGGGCATGTGATAAAGCTACAATGTAGTAAATTTAAAACGAATCAGAGAAAATATTTCTTCACTCAACCTGTAATTAAACTCTGGAATTCGTTGCCAAAGAATGTGGTAAAGACGGTTAGCTTAGCGGAGTTTAAAAAAGGTTTGGACAGCTTCCTAAAGGAAAAGTCCATAGACCATTATTAAATGGACCTGGGGAAAATCCACTATTTCTAGGATAAGCAGTATAAAATGTTTTGTACTTTTTTGGGATCTTGCCAGTATTTGTGACCTGGATTGGCCACTGTTGGAAACAGGATGCTGGACTTGATGGACCTTTGGTCTTTCCCAGTATGGCAATACTTATGTACTTATATAGAGTTCTTTAATGAAGTTGTCAGGTGGCTACAAGTCTTTTCCACTATTTATTTTATTTATAAGACAGAGAATCGCCATCAGAGTTTCATCCTAATTCCTTCATCTCTTTGTTGATATTTGACAAACAATTCCCTTCCTTACAGATTCTCCCACCTTGCCCTGACTCAACAATGGAGGGTCGTCATCACTAGCCTGATCTGAAGAGTATCCTGTAAAAAGTTAAATAATGAAAGGGAAGAGGATCTAAACAAGGTACAGTAACATTCATACAACTTAAAAGCTGAAACACTTCTCTAAATAGTACAAATTTTCCAGCACCATAATGAGTCTACTTTTCTTGATCAACCTTTTTTCTCCTAAGTATCCAGTATCTACGTTTTTTATCTAAAGAAGAAACACTCCACTCATTCACCATCATTTACGAAGTCTCTTCGTCCACCTTATTTTGCTTTCTATCTAGACTTTCCCTAGTGTTTGAGATTTTAGCCTTGAAAAATTGGGCAAATATTTCACAAGAAAGGTTTGAAATTCCCTTTTGCCAGGTTGCCAGATAAGATTTCTTTTACAGCTCTAAATAAGATCTCTAAATTATCTTTTTCCTTATCTATCCTAACACCATAGTACTGTTTTTTTTTTCTACAGTTATTGAGGGGTCCTCTTACTAAGGTGCACTGAAAAATGGGCTGCGCAAGCATAGGCAGTGTTTTGGGCACGCGCAGATCCATTTTTCAGAATGCCTGTAAAAAAAGGCCTTTTTTAAATTTTTGCCGAAAATGGACGTGCAGCAAAATAAAAATTACAGCGCCCATTTTGGGTCCGAGACCTTACTGCCAGTCATTGACTTAGCAGTAAGGTCTCAAGCAGTAATCGTGCGGTAATCGTCTACGTGAACAGAATGACGATTACCATCTGATTTCCGCCACGCGTAGGAAAATAAAAATTATTTACCGGCATGCGTAGCAGACGCACGTAAAAAACTAAATTACTGCCTGGGCCATGCAGTAACTCCAAATTGATGTACATACTCGCCTACGCAGATTAGTAAAAGAGCCCCTAAATACTTATAATATTTAGCCATGTGATAAAATAATCTGATTGTTTATCAACTAGATTTTATGCCACCCTTGCAGTAGTTAACCGACACTTCAACAAGCTTAGCAGGCATAAACCCTCACAAAACTAAAGAGCAGACTTCTTCTTTCTTTCTTTCTTTAATCCCAACTGTTTTTACAGTTGCACATGTATAAACACCCCTTTTAGCAACCCAAGACACAAAATGCATGCAGTCCTCTAACAGCTGTGTAGAACAGGGAGAAAAAAATCACCGAGTAGATCCCAGCCCTGGCTCAAAATCATATCATCACTATCAAGCAAAACTACTGAAGTTTTTGAAAACACTCCCTACTTAGCTACTTCCTCCATTCCTACAATTCATAATAAAAAGCAAATTCAGGATATAAAATTTGTAAACAAAAAGTGGATGTGGCCATAAAAACAAGATATGAACATGTTAAAAATGAAGTGAAAACATTTTAGTACAAAATGCAGTCTATGATTTAAACCAAACATTGACAGCAAAGAACAGATTAGTTGATATGTTGAATGGTGAAGCTAAGACTTCTACTTCAAAACGAAAAATATATACCACAAATCAACAAATTAAAACTCTAATTAAGAAGGCCTTCTCTTCCAAACCAAACAAAACCTTTTTAAATTAATTTCAAAGAAAGAATACAATGCCAGCAAAATACTCCGTTACATGCTGTGACACCTGAAGTGGAAAAGTAGACATAACAATGCTGGAAGAACGAAGTATAAACAGATCTCTTAGCCCTGCGCACGCAATGATCAAAGACCTACTGGTGCATTTTCAACAGGTGCTCACCAACTCCACTCCAAAATTACAGTTTTCCAGAGCTGCAATCAGAAACATGCAAACAAGGCACCTAGGTATGGAAGCAGACTCCCTGCAAGATTAAGTAAGGTAGAGCATGTCCGGCTGTCTAGCTAGTGTCTGCAGGATGCTTGCAGCACTTTGCAGTAAATCCAGGGCTGACAGCTTTAAGGGACCCTCAAATTAAATTAAAGATTAAAAAGACACCACTGTGCTGGCAGAGTTTAACAGGATAGAATGGCATCTGTTGGTGACTCTGGTGCAGGGCTTTGATTTACAAACCAGAGCAAAATGAGAATTGGTTCCTCCTCTGCTGCTGCCACCTTCACCACAGGAGCCAATCTTGCTAAGCCATAGGGCAATCTCTCACCAGTTGCACCAGAGAAAAGCAAGGCACATGATTCACAAAGAATGCATTAAAAAATTAAGGTTCCATGTCATCCAAAGCATGAGGGAAAATACAGTTTCACTCAGATGGAACTCATTGAGTTCTTTGATTGGGTGACCGGAGAACTGAATCAGGGACGAGCTATAGACGTAATCTACTTAGATTTCAGCAAAGCTTTTGACACGGTTCCCCACAGGAGGCTCCTAAATAAACTGGATGGGCTGAAGATGGGACCCGAAGTGGTGAACTGGATTAGGAACTGGTTTGACGGACAGACGCCAGAGGGTGGTGGTGAATGGAATTTGCTCGGAGGAGGGAAAGGTGAGTAGTGGAGTCCCTCAAGGATGAGTGCTGGGGCCGATTCTGTTCAATATATTTGTGAGTGACATTGCCGGAGGGAGTGGAAAACATGAAAAAGGACCTACGGAAGCTAGAAGAATGGTCTAAGGTTTGGCCATTAAAATTCAATGCGAAGAAATGCAAAGTGATGCACTTAGGGAATAGAAATCCACGGGAGACGTATGTGTTATGCGGGGAGAGTCTGATAGGTACGAACGGGGAGAGGGATCTTGGGGTAATAGTATCTGAGGATTTGAAGGCAACGAAACAGTGTGACAAGGCGGTGGCCTAGCTAGAAGTTTGTTAGACTGTATAGAGAGAGGTGTGACCAGCAGAAGAAAGGGGGTGTTGATGCCCCTGTATAAATCGTTGGTGAGGCCTCACCTAGAGTATTGTGTTCAGTTTTGGAGGCCGTATCTTGCTAAGAATGTAAAAAGAATTGAAGCGGTGCAAAGAAAAGCTACGAGAATGGTATGGGAGTTGCGTTCAATCTCATTTCATGTCCTCTCATTCTACCGCCTTCGCATCTCTGGAAAAGGATCGTTTGCGGATTAATACCTTTCAAATATCTGAACGTCTGTATCGTATCACCCCTGTTTCTCCTTTCCTCCAGAGTATACATGTTCAGGTCAGCTACGATACAGACGTTCAAATATTTGAAAGGTATTAATCCGCAAACGAACCTTTTCCGGAGATGCGAAGGCGGTAGAACGAGAGCACATGAAATGAGATTGAAGGGCGGCAGACTCAAGAAAAATGTCAAGAAGTATTTTTTCACGGAGAGAGTAGTGGATGCTTGGAATGCCCATCCGCGGGAGGTGGTGGAAATGAAAACGGTAACGGAATTCAAACATGCGTGGGATAAACATAAAGGAATCCTTTTCAGAAGGAATGGATCCTAAGGAGCTTAGCCGAGATTGAGTGGCAGAGCCGATGGCGGGAGGCGGGGATGGTGCTGGGCAGACTTATACGGTCTGTGCCAGAACAGGTGGTGGGAGGCGGGGATAGTGGTTGGGAGGAGGGGATAGTGCTGGGCAGACTTATACGGTCTGTGCCCTGAAAAAGGACAGGTAACAAATCAAGGTAAGGTATACACAAAAAGTAGCACATATGAGTTTATCTTGTTGGGCAGACTGGATGGACCGTGCAGGTCTTTTTCTGCCATCATCTACTATGTTACTATAATGTTACTATGGTATATCGAGCAAAATAAATATATATCTATATCAAAGCTTTTATGGTATTCAGATCACTTAAGCCTTTATTAACATTCACTTCCCTCTGTGATGTAGCACCAAGAAACAGAATGAGCTGGTCCAGCTGACGCACCAATTATGAACCAAAGTTATTCATCATGACAGCCAAGCACTAGAGAATGACACAGGGAAGTGGACCCGCGTTAACCACGGGGATGGGGACAAACTTTGTCCATGGGTCCTTGTCTACCTTGAAGTATGTTAATGAACTGGACTGTTATTTATGTTTGAGTGATGCAGACAACAATATTTAGATTTTTTTGAAAAACAAGCATGCTGGCCACAACTAGCAAAGTTTGAATGGGGGATCCTGTACATTCCTGCTACCAGCACATCTTCTAAGAAGACATCTTCTATTGCAGGAAGGACTGAGGAAGACGGGAGATCTAGACTGAATCCTGAGATTGCTGATGACTTATTCATCCACAGATTTAAAAAATCATAGCAGTGCTTCATTGGGCATACTTCTCCCCCGCTAGGGTATATAGAACGGGTTGTATTTTGTACCCCTGGACATTTTAACAGGGTGGATTAGGATTCCATGGGGTAGTAGAAGTCATCTTTTGTTGGGGTTGGAAGGACAAAGGGTGGTGGGGGGGGTTATTATGTTTGCTCATTGTTATTATTGTTTTCTACTTGTGATTTATAAACAGTTGAACAGTATATTGTTCCATTTTATACTTTAAAGATTTAAATATAAAATCAAAAGTGTTTGAGGCTTCTGCAGATG
Source organism: Microcaecilia unicolor (assembly GCF_901765095.1). Taxonomy (NCBI): domain Eukaryota; kingdom Metazoa; phylum Chordata; class Amphibia; order Gymnophiona; family Siphonopidae; genus Microcaecilia; species Microcaecilia unicolor. The sequence goes on along the minus strand of NC_044032.1, from coordinate 396,627,846 downwards.
AGGACAGAGCCCATGGGTATGGGGCAGAGACGGAGACAGGGCCCATGGGGACAGAGACAGAACCTGCGAGGATGGGGTGGAGACTGAGACAGATCCCATGGGACGGGGACAAACTGTCCCTGTGTCATTTCCTAACAAGCAACCCCAAGCCTTAATTCATGGAAATCCGTATTTAAAAAAAAAAAAAATTAAGTACAAAATAGCCTAAAGGTTTCTTACAAAATCTAAGAAGCCATCTCAAAAATGACAGAGATTAAATGTTGACATGCTTATATGATACTTCTGAAAAAAATATTTTCCCTATGATAGCAGCTGCAACAATGTCCCTTTGAAGCAACAGGATTGAAAGAAGAGGCCCAGACTCTACGATAAAGCAAAATATGCAAGTGTATGCAAATCTGACTGATGAATATCCATTGTGGATTGTCTGTGAACCAGAGGTGGAAATAAATTGCCCTTCATAAAACGTCTGTCTCATCTACAAGGGCCTCTATCTGCCTGTGAAAGGATATAAAGATGCAGAGCCAGGATGTTCAGTCATCATTCTATTTTATCATAAGGTAACTGCAAATGCAACTTTAAGTTACAGCAACAGGAAATAGAAAATAAGGGGACTATCTTTTGTCTATATAGTCCACCTTCTTTTACACCCTATGCCGTCTCTTAAGATGTTTTTATGTGTAACGTATTGACATTGTAAGTAGCATGCTACATGTGTACTGTTACTTGAATATATTTACTGCTGTAATTGTCTATTGCCTATATTAGACTTATTCTCATTGTACACAGCCTTGGGTGAATTTCTTCAAAAAGGTGGTAAAAATAATCCTAATAAACAAAATGAAACAAAAAAAAAATTTTTTTTTTGGTCAGAAAGCTGTGAATTACAGGAGCCCCAATAGCAATCATTGAAGGAAGCAATGTGAAGTTTTGCTCCTGGAGCTCTAATTCCTGTCACACAGTGATCTCCCTTCTAGCATCTCAACAAACAATATTTCTTACAGCTGGATTCTGTGAATTCAGAAGCACACAGTTTCCCTTTAATACTTCCAGAGAAAATGGGAGAAACACTTTGTAAAGACTCGCTGACTCAGGCATACATCATCTCTTGGCTCACTATTTTTTCTAATGCACTTCCCTTGCTTATCTCTGTCAATATTTAACTTGACAGCATTTGCTTGAAGTGATCCCAGAGTTTCCTGCTGCAGAAGCAGATTCAGAAGCCAATGACAGGCCTGGATCTCAGAATTAAAGAAAAACAAAACTGCAGCATCCCAAAATCAGAGTCCACTTCCCCATCTCCTCCCCTAATCATTTCCAATGACAGTATCAAACCTCTGAGAGACCCCTGGTCAAGAAACCTAGATTTTGTGCAGGTTGCAACATGATTAATCAGACCAACATTAAGAAATGCAATACATGGGGGCTTTAGAGAGCACAAAGACCCTTCCTTCAGATTAAGATGATATTCCTGCTTTCTACAGAACTGATACCGCTACTGTCCTGCACAACTGACATGTTAGGACACCGAAGATTATGTATGGTTCTTATTTCCTAGCAAACATATGCTAATGGCAGAGAATTACTTTTTCATTTCATTACAACATTAAGGAATAAATTGTTGGTGCTGGTGTGAACAGAGAAAAGACACCCAACTTGCCTTCTAAACCTGAACCAGGGCCCGATCCACAAAAGCCCCCAGAAAGAACCAGGTGCTATGTCCATCTCGGTAAAAATTACCAAGGTGGAAATAGCGAGCAATTCTCTAAAGAAATCACGTGTAAATAAGCTGCAGTCCGGGATGTCAATCCACCGTCACAGCAGAGATGTGGTGCCACATGAGGAGGGACTAGGAGTCCAGCAGTATTTCCGATTACACTGCGCCATTTCCAGCACTAGAAAATAGTTTTTATTCTCTAGCGCAGGTAGATGGGGAGTAGGCACGCACTGCCCAATTACAGCCAGGTTATCACTGCAGCAAGGTGGCCATGGCACATGGCAATCCCGAACGCCGATGCCACCACAGGCCACCTTTTACCGCCCCAAAAAAAACTGCCAGCCAGATGGTGTGTTGAAGGTGTTACAACCGACATCTTCCGTACTTAAACATCTGGCTCAGGTAACGCAGTACGACACTACAAGCAACAGAACCAATGGCATGAACACACTTCAACAGTCATCCACAATAATAAGGGAGAATGGACAGGTTTTGGTTTCGGTTCACACTATGAGGATATGACTGACATACTACCTTTTTTCTTCTTCCCCTCCGTTAGTCACCACATCACTTCTACCAAACCCTAGGACGCATCCCATCTTTCCAGAATCAAAAACCCCACTAGGCCATTTCCAGCACCTCAATTTCAGCCACACTCATTCCTATGTCCTCCCCCCCCCCCCCCCCCCCAAGTCAATTCTCCATCCCCAGTTCCCCGTTACTTTCAGTGGCTAGGGACATGGACCTGCGATCTTCCCCATCTCCTACCACAGAGTAAACTATGTCTAAGTAACGTGCCAAATGCAGCGGTGTAAGAGTAAAAGCCCATGACTGAAGAAACATCCTCTATGCCAAAATGAGTTAACAACATGAACATGTAAAATGTCAAAATTAAAACATTCAAAAGTAGACTTGCTAATTATATTACATCAATGCACCCACACTCTGCTTTATATGGCAGCAAAGGCATACATGGACTCTGCAACTTAACTTCACGTCAGAGGTCTGACTTTGGTTCTCACAACTGGATCCCTGGGGGCTAAGATTTAGGATTCAGAAGCTAAACTAATTAACAAGCTACGGGGCCCTTTTACTAAGCTGCGGTAATTGCTAGTGCGCACTTACCACAGATTAAAATGGCTTAGTGTGGAACGTGCTCAGGTGCCCTGCAGTAATTTCCAAATCTGCATGCGCTAACTGTGCATCTTTCTTGGAGGAGGCGTGTCAGGGGCAGAGTGTGGGTGCTCTTACACTAATCAGGTAGTGCAGCTACATTAATGTGCACTAACTGATCAACACAGGATTAGCACATGAGCCTAACAAAATGGGAAAAAAATACAGTGGGTCGAAGGACATACATTAAGACATACAAAACACAACTCCAATAACCAACAAGGATGTGCAAATCAAATAACATGCATAAATCCCCTGATTCTGTAAAGGTCACCAAAAATTGTGTGCGCAAATTTAGACACATTCCCGATTTCTGCATGCAATTTAATTTACTTATTTATTTATTGCATTTGTACCCCACATTATCCCACCTTTTTAAAGGCTCAATGTGGCTTACAGGGTAAGGTTATGATAAAGTCAGTACATGATTTAAATACAGTTGATCATAACCCCGATCCTGTAAAGGTCACCAAAAATTGAATGCGCAAATTTAGACACATTCCCAATTTCTGCATGCAATTTAATTGAACAAGCCAATTAGTTCCAATAATTGGTTTTTTAACAAGCAATTATTGGCACTAGTTAGATTTAATTGGGACCTATGCACCTAAAATGTATGTATGTTCCAAAGAAGGGGGTGCAGTAATGGGAAGGTCATGGGCGTTTAGGGGCTGAATGGAGCGTGACTTCAAGTTATGCGTGTAATTACAGAATTATGGCGCTTCACGCCTAAATTTAGGGGTGGGAATTTGTACCACGTTTTTGTTGGTGCAAATGGCCACTCCTAAATTTACACGACTCTCCGCTTAAGCATATATTCGATAAACCATGCAAAACTTTAGGCACAGCTTATAATGGGTTTTTTTGGTGCCGATTTTTTTTAGGTGTCATTTATAGAATTTTTGTTTTTCCTAGAACCACATCCCTGTTTCTATAATAAGGCAGTTTCCAGCAGTTTGCTCCTGTCGAATGTGAGCTGACCATTTACTGTTAGAGTGCACCAAATGCCTTTAATGCATGCTATTTCTAATCAGCACTTGTTATTTGCCTTAAGCACCTGCATAGAGCAGATGCCGGGGGACCTAACTCAGTCCATGAAATTTTGATGGTTGTAGCCCGGAGGGCACAGGCAACCAGGTATCATTCCTGCCTTTACAAAATTCAGCTTCCCCCTGGGTTAGGGGAGGGGGAGTGAAAAGATAGAACAGTCCTTCCATGAGAGCCTGCTCCAAGTCTGCAATTCATTAGGACCAGTCCCATGGCTGAGTGGCAGTACTCTGTGTGACTCTATGACTGTTCCGGGTTCATCAACTGCCGAGCTTTCTGCTATGTGGGTTCGCCATAGTTGAGGATACTAGGGCATAGGAGCCGACCCTGTGGGTGCTTGAGCACCCCCAATATTTAGAAAATTCCTTGTATTTGTCCAGGGAGGGGTTATTTCCATTGGGCTTAGCACCCCCAATAATTTTAAAAAGTTGGCTCCTATGCTAGGGAGCTGGGTTTACGGTTCAACAATGACATTTTGTGTAATTCTAGAACCTAGGTGATAACATTTACATCTGTGTTACAGATCTAAATGTTTATACTACCTGCATTTATGTGTGTAGGTGCACCCCTATGCACAAAATGCTACCATGCTAATACCTGCTTAACTTACACAGCGCGTACTTGCAAGGAGTGGAGCATAGGCAGAACATAGGCAGAGCTCTTGCTTGCACAACTTAGGAATTTTCACTTACACCAGTTCTATGGCTGGCCTAAGTGACTACACCTAAATGTTAGGCCTGCAGATAGTATTCCGTACAAGAACCTATAGAAAACGTTTTTTGTATACATCATCCAGCACCTAAGTCTAAGCACTCATCACGGCCAAGGAGAAAGGGGACCAAGTTCTGGAAGATGTCATCTGTGGTCCCTGGCTAAGGACCACAGAGGCTGGACAAGAAAGAAGGCTCTGCTCCATTTCATCCAATTTGTGCTCATTTCATTTGGATACCAAACTGAGGTAATACACCACAGAAAAAAATAGTTTGGCTGCATTCCCCTAGTAAGAGGCTAGTTCTCATCAAGCAGGAAAAGCTGCTGGACCAGAAATATAGAAATGACTTTAATCATTGTCTACATTATAAAGTATAAAGACTAACGAAAAGAAATTAACAAAAACTAAAGTTCTACACTAGAATCGGTGATTCGCCCCTATTCTGAATATTCACCACCTGAAAGCTTCTGTAGCTGTCATAGCATTTGTAAGAGAGTATTAAATTAGAACATAAAAGTAATCCTTACACTAATGCAAAGCTATCCTGCACTCGCCACTTTAATTTATCCTCCCATTAGTAGGAGGGCGTGAAGATCTCAAAAAATCCACATCTGTGCTGTATATAAACATCTCTGGTGCTGGACAGAGTTCAGGAGCTGCCAGCAGAGCCTATGTTTGTTGACTTAGAATCACTTTTGATGTTTTCTCAAAGGATTTTCATTGTATTTTTTCTTTTGCAGAAGTATTTTCACAGATACATTTTGAAAGAATTGGCCTGGCTCCAGCCTATTAAATGATATTACCCACCATGGTTACTTTACTTTGTAAAAGCAGCAGCCACAGTTCTGGCTGAGGATTGACCGAGGGGCCATTTCCTATTTGAAGCATGTCAAGCTGGCTGACCAACGCTAACTGGTGTCAAGCTAATGGGCACTGTTCCACTGAAGCTTCTTCTCAGTGGCCCCACCGGAACATTCTAGTACTATTTTTACTACACTTTTTCCTAGTAAATATCTATAAAAAAAATAGCTGCTTTGTTTCCCACCCTTTCCCTAATACTTGTGTGCTTTTGTTTTCAACATAATAAAAAACTATCTGTTCTGAGAACTGTAGTTACTTAAGTTTATTACATGCTGTCCCTGAGCATCCTCAAGGCAAGTTACAAATAAAATATTTCAATTCCTTAGTCCTATGAATATCAAACATATAAATGGCGAGTGTCGTACTCACTCGCAAATGCGCAGTAGAGACCCTCTCTGCCCCGCCCCCGCGTCAATACATTATGATGGGGGCGGAACAGAGAGGGTCTCTACTGCGCATTTGCAAGGGACGAAACCGCCGTCGCTAACGCTCCCCCCACCCTCCCCCCAGCCGGGCCCTCGCTCCGCTATTGAAACAGCGAGGGAACGCAGCACACAGCTCTGCTGAGCTGCCGTCCTTCCTTCTTCTTCTCTGCCTGTGTCCCGCCCTCGATGACGTTACATCACACGAGGGCGGGACACAGGCAGAGAAGAAGAAGGAAGGCCGACGGCAGCTCAGCAGAGCTGTGTGCTGCGTTCCCTCGCTGTTTCAATAGCGGAGCGAGGGCCCGGGCCGGATGGAGGTGTGATGGTGGCGGCGGCTCGGGGGGGGCCTTGCAGCGGCGACGGGAAGGGGCTTTCAACCCCCCCCCCTTCCTATACTAGCCCGTTTTTACGGGCTCATCGGCTAGTCTTGAATAAACAATCAAAAATTCACGGTAACATATCGTGAGCTCCTTTTACTAAGCTGCAGCAAGTTTACCACAGAATGCACTATGGCATCCTACAATAAAAGCCCAATGTGCAAACACAAACCACACGCTAAAATATATCTTTATTTTTCTCTGAGGAGGCATGTCAGCAAATCAGTTAGCATAGCCACATTACTGCGAGCTAACCAATTAGCACGTGAGCCCCTTACCACCTACAAAATAGGTGGCAGTAAGGGTTCAAGTGCTAATTTTTGGTAATGGCCACACGCTAATGGTGGAAAAGAAAGCCAGCAGATCAATGTCACAACAAAAAGATTTTATTGAAGATATCTTTTTGTTGTGACATTGATCTGCTGGCTTTCTTTCCCATATTGGATTTTGCAGATCGTTTGCCTTGTTGTTTTTTGGGACCCACACGCTAATGGTAACATTAGTGCAGGAAAAACCCACATAAGGCCATGCTAAGGCCACGTTTTACCACAGCTTAGATAAACGAAGATATTCGGGTCCTTTTACTAATAAAATATATATTTTTTATACTTTTTAATGGAATATACTGACTTTCTATGGTAATGGGTTGACAAGCGAAGGGCCCTGTTTACTAAGCCGCACTACAGGTGCATTAGCGTTTTTACCACACGCTGTGTAGGAATACTGTGGGCGCCTACACAGTTAGCACGCACTAATTTTGTGATTGCGCTAAAAAGTCTAGCACACCTTAGTAAACAGACCCTTAAGTATTGTATCTGGGACAATGGAGGGTTGACTTACCCAGAGCTGCAGTGGGAATTGAACCCAGTTCCCCAGGTTCTCAGACCACTGCACTAACCATTAGGCTATTCCTCTATAATAAACTGGTGGTCTTAATAAGCAGTGCCGTTAAGACATGAACTTAAAGTTGTTATTGGTTTCCTTTATCCTAGGGAAAATAGACCCCCTAATTCTGTAGAAGTCACCAAATATTGTGCACACAAATTTGGGCAAGTGCCCGATTTAAATTGACCCCAAGAATTGGCTTTTTAACAAGCATTAGATTTAAATGGAACTTACGCATGTAAATTTTGGCATGCGGAAATTAAAGGGCCATGGGCAGAAAGGGACATTCCTATCATTTACAAAAGTTGTTACACAATATGGGGAACACGCATCCAATTTAGGCACGTACATTGGCACCACATTTTCAGCTGATGCAATTGGCCGCGCCTGAAGTTAGGTGCAAGTCCTGGGTGTAAATGCTATTCTATAAACTGCACCTAACTTTAATTGCGGCTTATAGAATAGTGCTTTTATTTGGAGCCATATACATAATTCACTCGAGTGTGTATCTCCCTCAAATTTTATCCTTGAGACAAGGACCTGAATGTGTGCCTCCAAAAATACCCTGTTACAAAAGAAAAAATAAAATTGTTCCACATATCGAAACCAAACGCCTCACCGATCACTCTATATTTCAACAAGATTTGCAAGTCAAGATTTGATAGTGCAACACCTCTTCGAGAGAAGCTTCACTGACTTCCCATTAGAGAAAGAATAAATTTTAAAGTCCACACTATGATTCATAAGATTATATATGGAGAATCCCCTAACTACATGAATAACCTTATCGACCTCCCAGCCAGAAACAGATCATTGTCATCTCGTACCTATCTTAATTTACACCTTCCCAATTGCAAAGGTATTAAATGCAAGACCTCCTTTGCATCCAGTTTCTCCTTTTTGGGCAGCTAGCTTTGGAACGCTTTGCCAAGATCCATCCGAACAATCAACGACCATCTACCCTTCAGGAAACTGTTGAAGACTTATCTCTTCAAGAAAGCCTACCCGAATGATCCTACTTAATTTTTTGAACTCATCCACATGATCCCTGTCCTGATGATTATTATACCTTAGACTATATCTCCCAATCTCCTTATGCCCATCCCTCAATCTTTTCCTTTCCATCCCTCCTACTCCTTAGCTCCTCCCAATCTCCTTCTCTTTTCCTTTTGCTCATCCTATCTTTGTCTACCTCTCCATATTCAATTCACATATCCTCAAAACCACGTTATTACTATGTTTACTACAACTTGTAATATTCTCCTTCAAGACTTTGTAATTGGTTTTTTTTACTATGTAAGCCGCATTGAACCTATCTGTGGGAAAGCGCAGGGTACAAATATAATAAATAAATAAATATCAACACACATATTAAAACTGTGAAACACATAGGGGGTCTTTTACTAAAGGCTGGCTCAAGTTATCTGCAGAAGGGCCCATAGGAATAAAATGGGCCCTGCTGCAGGTAAGCTAATCTTTAGTAAAAGATCCCAATTGGTTTAATAATTGAGCTCAGCCTGGGACTCCACCACTGAACTTAGATACTATGAACAATTTGTGATACACTAAGCCAGCCAGCCCTCTGTATCATCCCCACTCGACAAGTGTAAAGTGTGAAGTTGTTCAGTTGCTGAAAATACCTCCTTAATAAATTCAAAGCTGAGAAATAAAGTATAATAACTATTAAGTGTAAGGCAACATGAATTATATAATCTAATAATGCACACAACTGAATAATTCAAACTATTACAATCTACAAAATAGATACTAGATTATTATATGATGATTAGAGTTTTCTCTATATCAGGGCTTCCCAAATGGGGTCACAAAATCAACATTTGGTGGGGGGGTGGGGTCATAGTCATGGCGGGACAAAAAATGCCATCCATCCTGTGGCTTCTGACAAGCCCTCAATATAATCAGGCTTGCATGGAAGGCAGGATTGACTGTAATGCTGTGGGAGGGATGGGTGCAGCAAGATGAAAATGGGGTTGGGTCCACAGAAAATTGGGTATACAAAAAGACATACTGCACACTGCTTAATCCTAAGGCATTTTTATGTATTGGTTTTATACATGAATATGACTGCTGTAAACCACCTTGATATCTCATATGAAGATCAACCCATTCATTTCATCCCCAGATACTCCAGACAACTACCCACTACTTAAATTTTCCTGTCTTACCTACTTCATACAGATTTTGTTAAAATATTCCAAAAGAAATTCCTTACCAAAAACAAAAATTTAAACTACAACATCCTGTAAAGGCCGTGGGGGGGGGGGGGGGGGGGGGGGAGCCTATTTAAGAAGATCAAACAGAAACTTCTTTGAAGAGAGGTATCTTTACCATTTTCACTGCCGATAGTCGTGGTGGCACGGGGAAAGTGATGCTTCCACTATCTCAAAACACAAAGCGATAACAATAGCCTCCAACAAAAAGGGGGATGGGGCACTTTCCCTTTCAAAAGCTTTAAGAGTTACTCTTGGAAATAAGATCAGCAAGCAGGTTGTAGGGGAAACTTTTATTGGACTAACTTTACACTTTTTATTCTTTTTACAAATTATGGAGATCTTATTAAAAAAAACACACAAAAAATTAGGTCAATAAGTAGACTTAGCACGGCAATCGCAATGTTCTGCTAAAGTTATAGTTGAAATAAACTACTACGTGTCTACCACACAATTAGATTACACACACACTCTAACCTCAAATGAAGCGGGCCAACCTGTGGATCTCCCACAGCCTCAAATCTCTGGAGCCCTCCTCCCGCTAATTATCTGCATCACTGTCAACTCATCGCACCCGGGCGCTCTCCAGATAAATGGGGGGCGAGGCGGCCGAGGCCGAGCGGCGCCCGAAGACACAGCCCGGGAATTGGAGTGCGTCGCCTAGGGCAACGCGCGCTAACATTGAGGGGGCGTGGCTAGGGCACTAGCTCAGTCTCCCTGTTCCGCTACACTTCCGAAAAAGGGCCTGGCCCCTAGGCGGGGCGAGAGTCGAACAGATTGATTGGTCGTACGTCACCGGCGGCCTTCGGGATTCTCTGCTCATTTGCAAGGTTCATTGCTTATTTGGGAGAAGGCGGGGGCGAGGGTTTGAAACGTGGGGCCATCACTGAAACGTCACAGTAGAGGGGTGTGGCGCAGACGCTCAGCGAGTGTATTGCTAGTAGTTGGCTTGTAGAGACATGTGACAGATGGGACAGAGAAAGAAGGGGTGTTGCTGTAGCTTAGGTAGATACAGGAATAGGACCAAAGGATCTGCAAAGCACGAAGTTAATGCAGCCATACTATTTTCCTTTGTGTGTATACATTCTCCTCACCACCTCCTGCTATTAAAACTATATGGTATTATATGTACATTAAATCTGTCAAGTTGCAGATAGTGGGGGGTCTCTTTTACTCAGTGTGTTTTTTCTAGCGAAAAAGGTGCCGGTACTCAAATGCCAGGCTACCCTTCAGGGGTGGGGTGATCACTGAGAGACCCACCCCACAATAGCCAGGCCCCCTGCAACCAGTCACAGAATCTATAACAAGTCAGAATTAGTATGTAGAGCCTGAGATTTTTCATTAAAACTTGGGGACTATGGGTCAATTTTAGTAGTACCACTCAATTAGGGACACAATACCACTCAATTAGGGACACAATTAGCCCTAGCATAAGCATGTGTACAATAAAGATATTTTGTAACTAATAGACTGGAGCGAGTTTGTAATCAATTTTAGTAGACCATGGAAAAGGTGCCGGTACTATACCCCCCCCCCCCCCCCGGTACCCCCTCAAAAAAAGCCCTGCTTTTACTAAAGCTTAGCTCAAGTTTGCTGCAGCAGGGTCCATTTTATTCCTATGGGCCCTGCTGCAAATAACTCGAGCTAAGCTTTAGTAAAAGACCCTCAACATTAGGGCTTTGCTAACGTCTGTGATGGCCAGACCAAAATCTGAAAACCTTGCAAACGTCTAGTTTCAAAAGTGCTTGCTCTGTGGGCCTAGCTTATATAACTTTCTTACCCTAAGATTTACTCGCATATTTATTTTTGTTTCATAAAGTGCCCCAGACATTCATTATCTAACTTTCATCCTGAATACAACAGAGAAAGAAAGTGTTTTTTAAACTTTTTATGGGGACCATCAGATATGGTAACCTAGAAAACCTTTGAAGGGTGATCTAATGAAGATTCTGCACCACAACCATTTTCTTTGGTCATACTAAGAAAGGAACTGATTGTTCCCTATGGTGTGAGCTGCTACCATATCTGATGGGCCCCATAAAAAGTTTAAAAAACACTTTCTTTCTCCGTTGTATTCAGGATGAAAGTTAGATGAATAATGAATGTCTGGGACACTTTATAAAATATTTGCTGAATTCAGTCCGCACATATATATATATATATACAAGTTGGTCCATTCATTAGAACTTCCTCAGTTTTATGGCATTTATTTCATACTTTCAAGCACAATGTTGTTAAATTTATCCAAGTCAACTGCATTTTCCTCTTATTCCTTATGTTTTGTTCTCTTGTGTACCATCTTATTTATAAAACAGTTCTACGAATGCAATACAATTAGAAAGTCAGGTCAAACAAACCTAGTTTCCCTCCCTTCATTCCTACACCAATGTCTAATTGCTAGTGGTAGGCTTCTCTATACACTAATAAATAATGGCGCAGATCTCCACTGTGCTTGGCACAGGAGACTAGTAAGACTCAAAATTTTAGTGCTGCCTGCTCTGAAATGGAAAGTGGGGGAAGAAGAGATGCCAAGTTACGCAAATTTTGGATTTCTGACCACCTTATCCTGTTGCATTGTGGGACTTGCAGCACTGATTTCAACTGGCTTGATCAGGCACTTCAAAAATCCCACACTGCTCTGGGGGAGGTGTAAGTTCAAAAACCAGGACTGGCCAATCATCTCCAGCCTGGAATTGGGTAACTTGGCATCTCTGCAATTTAAAACACAAAAGCAGAGTTGCCAAGTTACCCAGTTTCAAGAATCAGATTTCAGACCAGTCCTGGATTTCCTGACACACTGTGGGACCTTCAGGACTGTGTGTGTAAAGGGACTTTCTTTCCGAGCACTCTACCAAAACCCTCATCCACACCCTTGTCACCTCTCGTTTAGACTACTGCAATCTGCTTCTTGCTGGCCTCCCACTTCGTCACCTCTCCCCTCTCCAGTCAGTTCAAAACTCTGCTGCCCGTCTCGTCTTCCGCCAGGGTCGCTTTACTCATATTACCCCTCTCCTCAAGTCGCTTCACTGGCTCCCTATCCGTTTTCACATCCTGTTCAAACTTCTTCTACTAACCTATAAATGTATTCACTCTGCTGCTCCCCAGTATCTCTCCACACTCGTCCTCCTCTACACCCCTTCCCGTGCACTCCGTTCCCTGGATAAATCCTTCTTATCTGTTCCCTTCTCCGCTACTGCCAACTCCAGACTTCGCTCCTTCTGTCTCGCTGCACCCTACGCCTGGAATAAACTTCCTGAGCCCCTACGTCTTGCCCCATCCTTGACCATCTTTAAACCTAGATTGAAAGCCCACCTCTTTAACATTGCTTTTGACTTGTAATCACTCGCCTCCACCTACCCTTCTCTCCTCTTTCCTCTACACATTAATTGATTTGCTTGCTTTACTTTTGTCTATTAGATTGTAAGCTCTTTGAGCAAGGACTGTCTCTCTTCTATGTTTGTGCAGTGCTGCGTATGCTTTGTAGCGCTATAGAAATGCTAAATAGTAGTAGTAGTAGACTACAAATTTTACACTGCTTTGGAATGCAAATCCAAAACCAGGACTAAACAAAAAGTCTCCCTTCTGGAACCAGAATACTTGGCAGTTCTGTAAAAGACTCCAATAATTCTGATGAGGTTATGCATTGGTATAAAGCTAAAAGAAGGGGGATGAGAGCATATGAGCGGAGTTACTGCCACGGAGGCAGTGCATGCAAATCTATCTCATGCATGTGCTAGATTTCCTGATGCCTGCCAGCCAGCGTCGGACCCAGAAGTGAACAGTGCAGGCAGCGATTGGCTGGCGGCGTCGTGCCTTCCCTCTGCGAGTCCTGCCTACAACTTCCTGTTTACGCATAGGCGGGACTCGCAGAGGGAGGCTGCGGCGCTGCCAACCAATCACTCCCTGTGACTCTGGGCAAGTCACTTTTATTTTATTTATTTTTATTTATTTACGTCAATTTATACAGTGGGGGAAATAAGTATTTGATCCCTTGCTGATTTTGTAAGTTTGCCCACTGACAAAGACATGAGCAGCCCATAATTGAAGGGTAGGTTATTGGTAACAGTGAGAGATAGCACATCACAAATTAAATCCGGAAAATCACATTGTGGAAAGTATATGAATTTATTTGCATTCTGCAGAGGGAAATAAGTATTTAATCCCTCTGGCAAACAAGACCTAATACTTGGTGGCAAAACCCTTGTTGGCAAGCACAGCGGTCAGACGTCTTCTGTAGTTGATGATAAGGTTTGCACACATGTCAGGAGGAATTTTGGTCCACTCCTCTTTGCAGATCATCTCTAAATCATTAAGAGTTCTGGGCTGTCGCTTGGCAACTCGCAGCTTCAGCTCCCTCCATAAGTTTTCAATGGGATTAAGGTCTGGTGACTGGCTAGGCCACTCCATGACCCTAATGTGCTTCTTCCTGAGCCACTCCTTTGTTGCCTTGGCTGTATGTTTTGGGTCATTGTCGTGCTGGAAGACCCAGCCACAACCCATTTTTAAGGCCCTGGCGGAGGGAAGGAGGTTGTCACTCAGAATTGTACGGTACATGGCCCCATCCATTCTCCCATTGATGCGGTGAAGTAGTCCTGTGCCCTTAGCAGAGAAACACCCCCAAAACATAACATTTCCACCTCCATGCTTGACAGTGGGGACGGTGTTCTTTGGGTCATAGGCAGCATTTCTCTTCCTCCAAACACGGCGAGTTGAGTTCATGCCAAAGAGCTCAATTTTTGTCTCATCTGACCACAGCACCTTCTCCCAATCACTCTCGGCATCATCCAGGTGTTCACTGGCAAACTTCAGACGGGCCGTCACATGTGCCTTCCGGAGCAGGGGGACCTTGCGGGCACTGCAGGATTGCAATCCGTTATGTCGTAATGTGTTACCAATGGTTTTCGTGGTGACAGTGGTCCCAGCTGCCTTGAGATCATTGACAAGTTCCCCCCTTGTAGTTGTAGGCTGATTTCTAACCTTCCTCATGATCAAGGATACCCCACGAGGTGAGATTTTGCGTGGAGCCCCAGATCTTTGTCGATTGACAGTCATTTTGTACTTCTTCCATTTTCTTACTATGGCACCAACAGTTGTCTCCTTCTCGCCCAGCGTCTTACTGATGGTTTTGTAGCCCATTCCAGCCTTGTGCAGGTGTATGATCTTGTCCCTGACATCCTTAGACAGCTCCTTGCTCTTGGCCATTTTGTAGAGGTTAGAGTCTGACTGATTCACTGAGACTGTGGACAGGTGTCTTTCATACAGGTGACCATTGCCGACAGCTGTCTGTCATGCAGGTAACGAGTTGATTTGGAGCATCTACCTGGTCTGTAGGGGCCAGATCTCTTACTGGTTGGTGGGGGATCAAAAACTTATTTCCCTCTGCAGAATGCAAATAAATTCATATACTTTCCACAATGTGATTTTCCGGATTTAATTTGTGATGTGCTATCTCTCACTGTTACCAATAACCTACCCTTCAATTATGGGCTGCTCATGTCTTTGTCAGTGGGCAAACTTACAAAATCAGCAAGGGATCAAATACTTATTTCCCCCACTGTATACCATATCTTATTGCTACTGCAAGACAGAACGGTTTACAATTTATAAAAAGAAGCAATACAATAAGTACAAATTGGACAAACACTTAACCCTTCATTGCCCGAGGTACAAATAAGGACCTGTATATAATATGTAAGCCGCATTGAGCCTGCCATGAGTGGGAAAGCGCGGGGTACAAATGTAATGAAGAAGAAGAAAACCTGTGTATGCCCAGAGAACTGGGTTGGGAACCACTGTATAAGGAGAGAAACCTGCGACAACTGCTCTTGAGACACCTTAACCACCTGATGGGAATATATGGTTTTAGTTTTTAATTTAAATACTTTGTGTACATCCCACAAAGTGAACTGAAATGTTAGAGTTATTTGCTCAAATTGGACACAATAAGGAAAAGCAACCACTGAACCTTCTTGAACATGGAAGTCATCCTTAATGTTCCTTAAACACCAAGCACAGTCTTAACCTTTCTTTAGGCTTTCTCTTCCTCTTTGTTCATATTACTACATAAATTAGAGAAATCAGTGATTGTATACCTTTTATTCAGCTATCCTGTCCAATATAAAATCTTTGATTTTCTAATACCAAACCAGCATACAGGATTAGCACAGTAGTTACAAGCAGGTGCATTTCTAGTTCAAGCCGTAACTTCTCCCTCTGACCTGTCTACAAATCATTATAATTGTATGCATTTAGTGTAACCACCCAAGCACTTTTTTTGCATTACAACAAAGTTTCATACACTACTGGGCAAGTTTAGATATGCCGATTCTGTTTCTATACACCTACTCACGGAAACACACCATAATCTAGTTTCGAACTTCAAGTTCTTGTGTAATATTAACCCATCACTAAAGACCCTAACCTGGAAAAACACTGACACAATTTTTGGAATGGAGAATTTCCTGTTTAATTTGAACACGCAACATCCTCTGTGAATGTCATCTTGACTTCTATACTAAAACCTATTTTTGCTGTACATCACACAACAATAGACCAAAACTTTTGAATTCATCTATCGCATTGTTACACAGTGCCTGCAAAGCTATGGGGCCACATCTTTCTAGGTTAAAATGCAGGGTTTGCTGGTGAAAGTTTGCTGATTCTTAAAATAGGAACACCATAAAACAGTTTTCAGATAATACAGAGGTTAACAAAGAAAGGGCAGTCTGTGTGGCCAGTATTTCCGCTAACCCGTACTGGGCCTCCGGCCACTTTCTAATTGTCTGGTGCCGCTCCAGCCATCTCACAGGGCCTCAAAGTCTGTGGGATCAGCCGGCTTCATGCGGTTCAAACCACAACATCGCTGAGATGGCATGAGATGATAACAAGTGGAACAGGGGCCCTTGTATAAGTCACCAAGAATGTTCACCATAACAAAGGAAGTAGCACTAGTGCTGTGGCACAGGAAACCCATATTCAGAACCCCATCCATGCGAGCCGAGCCACAAAGCACTGTGGAAATGGTGTGATCATACATGGGGTTGAGAAGAATTAGCCATAACCTCTTCAGTAGCGGCTCCTACTGACCGAGTGGAAGAAACACCCCTCCAACCCTTGGACGTGTGTGGGGTGTTGTGCTGCCCCTGGCAAGCTACCTGAGAAGGTGGGCATAATTTGGAAAGAAAAGCTATACAATGGCCAGAAAGGCAAATTAAAATCCAAAGTAACATTATTATTCTTTTTAGGCACATTTTGATCAAGCAATACCACTTGATGGGGAGGGTTCATCCATCTGTCTATTTGCACACAAAGGTTTGTGCTGGTCTGGACAAGCCTATATGGTCCCATAACAACAGGAAGAGCCCAGGGCCATACTGAGGGCTGTGTGAGTGGTGTAGCCACACAGGGTGCAAATGAGGCAGGGTCCCTAAACTTGCTCCCCCGTCCATTGTCTCCTATTCCTGATTGTAGTCCAGTGGGTGGGATGGGGCGCAAGGTGATATATAGGAAAGAGTGCGATTCCAGCTCAGTATGATCTTGGAAAAGTCGCTATAGTGTCTGCTGTCAGAGGCCCAACCCCCGCTGGCACCAGAAGCCCAGAAAAGCCAGCGGCAAATATATGAAGCATATGCCAGTACAGGCTGGGCTGTGGCAAAGCTGTAATTTGTTTGCCACCAGGAGTAAACCCACACCAATAATTAAGGTGGCTGTAGAAGAAAAAAAGGTTAAAATAAGTGTGGTGAGGGGGTAGGATGAAAAGAAGAGTAAAAGGAAAGAGGGGAAAGGATTGAAAGGAAGGGGTAGGAGAGTGAAAGAGGAAGTGGGGATGGAAAAGAGGGATGAAAGTGCAATATGGAGGGGGAGAAGAGACAAAGGGAAGGGGGACAGAGTGTAAGGGAACTGGCTGAGAGGCCCTATTCACCCCTACCCCCTCTCCTCACTCGCCTCCATTCCTACCCCTCACTCAAACATACATACACACCACCCCCACAGTCCCCCATGCACCCACTCACAGAACCCAAAAGTCCTGCCACCCTTATGAAACATAATTCAACATGTTTCTTCCCAACAATTCCTTCAACCAGAAATGCATACTTTTGCAAACTGACAAAGGGGAAATGAGTCATTGTGTCATGCTTATAAGTGTGCACTTTTCAACTTGTTCATTTTGGCATTCACGGGCACGTTATCAATGTGGGCTACCGTTAAGACGGGTTATTTTACCACAATTCATGCTAATTTAGCACAGGTCCAATTTTATGCAATGAGAGCTACTAATAACTGGCATTTTAACAGTAAAATAACCCATCTTAATGGGGCTCATTTTTGAATGAGAAAAATGTCCAAAAAATTTCATAAAGCACTATTTGGACGGATTTCTTCTCAAAAGTCCAATTCGGTATTTTCAAAACCTATTTTGCTGATATTTATCTATGTATTTTGTCAGCAATGCATCCCAATCACAAGGGGGCATGTCAGGGTGTTTCAAAGGTGGGCTTAGGGCGTGCCTATCACTTGGACGTTTTATAACCATAATGGAACAAAACGAAAACAACTAGGGTGAAAGCGTCAACATTTTGGTGTAGATCTGTTTTTACAATGAATATGGCAAAAGAGTTGTCCTAAATGACCAGATGGCCACTGGAGGGAATCAGGGATGACAAACCCCCTTACTTCCCCAGTGATCACTGACCCCCTCCCACCCCCCAAAAATGTGAATAAAAATAGTTCTCACCAGCCTCTCTGACAGCCTCAGATGTTATAGCCAGACCCAGTAAAGCAGCATGCAGGTCCCTGGAGTAGTCTAGTGGTGGGTGCAGTGCACTATAGACAGGTGGGCCCAGGCCCATACCTCCCCCCCCCTACCTGTTACACTTGTGGTGGAAACTGTGAGCCTTCCAAAACTCACCAGAAGCCCACTATACTCACATATAAGTGGTCCCTTCACCCATAAGGGCTATTGCAGTGGTGTACAGTTGGGGGTAGAGGGTTTTGGGTGGATTTTGGAGGGCTCAGCGGACAGGATAAGAGAGCAACAGTGAGATGTGTACCTGGGAGCATTTACATGAAGCAGTGTCTCCTAAGGTGCCCCATTGTTCTCCTGGGATGTCTAGGGGACCAGTCTGCTAAAAATGCTGGCCTCTCCTATATCCCAATGGCTTGATTTCCTACATTTCTTAGTTGTACATTTTTTAAATAGCCTGAAAAAATAAACGCACAGAGAACAAAACCTTGTTACAAAAGGTATTAAAAACAAAAAAAAAAAGATAGACATTTTGTGGTTTTGAAAATGGTCATGTTTTCTGTTCAGATTTGGGATGTTTAGCGTAAAACATCTGACTTAGATGATGGATCGAAAATGCCCCTCCAAGTTGATAACTTTCTCCCTTATTTCATTGTCAAGGTATTAATGCTCAAAAACATTTTCCAAACCTCCTCCAGTTTATACCCATATTAGGAAAGAAAATAGACTTGGAGAGAAGTTCAACTGCTGTTTACTAGAACCCTCTTGGCATTATCATAGAAACAAACAGATTAAACAAAGCAAAACATCTAAACTATGTTTGTGCAGCGCTGCGTACGCCTTGTAGCGCTATAGAAATGCTAAATAGTAGTAGTAGTAGTAGTAGTAGTAAACAGCAGATTTCAGTCAAAATAATTTTGAAATCAGGTAAAACCCATGTAATTAAAGGTGTGAAGAATTCCATACAATATACATTGGGCCACCACAGGCAGCAGATGTGGTAGGCCACCAGGACTGTGGCCTGACCATGCCGGATTAGAAACTAGGAAGCTTGGTGAAAAGAGAAGGTGTTTTTACTGTGTTTGACTCCCTCCCCCCTCCACACCACTATCATAAAGGTATTTCACAGCCACAGAATATGGAACATCAAGGAAGCAGGCTAGCAAAGAAATAGGTACACTGATATTGTCCTAATGCTTTACAGACTTCCCCATTTGAGAACATTCACCAACCCTTGGAAGTTTTAGACAATGTTTCTTGTATAATACCATCATCAATGCCCTGAAAAGGCATACCAACAAGCTTTTCTACAACACCTGCTGCAGGGCCAATACCCAAAAATCTCCGACACCTGTTTGTTCCATCTTGCATAACAAACATGTTTTCACATGCTAAGCAGGGTGTTTCTCATGTTAATTCTGTCAGGGCTTCATCTCACACCCCAGTGGTGTGAATCCATCAGAACTGTTAGTGCATTTCTTGATCAACAATAAAAAGGTCACAGGAGAAGAATGCATGAGTGGCATATTATTATTCTCTTTCCTTTTAACAAGATGTGAAAATAAAAGTCAAAAACAGCTTTAGTTATCACCTTTATCCACCATGGCCTGATGAAGGGACTACAGCCCTAGCAAGTTAATCCAGTAAAACCATATCTCCTACTGTGCATTTGTTGACCTTTATGTCTATCTGTCTCAGTGAACTGGCATGGCAACTGTCAGAACTGATTCAGTGCAAAGGATCAAAGCCAACTCTGCCATTCTGATGTTCCCCACATAGGGCTAGATGCACTAAACCTTAATGACCCTCTAACAACCCTTTAACCAACGAAATTCCCAACTGTTGCATGCATTAAAGGCCTTTTTCCAAGGAAGCAAGCAGCTAACGAAAACGGAGTAACTACCATTGTAATGTGGGCGATTCAGGATGCACTAACAATACCGACGATTACACCGAATCATTTTCCTCATGTGCACGCCCCCCTCTGACGTAAGGAGAGAGACGTCGGTGGAGGCAGAAGGGAGCGACGATCCGTTGTTTCATCTCGTGCAGCGCCTTCACACAAAGGTGAGAGGCGCTGCACGGCCGGTAAGGCGGAGGGGGGTCCTTTGGAGGGGGGGAACGGCGGCGACAAACTCGGGG